>NC_135499.1:208794209-209094209 GCF_052857255.1 Amblyomma americanum
ACCGCAATGTTCAAGCAATGACGCTTGGTGTTCGGTTTCCCCTGTCTAGATAACCGGATGACGCAGTCCGCTCTTACAGCGCCTCCTCTAAATAGAGGAGGCGCTGGCTCTTAGCTTTCAGTGCTGCGCCGTAATGTCCGCTCAGCCCGAGCCTACAGGAGGATGCACCCGTCTGGTCTTCCTGATAGGAGTGCTGCTGTCACGGCATGCCAGCCTCCCTCCCCTTCGCCCCGCTGGCGTAGCATCCGTAGCTGCCTGCCGGTCGGCTTAAACTTCTAAGAGCGTGAAAAGCACATAACTCACGTTGAACGATGGTAGTTTTGTTTGATGCTGCAAACAAACAAGTTCAGTCCAACAAGCACGCAATACATTCGTCGCAGCGCGGATGGCCCAAAGCAAGACTGCTTCGTGTTCATGCTCGTTGCCGGCGCTGACTTCACGACTATTGTCTTGCAGTCGAGTAAAGGGAATCCTGCGCTGTACATTACAAGCTGACATAACAGAAACTGGAGCAGTCGGCTCAGGCGAGACAATGTGAATCAGGCGGTTCCTAACAAGGACACCTGCTGATTTGATTAAAAATGCACGAAGCCATAAAAACCTGTATAAAACCGTCGAAGCTTTTGATCGGTGTCTTCCCTTTTCCAATCTCGCACTGCTTCTGCATATTCCCGTTCCGTAAGGCGAGCAGATGCAAATATAATTTCACTTTTATATCCTTCCGAATAACCTCTCTTTGGTCTCCGGTTCCTTGTTCCTTCTCCGAGATTCACTTATTATGTCGAAACACCGCAGAACGGGGCGGACGTACAGCGTAGTGGTGTTACAGCGGCGAATAAATGCAAAACTAAAATAATGTATGTATGATGTAGTAGCTGATTTCTTTTCCTTTTTTTTTAATGAAGATATGTCAATAGAACTGATTACATGCTGGCGCTGTGCTGCTGAGTTGCTGTTTTAAACCTTCTAATATGACGTTTAGTGGGGCACACTGTGTCTCACTTCTGTTTTTAGTGTGCGATTTTTGTTTCTATGTTTCTAATCATACTCTTTTTTTATTTTCTCGTATGGGATCAGTTAGGTTGGCGGCCTGCCTTGCACACGACCGGGCAGTACACGTTATCTTTCCTTTAACTATTTTGCAGAGGCCCATCGTTCATCTTAAAAACGGCTTCGCTGAATGCTCGCGCGGTGCTTGTGGGTAAAAAACGTCGAGAATGCTGGCGTACCATTAACTAGTTCAGTCTTGAAGGAAAAAATTGATTGACTTAAAGCAGCTTGTCTCAGACTGGTTGATGAAATGGTACCCAGAATTCTGGTCAGGTGTATGAATATTTAGGCGGTGTTTTTTTTTTCAGGGGAAAAGGGGGGGGGGGGGGGGCGTCAGAAAAAGATTTCGCTGTGGCGAAATTTGAGCGGAGAGCCGTGGTGCTCCTGATAGGGAGAGTGGTTCACGCTGCCCACTCTAGGCCTGTCGTTTTGACCCATGAGATTTTAATGATCGAAACAGTGTTCGAAGACAATCACGCCCTTTCTTGCAAAGTGCCGGGGGTTGACCGAGTCATCAGAGATTTCCCAGGATTTCGAAGCCATTACCATCGCAGCCTGGAGCAAAGTGGCGCAAACGGAGGAGGTTCCTGCCCTCCCAGAAACATCAACATCATCATCCTTAATTATCAGCTGCAGGCATTCCTGTTTTCCCGCACAATTATTGTCTTCGATTGCTGTTGGTCTGGTTTCGTGCAAAGGGGTTTAACGTCCCAAAGCGACTCAGGCTATGAGAGACGCCGTAGTGAAGGGCTCCGGAAATTTCGACCACCTGGCGTTCTTTAACGTGCACTGACATCGCACAGCACACGGGCCTGTAGAATTTCGCCTCCATCGAATTTCGACCGCCGCGGCCGGGTTCGAACCCGCGTCTTTCAAGCTGGCAGCCGATCGCCATAACCACTCAGCCACCGCGGCGGCTCTTCGGTTGCTGTGTAATGTACAATATTTAATCAGTATTCTGGCAACTTTTAATTTGGTATCAGTATATCAGACTTCCCCGGGCTCATAAAGATACACTACTAGCATTATAATCATCATCATCATCATCATCATCGCCATCACCTCGAGAGTCAACGGAATGCATCGTTGCATGATCTTTGCAGTATGTCATACATGAGAACTGGTGCGTTTACCTGCTGGACAATTCGAATGGCATTAATGTGGACCGGGTTGTGGGCACTCTTTGTAATGTGTCATGCGCGTATGTGTATTAATGTGGTATCCATATGGATCTTGAAATTGGGGCGGGTGGGGGCCTGGTATGACGTGAAATTACATCGTTGACACGTGACTAGGTGTGACATCATATTACGTCGTCGTCACTTGACTAGGTTTGACGTCACATTACATCGTTGTCACGAGACCTGGTCTGACGTCACACTCATATGATGGCATCACTAATCATACTAATTAGACTAAGCGTTACCTAGTTACATTAATTAGCATTAATTAATTGTGTGACGTCCCCATCTTCGTCGCCTGATTCGTCGGATTGTGACGTCACATGGTGCCGTTTCTTGCCGACACTTTTTTGCAGATATGACCTTGAAAGTGGGCCATCTACTGCTTTCGCATTATATAAAAGAAGCCGCCCGTTTCTACACAGACATAAACACAATGCGCCTCTGTTGGTGTACTACAGTCACAGCTTGTTAAGTGTTTTAGAAGGTAGCATACAGAGGACTGAAAAGAGCGTTAGCTGGGTGACAAAATTATTATTTACGCTGAGTCCTCTCGGTAAGCCGGGTAGAGCTAGAAAATCTAAATGTACTGATATGCGTCTGCGTAGCTGTCGCACTGGAAAATACGTCGACGACCAGTTTCTTTACATTCGTTACCTATTCTCAGGTCTACAAAGAGTATCGTGAATGCCTTCCCCCGCCTCCCAATTTCTGGTAGGTGGTGCAGAAGGTCTGTGTTTGTCAGTTGCCAGTTCGTGCGTGAATGAGCGAGATGCATTCAATAGGAACAAGTATATCAATGTATACACAAAGAAGTTTGCCGAATATTAACACTGGTAAAGCACTCACTGACGTACTGGTGGCAGTCGCGTATGGGACACCCCTGCCCGCAAGCCATAAACTGTACAAGGGCCATAGACTTTCCAATATGCAGAAGTAGCTCGAGATTCGAATGGGGAAGACACCGATCGAAAGCTCCGACGGTCTTATACGGGTTTTTCTGGCTTCGTGCTTTTTTAATCAAATCAGCAGGTGTCCTTGTTAGGAACCGCCTGATTCACATTGTCTCGCCTGTGCCGACTGCTCCAGTTTCTGTTATGCCAGCTTGTAATGTACAGCAGGATCCCCTTTACTCGACTGCAAGGCAAGAGTCGTGAAGTCAGCGCCGGCAACGAGCATGAACACGAAGCAGCCTTGCTTGGGGCCATCCGCGCTGCGACGAATTTATTGCGTGCTTGTTGGACTGAACTTATTTGTTTGCGGCATCAAAGAAAGCTACCGCCGTTCAACGTCGGTTACGTGCTTTGCACGCTCTTAGAAGTTTAAGCCGACCGGCAGGCAGCTACGGATGCTACGCCAGCGGGGCGAAGGGGAGGGAGGCTGGCATGCCGTGACAGCAGCACTCCTATCAGGAAGACCAGACGGGTGCATCCTCCTGTAGGCTCGGGCTGAGCGGACATTACGGCGCAGCACTGAAAGCTAAGAGAGGCCTGCGTCATCCGGTTGTCTAGACAGGGGAACCAAACACCAAGCGCCATTGCATGAAAATTGCGGTGATGGGCTGCAACTTCAGTAAGATGCAGCAACTGCAAGAAGTGTCGACCTCACTTAACCTCAAACACCTTGGTTTCGGTGACTGTTGGCTCCCTTCATAAGTTTGTCAAACTGGCCCCACATTTCCTTTAACTTATCTGCTATATATATATATATATATATATATATATATATATATATATATATATATATATATATATATATATATATATATATATATATATATATTGGGCAGCCGTCGCCGTAGCTCAGTTGGTAAGAGCACCGGACGCGATATTCGGAGGTCGTGGGTTCGGATCCCACCGGTGGCATGGTTGTTTTTTCTGCTGGTTTATAAGTAACTTTCTTTAAACCAATTGATTGGCATTAGAAATTAAAAAAATTGAAAACATTCCTCTATGCACCCTGGTTTCGGTGACTGTTGGCTTCCTTAATACGTTTGTCAAACGAGCCCCTCATTTCATTTGCCTTGTCTGCTAATAGCTTAACGGGGGTCTCGGTTCTGGCAGTCTTGATGCCATAGGTAGCATAAGAGGGCTCTCGCACAGTTTCCGCCCTCGCCGTTAGATGACGTTCTACGGCACACTTGCGCTTTTACAGAACGTGCTACGTCCACCACTATGGACGAGGGTGGCGCTGGTGAACAATCTCAAGGTTCGCTTACACGCAAAACATAAATACCCACGAAAGCAGCAGACTGGACAGCCGTCGCCGTAGCTCAGTTGGTAAGAGCACCGGACGCGATATTCGGAAGTCGTGGGTTCGGATCCCACCGGCGGCATGGTTGTTTTTTCTGGTGGTTTATAAGTAACTTTCTTTAAACCAATTGATTGGCATTTAGAAATTAAAAAAAAATAGAAAACATTCCTCTATGCACCCTGGTTTCGGTGACTTTTGGCTTCCTTAATATATTTGTCAAACTAGCCCCTCATTTCATTTGCCTTGTCTGCTAATAGCTTAACGGGGGTCTCGGTTCTGGCAGTCTTGATGCCGTAGGTAGCATAAGAGGGCTCTCGCACAGTTTCCGCCCTCGCCGTTAGATGACGAGCACCGGACGCGATATTCGGAGTTCGTGGGTTCGGATCCCACCGGCGGCATGGTTGTTTTTTCTGCTGGTTTATAAGCAACTTTCTTTGAACCAATTGATTGGCATTAGAAATTAAAAAAATAGAAAACATTTCTTCCTCTATGCACCCTGGTTTCGGTGACTGTTGGCTTCCTTAATATGTTTGTCAAACGAGCCCCCCATTTCATATATATATATATATATATATATATATATATATATATATATATATATATATATATATATATATATATATATATATATATATATATATATATATATATATATATATATATATATATATATATATATATATATATATATATATATATATATGGTAATGATTGTTACGAGCCTGAACTGGTAGCAAATGCTGGCACGTACCAATTTAAATATATAGGCCGTATCCTTGTGATCACTGAAAACTCATTGCTTAGTGCTACTTTTGGCGGTGGAACAGACCGTAATTATTCCTTGTGCTGCTCAAGAAAGAGCAGTTGGTTAAATGAATCAGAATGAGGATTTAGCTGACTTAAAGCACACATAAGGTTTTATCTCTGGATTTTATGCAGTTGGCTCACTCAAAAAACGCAAAAAAATCAACTTCGTTCGATGTCCCTGGTTTCATAACGTCCTGAAAGCACTCTTCTCCTTACCCTCTCATAAGACAAAATTACGTATCCAAGAGTGCTATCTGCACAGAGGTTCTAGCATATCGTTTTAACACTGCCTGGGGATTCACCCTGGCTGAAACCGAAAAACAGAAGGGAGGGGCAAGATATGCTATCAAAGAGGATGTTCCGACGGACGGCATAAAACTCGCTGGCATAGCAGAGCTCCCTTGACAACACATTTCTTCGGGAGCATTACACGACGGCCACTTCAGACTTGGGTTCCTATTTTATTTACTTACTATAGTTTTATTCAACGATTTTTACTACAGAATTGAAACTGCTGGTACAATATGTCTCTAGGAAAATGCTTCCTCCTGATTATTTTCCTGCCTGCCTCGATCTGCGGTGAGTATAATTTTATGATGTCTTTATTCTCTTTTAAACATGCCGATTTTTCTGTGCACCGAGTAGGCTTCTGAAGAAGCCCTTTACAATTATGTCTAAAGCAACTTCGACGTCACTCCAGTTTTGTCAAGAGTAGATGACAACAAAGAGCAGAATTTAGTGAATTTATAATGAAAAACTTTTACACCATCTTCTACATGCACATAATTCAACGTATACTTACATTACGCTTTCAAGCGCGTGCATCTGATTAGTGATGTGCACATTTTGCGGTATGCTGTGGTTGCTTTCTGGCCCATACGCAGCACGATGTGAACTGAAGCGGAAAAAAAACCTCCATAGTTATTTGTTAAAATGTAATATGAACACGATCGCTTAAAAGTTTTGCATCTAACAGTTAATGTAAAAATTCAATTCTCTGCCACGACACTCTGCACGTTGCTAGCTTTGCCAGCTTGAGACAACATTTTAGCATCTACACTTTGCGTCAGCTCACTGAAAACGTTTTCGCCATGAAGTACGAGATGGGAGGGGAACAGTACCTGCTGAAAGCTAGAGGAAGCAATCCGTGACACATCATTGTATTAATTCATGGTCATTACGAAGCAGGCATGTGGTATAAAGCAACAAGGAAAAAAAGCTGCGCTTAAACATTCAATGTCACAAGGACACTGTACATGTGCTGAGGACACATGAATTAAGCTGTTTTTATTCTGCAAAACTCACTCACAACGTACTCATCCAGCTGCTAAATATCTTATTCTCTTGACGAGGGAGGAAATAGCAGTGATGTGGGAATCCAACCGCAAGCTTGTTTATATTTACAATGCAGTAGATTTGGTGATCTGAAGATGGGTAAGCGCTAGCGAGGAAGCTGGCTAGTGGTAAAATCTGCGCATTGCGATTTTGCATACATCCGTGATAGGCGTCGGGTATCCCACATTGCTACCAATTTTAAACGGCTTTCATGGTACTCTGCAACGAATTGCCAAACGTATTATTCTAAGTATATAGTCTCAAAGCCTATATAATGTACTTGAAAGCAAAATTTCTATAGAGCTTAGCGTGTTAAAAAGAGAATTAGGTAAAACGGAAGGCAAATTAAACAATGTATTTGTGGTTTTCTTACACGAAAGTGGCATGTTCAGCAAGTTTAGCATTTTGAGCTGAAACTTGTCGGTTAGGTGAGAAAATAGAAAATGTTGCACATAAATCAAAGTATGAGGCGCTCTTTTTTCCAGAAGCACATTCCTTTTTTATGTAGTCCTCACCAGCGACTACGAACTTTTATCAGCCTTCAACCTATGCACGTCTCCTCCTCTTTCGCTGCCCCGCATAATAGGTGAATCCAAGAAACCATAAGTATTGGTCCAAATAAAGGTTTTAATCAGTCCATTTTCTTTCGCCACTGGGATTCTGGTATCTACATGTGGTTGTAAAAGAAAAGGGTGGCTATTGTATCGCCAGCTTCACAGGCGCACCAACTCCGCCGAACTTTTGGCTGTTCCCAACGATAAAGGGACATCGAAAAGGTATCCGCTTCACGTTCTAAAAAGAGGCCCCCACTGCAGTGCGGCGTTGATATAAGCAGCCATCCTCATCTTTCGGTGATGACATGCGGGCACCATCGATGTTTTGAAACTTAGAACAAAAAAAAGGCGCTGCCATCTATGCGAGTTTCTTGAACACCATTTAATCTCCTGCAGGAATGATGCGCAATGAACACATCGTATCTGTCTTGGCCAGTGTTGGGGCCATGAAAAATGAAGAAAAAAAAGTGAATGAAAGTGAATTCTGTCTCGAAATCAGTAGCTGCGCCACGATGCTCTCCTGTGTGCTTGGAATACATTACTTTTAATAGTGAGTTCCTCACTTCTTCAATATAGTTACCGCCTTAGAATGTTCGGTGTTAGGCTGTTATGGAAACTTTCACAGCATTCCTCGGAAGTTTGCCTTGAAAAGAGTTGTATTATTTTACGACTGAATCCACGCTTATTTCAACAAAAGCCAAGACAAAAATTAAACCACGTCTTCTTAGTATTCCTGTGCTTTTCCACTGGTAGTTGAACTACGGCAGCGGTTCTTTTTCCTTCAGGCAATATTGATAAACTGTATGGCAGAGACTTGTGAACCGGTGGCGGGAATGCGTCATCGCCACTGGCGCAAACTACATCAAGAAACAATGTGAACCTGAAAAAGAGGACATTCAGACTTTCGCTTGAATGCAACATTTTTAAGCTCCATTCCTTCTGTCTAGGAGCTGAAGTCATTAGACATTCTAGTGCGTACGAGCAAACAAGAATAGGGGTGACGAGGAGCTTGTTAGAATACCAGGTGTTTCAGGGAAGCCCGCCAATAGCAATTTAAAGATAGGGTTTTTGAGGCAGAGAGAAGTATTTTGTGGAATAGTAATACCAGTGTTGGTGGGCGTCAAAAAAACAGGCGAATCATGTTAACTGGTAGGGTGATTAATCGAATTCTAATAGTTAACTTGTAACTCTCATCAATAGGCACCCAACTGCAGTAAGAGTCTTGCAGCCGGCCGTCAGTGATAGCCATATCAGTTTTTAGAATTTCGAAAACGCGATTACCCTCGCCGCTGTGGCTCAAATAATTTGGGCCATTTCTCGCGCTATTCGAAAATCGCACGCCCGCCGGCACCGCAAACCGACCTCGATCAAATCGCGTCAATCTCTGACGCACGTACCACCGTGACAATCTCTGCCTTGCCCGCGCTGCGGTGCTGGCTTTGCCACATCGCTGCTCCAGCGCGGCCCCGCGCGTGCGTGCGTGCGTGTGTGTGTGTGTGTGTGTGTGTGTGTGTGTGTGTGTGTGTGTGTGTGTGTGTGTGTGTGTGTGTGTGTGTGTGTGTGTGTGTGTGTGTGTGCGTGCGTGTGTGTGTGTGTGTGTGTGTGTGTGTGTGTGTGTGTGTGTGCGTGTGCGTGTGCGTGTGCGCGTGTGTGTGTGTGTGTGTGTGTGTGTGTGTGTGTGTGTGTGTGTGTGTGTGTGTGTGTGTGTGTGTGTGTGTGTGTGTGTGTGTGTGTGTGTGTGTGTGTGTGCGCGCGTGCGTGCGGGAGGGGGTGGGGCGCACATTGTGGCGTGCTACGTGCGTCACAGAGTTACGCCATTCGATTGCACCGCGTGTCAGTTCTTGAAAAGCGTTTGCTGATTGCATTGTGCTTTATTTTTGGTTTAATAATTAAGCCTTACTGTGAGATTTTCTTAGGTAAGGTGGTTCACTTTATCTTTTTCTTTCACTGTACAAGTGTCATATATCTTCATGTGAATGCTGCTTGATAACGTTTATAACTCGCTATGGAACCTATAATAGTGTTTGTTGTCATATATTGATGCTGTATACTGAAATAAGGAAGTAATTACTAATTGGCATCCACCCAAGCGCAGTCATACCGTTACGAAAGAAAGCTATACAGCTTTCTCAGAAACTTCGTAGGGCAAGAAAATTTCGTCCTGGTCCGAGGTTCGAACTCAGAATTACCGCTTCACCAGAAAAGTCGCTCTACCAACTGAGCTAACCGATACGGCTAGCATATGATAGGGCGATAAGGGTGATAACA
Source organism: Amblyomma americanum (assembly GCF_052857255.1). Taxonomy (NCBI): domain Eukaryota; kingdom Metazoa; phylum Arthropoda; class Arachnida; order Ixodida; family Ixodidae; genus Amblyomma; species Amblyomma americanum. Next base: position 208,803,658 of record NC_135499.1, read on the forward strand.
CACTGATCAATAACTGGAAATGGGAACAGTGTTGGTTAAATGTTTAGAGAAAACCCCGAAGGTGGAGGAGATTTGTTTTAAAGGAGTAATTACTCATTAGCATCCACCAAAGCGCAGCCATACGGCTATAAAGAAAAGCTCTACAGCTTTCTCAGAAACTTCGCAGTTAAAGAACTGCGCTTTGTTGGATACCAATGAGTAATTGCTCCTTTATTACAAATATACTCCGCCTCGGCGATTTCCTTCAAATTATTTGGCCAGCACTGGGTACTGAACACCTTGGCGTTAACATTGTTCCAGTATTACTTCCTTAAAGAGCCACATGTCATGTATTCTATATACTAGTGTTTGAACTGGTCAGAATGGTTGTTTTCTTAATCTCGTATTGTTTTTGGTCAACGCATTTGCATTTCTGTACCGTGTTTTGGTCTCTTGGGCCTCACGAAGCTGCCTGGAGCAGCTTTTTGCACAAGAGTTCCGGCCATTTATGGTGAAATAAAATTGAATTCTGTCACATAAAGTAAATTGATCGTCCTCCTAACATTTGGAAAATGTTTCACACTCAAAAGGTAATGATGCAGATGTGTGAAGTCCAAAGCAGCTACTTCGACCTATCTAATGCGACGTTTTTAAGGCTGTCGACGCCGTTTAAGCACAACGTCGGAGCTGACAAATTCTCAGTAATGGAAAGCTTGAGCTTACGATTACATGTACAGTCTTTTCTTTGTTTTCTTTGTCGTTTTGCAGAAAACTGCAGTGAGCAGAATACGCTCTTCGATAGAGGCCTGACAAAGGTGCTCCAGTCAGATCGCTTCTCGGAAATGACTTTGCCGGACTTTTCGCGCAACGTGGGACACTCGTTAGGCATAAGAGTAGGCTTCTTTGACGGGAAGCTGCACGGCCTTCGCACCATTCGCAAAACGGGTCACAGCGTGCTGAACGTGGATGACTCCGGCAGTCGGCTGACCTTCCACATAACAGCAGCGCCCATCGTGGCTCGTTACTCCGTTGGTATACGAACGCCATTTTCGAGGAAGAATTGCCACCTTGGTGTCGAAGTGAATCGCTTACACGGCTCGTTCAGCGTCCTAGAGTAAGTGACGTTGATTTGCAGGAGATGCTCCAGTTCGCCCTATTGAAAAATCTCGTATATATGTGTTATATGTGTCTCATATGTACGCAATTATTGGATATGTGTCCACATATATGCCTTAAGTGCTCGTATGTCATGCGTGCTCGTATGTCATGCGTGTTCGTATGTCATCAAGACTTTCATTTGAGCTAGTTGGTTGTAACTTGACATGGTTTACGCAAAAAGCGTACAGGCGCTAAAAGAGTGTCTTGAGTGCGCTTGAGTGTGCTTGTACCTGTCTTGAGTGTGCTTGTCTTCGTCTTTTAGCGCCTGTACGCTTTTTGCGTATGTCGTGCGTGCTCGTATGTCATACGTGCTCGTAGGTCATATGTGTCCTTTGTATGCCAAAACACATATATACGAGTCTCATATAAACGCATTTATTGGATATGTGTCATATGTGTCACGTATCCCATATCTGTCCCTCGTATATACGAGGGCCTCCTAATCAACGTATAACATTCGAGGGCCTCGTCGTGGGGTTACAATGTCTTTGGAACTCGTGCGCTGGAAAGCAATTAAAGAGAAATGTCTTGCTAACAGCTCTGAACATGCAGGCTACATCAATGAACTTGCAGCTCTTAGCAGAGGAAATGCTGCGTCCCAGATATAAATGCATGCTTGTATACGCCTGGTTGCTGTGAATGAAATACGACTCTTTTCTTTCACTGCCTTTATTTTTACATTGCAGGGGCAGGTAAAGGCAACTACTTAATGTCTCTCAACATATCTGCAAGGTAGCGATTCATCTTCAATCGATCGCCGCTCTTTTTGATCCTCGGCGGCGGGATTTGCATTAATATAAGCATCAAATGCATCTGAAAGAGTAATAATCATGACATAATTGGAAAACATACAGGTGCTGCAGAATAATGGGATTCAAATCATGCACCTTTAAATAACATGAACACTCGGTCAGGAAATTTAAATATATGAGGCTTAGTGCCCACTGATGCCAGCTTTTCTGGTGTCAGCTCAGGCTTTTGTGTGGCAGCAGCTTTCAGAAACCGCCTGCATGCGGCGCCGGTGACATTCCTTCCCCGAAGATTTGACACTCCCGACAAAAGTTTTGCAGTGTCCTTGCAAAACAGGGAGTCCCGACCTCGGGAAAGGAGCCAGCGCCACCGCTCCGCTTCCGACAATTCCATATGCTTCATTTCATATGCTTCCGACATATTTCATATGCTTCCGACAATTCCAGGTCTTCTCCGAATGAACTTCAGCTTGGAGTACACGGAATACGGATGTCCAGGATACGCTTGTTGCTCGGTGCCAGCGACCAGCTCAACTTAGGTGGCCCTATCTACGATGCTCTGATCGGCCGCCTGAGACCATTAATTCAACGGATAATTGGCCAAGTGCTGGCTCAAGAGCTACGGAAGTTGGCCGAGGAGACCATTGGGGCAGTGCAAGTTTACGCCGCTACCAGTATTCTGCCGACCGTGCGAGAACGAGGTACTGTACGAAGCAGAGACGAGGTACAACTTTGGATTTGCGCGAAAATTGTTACTGAGAAACCGGTTTTGGTTATGCGCGATCATATAAGAACTCAGCTGCGCCCTACGCACAGACAAAGCTTCTTTGACAAGACCTGTCCTTCTGAGAAGTAGGTTGGCTCTTTAAAAGAAGCTTTTTTTTTCACGAAAAACTAAATGCACTGAAGTTAATGCTGTGCTGTGCTGCGCTTGATGAAGAATATGTGTCTCAGGAACAACATTGGAGGGGGAGTGAAGAGAGGAGCAGTCAGTTTGAGCCCTGAAGCTATGTGGTAGTGCAGAGCGGTGTGTAAGAAGAGTCGGTCCCCTCTAGAACAGCAGGAAAGAGACAGTACTCGTATCTGTAGCGTCTGTCGGTAGTGCCATTCGTGCTCGGATTCAAAACATTTTTTTCTTGTTTCTGATTTTTTTGCAGCCAAGTTTTTACAAGATGTGCGCGATTGCTTGCGTACATAAGTTTCCCATACCTTTATTGGCACACACAAGTTCTTTGTTCAATAAGACATCCGCGAAAGCTCGCGTAAACCTAGCAACCCATGCTATTTTTTTATTGTACTCCTGTAGTTCACTATGGTTCTTGTATGTCTGCAACATTTCTTTGGTGCAATGTTCGTCTTTTCTTCACTCTTGGTTTACGTGGCGAACGATGAAAAAAAAAGAAAATCGTGCTTAGATTTCTAAGCAAAAACTTTTTGATGCACGCGTTTGAACTTTCGACCTACGCTACCATCATCGCAGTCACCATTAGTGCTGGACCTATAATGAGCGTAGCCCACCCTGTTTGTTTTCAGAATCAGCGGCTACTCCCCTCTGGAGAAAGGCGACTGGCAGTGCTCGGAGCTACATGGCACTGACAGGCGGCAGGGATGCGGGTAACATTTACGGGAGGGGTAGGCCGTACCGAGGAGGTCTCGCTCACCGCAGGCCCGAGAGGAGGAGACTGGAACCTCTCGGTACGGGGCAGGAGGACCAGCGGGACGTTTTCGACGGTTGCCTCAGAAAACTGGTCGTGTCCACGGGCTTCGAGCCAACGCAGCTTCCCGACGACCTTGAAGAATTTAGTGTCGCCTCAGGAAGCCTGCGCGTGGTTGAGGGCAACGTGACTGGCCTCTCTAGCATTCGCAAGAGCGGCCACAGCTGGGCGACGATCGATGACTGCGGAATCCGAGCTCGGTTCAGGCTGGGATTCAAGGAATTGATGGTCACGGCAAAGGCGTCTTTTACCGTCTTCTATGTGACGACTGACATAATGGTCGACGTGCAGATCCCCGAAGTGGAGGCGGTGCTGGAAATTAAAGAGTAAGTGAACCTGGTAACACAGCGCACGCAATTTTCAGCCACCATTGCAGGGATCAACAGTCGACATTCGTATGACTTCAGCATATTAGCTGTTCTGATAAAGAAAAAGGTTAAATGAAAAATAAACTCGTGACATCTTTACGCCGCCTGTTTGCAGCCCACAGGGGAAATGAGGAAACCTATCATTTCTGAGCGCACGCCTGGCGCTTGAGTAGAGAAGAAAATTTTTTTTTCATACCAGAATAACAACTGGAAACAACAGACGCCTAGGAAAGTCACATTTTCCCCGGGTTTATTACAGTATATTTCTTTATTGAAGACTTTGCTGCACGTCTTCTGATTCAGCGGCCATTCGGATAGACAGGTATTACACACGGTCTTATGAAGAGCGGTTTATAAATGAAATATGCAGATAAAATCCATTGTGATTTTATATTCAGCCGTGGTGTTTCAGCGCCTAAATGTCTGTGAAAGAACGAATTAACGAATTTGCAAAGCTGTCGGTTACAACTGTGAAAGCAAGTATATAGTGTACATGTGCGTGTGTGCGTGTGCGTGTGCGTGTGTGGAACCAATAACATTCCTAGCGGACGCACAGGAGCTGATTCAGAAGCGCAGGCGCCTTTCGCGTGGTTGCGATGGTTCATCGCACTTAATTTAAGGGGGGCAGCACACAGACTAGTTATCTTTCCTAAAATTAAAATTATGCAACATAGCAGTTCATTGCTTCCAAACAAGTAAGTTCATCCACACTGTAGAGCACAGAAGTGAATATTATGCCGCCGTTTAAAGGCTGGTATTGCTCTTTCTATCAACGTCTATCTGCAACTTAATAAAAAAAACTATTCTGTGCCTGCTGCGAAGTAGGATTCTGATCTTCTCGCCTAAAGTACGGAATTTTTTTTATTTCCCATCACAGTACAGCTCTGTAACATCAACTATCCTGGTCGAAAAAAAAAAAGCTCAATGACGCCCATTGATTTTCTACGGATACTTTTCCATTCATCTTTCTCTCTCCCTAAGGATTTTTTTTGGCCGAATATTGAATCTATCAAATAGGAAAGATGAAAAGCATAGCCAGGCTAAGAGAGAGAGGTCCAGTAAGTTCGAACCCCACTGGAAAGGCAGTTGACGTAGTTGCGCTGATGATGACTACGATTATGATGATGTCAAGGCCGCTTGTCAAAATTCTTACTCTCTGACGTAACGAAAGAGCGCGAGCGAACTCTCTGATCTTGCTTTGAAAATTACTATTCAGTGCCTTTGTGAATCAAGTATTATTCCCCTTTTTCACAGGAACAACACGGGGCTTCAAATTGTTGCCTACGAGCTCAACTTCACTGCACCAGTAACTGTAAAAGCGAAGCCATTAGGCAAATTTGTCGGCACCTTTGTGAACCTTATTGGTGGACTGTCCGATATGACACTTGGAGCCGAGGAGCTCAAGCAGTTCGAGGTGTCATCGTCGAAATATGTGCAAAGAATTGCTCGAACCATCCAAGAAATCATTGCTGATCCTCCTCTTCTGACCACACCGTAAAACAGAAAACGGCCATCTTCCCAATGTGCGACTGTGTTTCTATTTAGGGCTGTTTACTCCGCCACAAGCGGAACTTGCTCTGACCCTGCACATTCCCGTTGAACCGACAAGAGTATTGAATAAAAACTCATGTGTTTTTGGTATAAACATTAGCGTTTTACAAAAAAAAAACACGAAAAGCCACGTCAACAGACAACATACCTTATGCCGGCCTAAAGCTGTTTTCGGCATGGAGGTCAGCAGGTTGTTCATGCCACAATGTTCAACAATCCCTGTGGTGTTCTTCGGTACCAGTAAATAACAAGTGGCAGGAACGCTAGGTCAGGGATCAAACACGGGTTAATGACATCCCACTCGAAATCAAGACGAAGGAATGGGCTTGGGCATGGCATGTAGTGCGAAGGCAAGAGAGAGAGAGAGAGAGTTTATTGATAGGAAAGGCAGAGAGGTTGGCCTGAAAAATAAATATCTGGCCTGCTACTCTGCTCTGGGGGACGGGAAGAGGAGATAAAAGAAGGTCACGATGGGGGACGATGATGATGGGAGGAGGCAGATGAAAAACTACTTTAAAAAAAAGGCACACTTTCTGACATCACAAACGCGAGACAAGGTCCGTGTCGCTCAAAAAGCGTGAGAGCGCTCGCGTTGCCTTTACAGTTCTAAAACTATCTGGCCAAGCGCCGAGGATCAAATCCTCAGAGAGGAGCGATGTGTCCATAGGCTTCAGAGCAGATGCGAGTATGAGTCTTTCACGTGCATACGCTGGACACGCCACTAAAACATGTTCTATAGTCTCTAGCACGCCACATGTGGTACATTCCGGGGAGTCCGCTTGTCCTATTAAGTGACAAGCGGACGCCCCGGTAACCGATGCTCCTTAAGGGTAACACTGTATTACAAGGGAAGAGAAGGGGGTGGAAGAAAATTAAGTTGGCGTACGAGATTAAGAAGTGGCCGCAGCTGGCACAGGACAGGGTTATTTCGAGAGATGTGGGAGAGGCTTTTGTCCTGCAGTGGGCGTATTCAGGCTTATGATGATTATCGTAAGAACACTGTGCGTGCTGTCATTGGCGGGTGCATACAGAAGGGTGTTGAAAGAATGATGTGAAAGGATCGAAATGAAAGATGCACATCCCAGAAACCACGTCCGCCGAAGCAACGACGATGGCTAATTCAGCAACAGATGCGCCAGAACGGAATGCGACTGCGTTCTCTCTCCCGCATTGGTCAGCTGTGACTTATGAAAGTGTATCTGATACAAGCTCATATTATCGCGGTTCTTCTCTATTTATCATCGTCAGTTTTGGGTTTGATAGCAGCACCTGCGACCGAGAACCGTTGCTGAGTGTCAGTCCTAGCATCGGTCTGTTGTAAACAAGTTGAAAGAACGAATGAAAAAAAAATGAATGCAAAATGAAAGTGAAAAAATTAGTGGTTTTTGAGGAAGAGAAATGGAGCGGTAACTGTCTCACTTTTCGGTGAGAGTTACCGAAAGACGCGGGTTTGATCCCGGCCGCGGCGGTCGAATTTCGATGGAGGCGAAATTCTAGAGGCCCGCGTACTGTGCGACGTACGTCAGTTCACATTAAAGAACACCAGGTGGTAGAAATTTCCGGAGCCCTTCACTACGGCGTCCCTCATAGCCTGAGTCGCCTTGGGACGTTCAACAACTAAAAACCATAAAATAATCACTTTTCGGTGGACACCTCAACCTTGCCGCGAGAGAAGGAAGGTGAGAGCGAAACAAAAAAGAGTGCTGTAGTGGAAGGCTCTGGAAAAGTTACGGTGGGTACTTAAGGTCTTTACGTGCTGCGAATGCGAAATCATCCTTTGAACTAAAGGCCTTTACCCAGAAAGTCTTTACCATAACACCTTTACCCCCAAATGTCTTTACCAAAGGCCTTTATACTTAAGGTCTTCATGATTCCCGCTATCATTATTGACCCTCGTGATTCTCTATTAATGTCCTTTATGAGTACAATACTATGACTATCTATCACTAACTGTCCCTATCACCAAATGCTACTCTCTAGTCTACAGTGCTCAGGCTACTGGGGCCCTGGATTGAGGGCCTCACCTTCACCGGGAGATTCCCTTTGCGAGAATAAAGTTTTTCGCTTACTCACTCACTGCCTTTGATCACCGATTACTACATTACGGTCTAATTCAGATGGCATACATAACCACGGTGACGTCATGAGGTTCTGGTACCACTACTCTTGGTCAACGCCGCCGGGCGTCCAATCAGGCGTCCAACCATTGTAAGTCTGCTACCACGCCGCTTCTTCTGATTGCTTGTACTTGCTAAGAAGACGCGCACCCATCGAACCTCGATTTATTCTGCTCATGCAATGTTCTTCACACACGCGCGCAGCGAGAAGAAGACGAAAAAAGAAGAGGTTCGTCGGCAGCGTTGGGTGCGTATCAAGGGCACAACTGCAACAACATGCGCGCTAATGAATCGCAGTTATTCAGCGTCGCAGCCTTCCCCTACTAGAATGGTTACCACGAGCACGGTGTTCCTGGCATCCTCGCCGTCCTCGAGCTGCTCGCTTGACCTCAGCGACTTCGACGACAGCTCAACGTCCGCGTCGCCTCCGTTCCGAGCGAGTGCCGGGCGAGTCCCGGCCGAAGACTCGCTGGAGCGTCGCAGCGGCGGAAGCAACGGGGGCAGCCCCGTGCAGGGCGAGGACGCCTATCTACGTCATTTCCGCGTGGGCAGCGCCTATTCGCGGCCATCGTGTGACGTCTTGAAAGCCGGACGCGTGGCCAGGCTAGTCGGCGCTTCGATCCTGGCAGTAGCCTGCTGCGTCCTGGCCGCGAAGCTCATTGTAGGCAACCTGTCGGCGCTGGCGGACGCCAGCACGACCAACGTCCCTGACGATGGCAGAGACACGGGGGTCGCCCTCCTCCCGCTGGACAGCAGCCTTTCCAGCTTCGACACTAACGGAAGACCCTACGGATACACTGGCTCAGAGAGACCGAGGAGCACTGGGGAGAGAAGACCGGGGAACCAGCTGTTTTTGACGCTACCCGTGAACAAGCTGTCCCGTAGAAACGATACGCCAGAGGGAAATAACGTACTTGAAGCAGGTGCCGTGAACAAGCGGCCTTACGGACCATTGGTTCCTGATTCAAACGAGAGTACGAATAAGCCGCAAGTGATATCAGGGCGAACAAGGCGAGTTCGAAGCCCTGACGATGCAATTCGCGCCGGAAGTCCGTTGCGGCTCGCGGGGGCGAACTCTCGGAACACAGTTCCGACTAGTGGGACTTCAAAGCCTTCTGACTTGTCAGATACGATCAGCGATCGAGTCTCGTCGGAGTGGCCTAGTGATCAGGGTCCTACAAAGCCGTCCACAAAAACAAGGCGTGCCGTGGTAGACCTCGAGCCACCAGAATTGCCGCAACGGGACCCGTTGCACATGTTACCCCCATTGAGGGACTCAGATCCGTGTTCTTCCCTTCATCTTTCCTGTATTCCATTCAGGCGAGATGTGTGTGGTGTTGTTACTCGTTGTGCTCGACTCATCAAGTCTGTGCAAATGTAGCCTCGCAGTCTTCGCCTCATCATGCATCACTGGAATACTTTGTTTATTTTTGGCAATAAATAGAAAGAATTAATTACCGTGGCGACGATGGCTAGGAAGTGCACTCATACACATGCAAGAGAAATCATACTTCCGATTAACAAAATAGAAGTCGTGCTCTGACAATATTACACAAACACTAGCATCTCCTTGCTGAGGAAATTACGGACCAGTGGGCACTCTTTTGGATTTGTAGTTAGATTTTGATTATTTTCATGATTGAGTGGTACATCGAGGAAGGTATTTCGACGCAATACCAGATTGTCCCAGACCGCGGCCGTAAAAAGCAAGACTCAAAACGTAACTGCAACTTCGCACTTGACAATTATTCAGCGAAGCAAGATACAACTTTCAGATAACTTTTCGGTATTCTAGTTTAACTGATGCCAACTTTTCATGAGCTTGCGGTGCACTTAATTACAACCAAATGGTACAGCTTAATTACAGCCGGTCCATTGTGATAATTACAGAATCTTTCTGGTACAGGGCACGCCAGTTAGTTTCTGGAACAAAAGATCTAAGGCTGGGTTAGCAATAATCTTGCCACGTTATCGGTCGCTATGATTAAAGTCTTGAAAACGTAACCAAAACTCGACTATAAAATGCCATGCGCTAGTTGCCATAGGCTATATATAACAAAATATTTGTAGTCTATCATCTAGCCGCCGCGGTGGCTTAGTGCTTGTAAGGCCACCGCTCTTTTCCAGCTGCATATCTTTGCAGGACGCTGGCAGGCGCGGAAGCGGCTCCCCAGTACAAGCGAGAGTCCAGTCTGAGCTGGGGCTCCATGCTTAGCATGTAACGTGGTGCTACTTAGGCTCTAACCCGTCGGGTCGATGAGTAAAGTATTGCAAAGTTTGTTCTTTTGTAAATTCATTTCTGCTTCTTCCAGTTTAACTCTCTGTATATGCATGCTGTAAATATATGCTCTGCAGTCATCATCTATAAGCTCGCCTCCTGTCCATCTTCCAAGCCGAACGACACTAGAGGAAGGGTTCGTAAACCTTCCTCGAAGAAACGACCTGCAATTCTACTGTGCTTATGGCGCTCGGCTGCTGACCCGAAAGACGCAGGTTCAGTCCCGGCCGCGGCGGTCGAATTTTGATGGAGGTGAAATTCTAGAGGCCCGTGTACTGTGCGATGTCAGTGCACGTTAAAGAACCCCGGGTGGTCGAAATTTCCGGAGCCCTTCACTGCGGTGTGCTACGAGGGGGGAGTATTTTCTGCCTTCCAGCAAAGGCGTGTCCGTACGAGCCCCCTCCCGGCACATTGACTTTGAATGCCTGCAGCTTGAAAATGACGGGTGCCCGGTGACACTGCTGCTCATCGGATTACACCGCCTGTAGCAGCTGTCCTGCTGTCACCACTATGGGACGTTAAACCCCCATAAACCATAAACTAGTCTATCATCTCGTCGTCGACGCCTTAGAAATTCATTGCAGGTAAGTTATGGCGCATTCTAGAACGGCTAAGGTGGTGGCAGCCACACGCAGCGTTTGTTAAGGCATTTCGGCTTCTGGGCGTACTGCTATCTTTGCTCGCTTGTAATTTTCGAGCTAGACGGCACACAGGGTCCGTGGCTGTTTCCGGGCCTTGAGAAGCCTCCGCCGTCAACCGCTTTTCTTAGCTGGATAGCGCACTCGGCTTCCTTCGCCACCTTTGGTTCTTTAGGTCCAGCTGCGTTCAACGCCTTAGCTTTTTTCTTCACGCTTAGCAGCGCGCTTAGCGTCCGTGGCCGCTTTCGCTGTTTGAGGTGCCACAACTCTCGGCCGCTCTTGCCTCAGTGGGCGCGTCCAGCCGCCTTGGCTGCCTTGTCACCTTCGTGAACGTGCCGTCGGTGACGTAGACCAGCCTTTCTGCCTGCCCATTCATACGGCTCCAGCGCGTAGACGCGGCGTCAGCGCTCGATGAGGAGCTCAGAATGAACTGATGAAAGATGACGAAGGCGACTTTTTTGAACACTTATCGCAAAACAGTACCAGTCAGAATACGTTGTAAAGGAAGATGCAGCGAGCGCTGAAAGGTCCAAGGCAACGGGAAACGAAGCTGCTTTTTTCTCACCGGCGCTGGTTCGAGTCCGGCTCGCGGGTTTAACATAGTAAAAGTTCTTTTCCCGCTAAATGCCATTCGGGCGGACAATTTCGGAATGTTTCGGCAAAATCCGACCTCATGTTCGTCGTCAGGTTCAGTTTTGTATTATACCGCATTCTCGGCCTGAGGTTCACTGCAGTTTCCGGACGGCGTTTGCCTGAGCAGCGCCTCCTCTATATTTACAATGCCTGCCGAGTGTGGCCGATCCGACCGTCCAACGCCCTCTCTAATCCTCCTTTCCTGCTCTCCTCCGTCGGCTAGCCTTCGCACCAGCTCTACGTCTGTGAGGGGGAGTACCACCTGAGTGGCGCCTCACGACGGAGAGCAGACGAAGACAATTTTTTAAACGTTCGCTCTTTCTTCGTAAGGCGGCGCTTTGCATCCCTCATAGTAATCGGGCTGCCTGTCAGGTATTGACGCATCATGTATACGCATCAGGTATTGACGAACAGGTTGTCCAGACGGGCGTAAGGTGTGTTTTGTTTCGTTCACTGTTAGAAAGTGTGCCTTGTTTTTTATGTATTTTTTCCTCTGCCTCCTCCCATCATCATCATCCCCCATCGTGACCCTCTTTTTTCTCCTCTTCCCGTTCCCCAGTGCAGAGTAGCAGGCCAGATATATATTTTTCAGGCCAACCTCTCTGTCTTTCCCGTCAATAAGCCCCCCCCCCCCCCCTCTCTCTACCTTGTTTCGGTCACTGTTGTTATGTTCCGCTCGCGCACGAGATGCTTTGTCCTCCTCGAGCGTACAAATGTGCTTGCGCTACAATGCATATTTCTTATGTCTGTAAATAAGTGTCAATACAAGCAAATACACAAATTCTAGAAATGTAAATGGCTATAAACACAGAGTTGTAATGTATATAGCAGCACACACATGCAAAGTATTGTATATGTTATTGCTGTAAAGAGTTGTAGATATATGTAAATAAATGCACTGAACGTCCCCTTCTTTTCTACAAACGAGCTTAAAATTTCCCACACTTCGCACAAAACTGAAAGCAGCAGCCGTGCTTGCCATAGTTAACTGGTGACATTTTAGTGCTGCTGCGAGGACACCTCGTCGGCGTCGGGACCACGCTATTTATCCGCGGAAAACAATTTTCGTTAATCATGGTGCCACGAAACGAACAACCGTAACAACTTGCAACGCTCTATTCGCCTGGCAAGGAACAGCATCCTCAAGTGATAGGCGGAGCGAACGCCTGAGCCCACCTCTGCAAACGGCGAGCAAAGCTGCTGCTCCAGCTGATTGTGGTTGGAAAAAGCGCCGCGCCGCGGATGAATCGAGAGCTACGCAAGAAGGGGTACGAAGCAGGAATCTGACAGACGCGTGGTGTAGATCTGTAGTGTAGGAGTAGGAGAGATAACGCCAGCACCGCGCGGCCGTTGGCAAGCATGACGCAAACAGTCCAACCATCTTGGTAGCGCCGCAGCGCGGCAACTAACTGAAGTGAGGCGTACCGGCGGCACCCATTGCGGAGCGGGAGATGCGGCTGGAATTGTAAAAAGAGAGGAGGCGCTGGCCTGAGTTTGCTAACAATGGGGGCTAAAATAAGTTCATGCTTAAAGACAGGTTTACCAACCTATCTTGACAAAAGTAGGAGCGCATACAGCCACCCTAATTGTGTTCACTGTCATCGCTGAACGGCCGTAAAGCTTTCTATCTCTAAAGCATGTGGTTACCGATGACGCACACTAAAGGTACTTATCTACCGCCTAGTAATTTTGTGCACTTGAGCTCCGGGCGTACCGATTTTTCGCTTACGAACTGAACACTTCACAACTGTCCCGAGTTTCCCCTCGTTCATTCAACTTTGAAAAGTGTTAACCTCGTCATCGACATCAGCGACCAACTTTCCTCTCTCGGTCACTGAATTATTTTCCCACAGGTTGTTTGCTACTCGACTTCAAGATGGCCGCCGGCGATGTCAACACCCTCTCCCTTAGAGACTATGCGCGTACACGTGTCACTCCTTTTACCAGCGTATCGGGCTCTACATATGTCCGATGGCTTTGCATCTTCCTTGAGACCTTCACACTGTGTAGGGAAGCACATATGCGATGCCTAAATGCATTACACACTGGCGACATGTATGCGCTTTCCTCCTTCGTCATCACAGGCTTGCGTTTACACGCCGCTTAACTTTCCTCCACAGTTCAGACTCACTCAAGGCCAGCCGTAGACGGCCAAATCAGAGCGCATTCGGTTGCGCTCCTCTCTCACCGTCGAGGGACTTGCGGTTCGTTTTTGATAACGCCCCGACAAACCAGGCCCGCTGGAAGGAGCCTCAAATTAGCCAGACTTAGCCTCCTTAGACAGCGATAAAAGACAGGGCGGTGACCGCCCTATACTCCCGGCGATCCGGTGAGTGCAAACTTGAAGCATATAGACATGCATGCTGCTTGAGCCACTGCAGGTGTATGAGTTCAGCTTGCTTCTTGCCAGAATCTATGACGGCACCCGCGCAGAACAGTGAGATCTGCGAAGTCATATGTCAGCGTCAGCTCAGCGCTGAACGACGCCGCTTCTGCGTTAAAAAAAAAACTATGCCTCGTCTTTTCAGCGCGTATACAACACACGGAGAGAGGCAGAGTCCGTGTATGTTATGTGCGCTGGAAAGATGAGTCGTAGTCTTATAAACTCCCAACTAGACTAGCTGTCTACGTTTAGTCGCTTCTGCATGTAGCAAGGAAGCGCTCCTCGCGCCTGAGATGACAGTCTCTTCAGACTTGTTATACGTCATGCGCGCACAGCGGCTTTTGACGCACTGCCGTTTTTCATTACGTCGGGACTGTGCTAAAGATGTTCGGGGGATGTTTCATAGCCGTTGGGACTATACGACACAAGGTCGCACACGGTACCTTGTACTCCGCTGGCGTCGCCTTCGTCGACACCTACCGGGCTTCTAACAAACGCTTTCGCACTCCTGGTTATCCACGAGTACCTCCAAGTTCTTCAGAACTCACTCTCAATCATTCTTGGCTATTGCTACACTAAAATGCATTCTCGGCGAATAACATAGGAAATTCTTTATCGAACGGCTCCATCCGTGTCACATGCTTAATTCTGTAGTGTACTTATTCGAAGGCGATGTAAAGCTTCCGAATAATGTTGGAACTAAATGCCGTTCCTGCTGTTCTTTGACCATAACTTCCGCGGCGCCGATACTTCAGGTTCCAATCGTGCTGCGGAAAACCATCATTCAGCTGCCACCGCGCCGTCTATGACGCAGAAAGCTGTATGTGGTATAGAGCCGGAAGCCCCGATATCATATCATAACACGTGATTTGCTGTACGTAATGTCGTTGCGTTGCGGTCTGTAGTAAGAATGCGCCGGGAATAAGCTCACTCAGTGTTTTCGAAGTACTCGTGCCTTATACTTCGTGCTGGGCACCTCTGCTCACTGCTAGCCGGAGGCATCGCACATATGCGATGAGTGGGTCTCCCGCGGTGGCTCAGTGGTTAGCACGTTCGGCTACTGATCCGGAGTACCCGGGTTCGAACCCGACCGCAGCGGCAGCGTTTCGATGGAGGCGAAACGCAAAGGCGCCCGTGTGCTGTGCGATGTCAGTGCACGTTAAAGATCCCCCAGGGGTCGAAATTATTCCGGAGCCCTCCACTACGGCACCTCTTTCTTCATTTCTTCTTTCACTCCCTCCTTTATCCCTTCCCTTACGGCGCGGTTCAGGTGTCCGCCGAGATTTGAGACAGATACTGCGCCATTTCCTTTCCCCAAAAACCAATTTTCAGTTTCAATTTTTCCCTATCCAAACAGACATTATGCTGTGATCACTAAAGAATATCAGCTGTGCCTAGCAGTCTTGGATCGTTTAAAGTGTTTCTTCTGCAACCTAGTACCGGTCTAGTGAAGACTGTAGGAAGAATGAGAAAGTACGTGCTCAGCGGAGTTCACCTTTCGCTACCAACGTCCGAAAATGTGCGTTCACGAAGCAAACTGAATGAACCACAGCGCTGCAAACGAAGCAATCCATGCGCATTCAGTTTTACGTTCCGTATACATAAGTTTATGAAGTGATAGAAAGAATTCGATGGCACCCCTCACGTAAAATAGAAGCGTTCTCAGCATATGTTCGAACAGGTCGGCTCATTAAGGCACCCCGAGCCTTCCTCACGCTGTTTTTTTTTTTTATTCGAGAAGTGTGCCATGAGGCATAAGTTGAAAAGGAAAGGGGGGAAGGAATGCACGGGATTGAAAGTTAAAAGAAGGAGTGAAGAGCCGTTGCGCTGAGGTAGTCGCAGAGGTTGTTAATGAAACGGTTGTCCATTGTCCACTTCACGAAGTCACTTTCGCGGTTCCACCGCAGGCCAACCTCCCTGAGGAGCCGTTTTCTGATAGCAGCCGTCGCTGGGCACGTCCACAACAAGTGCCGCACATCACATATGTCCGGTGCAGCGCCACAGTGAGGGCACCTGTCAGGTAGTGGCAGATCTTTGGCACGCCACCGATGACGGACAGATGGTGTCAGAGCCGCCCCTGCCCGAATCCGGCGCACGGATACCTCCTCCTGCCGAGTAAGACTACGGGGGAGAGGGTGCGAACACGGAGGAATTAGAGCGCGTGTTCGCTGGCGCAGAACTTCGGAATCGGAAACGTGGGACAGGAACGGATCTGGGGGAAGAGGGGAAGGTGGCGGATCGTCTAATGTATGAAGATGAGTCATAGCATCCGCTTGAATGTTATGTGGATCCTGGGCATGGCCGCGAATCCATTGTATGCGCACAGGACATGGATACTTTGCGCAGAGCACATGAATAGATTGTGAAATCTGGAACGTTCGTCGAACAGCCTTCAGCTGTTTAAGGGCGGCGCGGGAGTCGGTGTAAATGTGAACTGTATTGAATGTTGGAACGAGCGGAAGGGAAGCAATGGCATTGTAAATGGCTTGAAGTTCCAATGCCAGGGGAGTGCACGTATCCGCAGTATACGTCGCGCGAGAGTTGAGATGCGGATGAGATGGACTATACACAGCAGTAACTCCCCTCTCTGCAGAATGAGATGCATCCGTGTATAATATGCACCCTTCAGGCAGATACGCTGCTGATACCGACGGGGAAACAGTGGGGCGATTGTCAGTGAGCTGGCAATAGGACCACGGAGGAAGTGTCTTTAAACGATGAAGTTTGAGAGACTGTTTTCGAGCTCTATTTGCCACCCGTTGGTCGATGATCTCACTGAGTGTATTAAGTTGGGCGAACTCCTGTAGCACAGGTATGGGTGTTAAACGAGGCAGATATGTTATGACGCGCATAGCCTCACGATTGATAGCTTCAAGGGAGTCCCACTGTCTGCGGGTGAGACGTTGAAATTGAGCCTGATATACTATCCGTGGCTGAAGGATAGAGCGCACAAGCTGGCGGGCCGTATGAGCACGTGCGCCACCAGAGCGCATAGCTATGCGACGAATCAGACCTAGAGTAGCGTGAGCCGATTTACGGGTGGCTGTCAGCCACGGGGTGCCAGTCCCAGATGTATGGAAGAGAAGACCAAGAATACGAACAGTTGCTACCTGAGGAATCAGAGAATTATGTACCGTAAAATTTAAAGGGGGAGCTTTCCGTAAGGCGGCTTTATTTCCAATTCGAATGAAACATGATTTAGTAGGAGAGAGTGTTAGACCCAAAGGTGGGAGGCGAGATGTCAATACATCCAGCGCGTGTTGAAGGACCGACTGATGAATAGACGCATCTGGATGACAGCACCACAAGGTGATATCATCGGCATATGCAAGCACGCGGATAGAAGGGATGGTCTCTAGGGCTCGAACCAGAGGAATTAAAGCCTCACGCTGTTCCATGCGATTGCTGTTTTTGTGAATAAATAAAGAATAATGTTGCTGTTAACATCTTACTGTAGAACGAAGATGACGTGTGCAGAGTTTTTTTCTGAAATATAGCATGGGCCCTCAAGATAATCTTCAAGAGTGTTCTAAAATATTACGGTCAGGCTAGAACGAACCGACAGTGGCTTCCATGTCCCAATCAGAACGAAGCTCGGTTTCGTAAATGGCAGGAAATGACTCCTGCCTTCTGAAAAGCGGTGCTGTAGCTGATGTTGTCAGCGCCTACTCCGCATGCCTACCACACCAAGAGTACCAAGCACAAAACGCTGAGATGATCCGCACTATTAACCCTGCCTTTATTCAACAGCCCACCCCAGAGCAGACATGTCCGATAGAAAAAAAAAACAACTTTCGGTTATAATTTGATCAGCGACAGCTTGCACCGCTCCCAGACTGTGCAGAATTCATAGAACAATAAAACCACACATACTTGACAGAATAAGAGAGTGATGATTGTGAGCTTGAGCAGTGGAGAACGCTGGACGGTCTAAGTCACCTTTGGCCACTCTAAGTTATCAGTGCCACTTCCGGTCATGTGGCCCACCATAATTCTATTTTGTGCCACTAGCGAAAGTCTTAGCAGCTAAATGATTCAGACTGAGTATTGCTGAGAGTTTACAGTTGTCTTAAACTGCTCATAATGTGTTATCTCTCTCCGATTCACTGTCTCTCAAAAGCTAGAGGCGCAACAACTTCCTTCAACGTGTCTGGTAGCGCAGATATTTTTAATGTACTCTCCCTAACCGAATCTTAAGATAGTATTCCGAAACTATGTGTTTTGATGGTCGTATCAGCAGATGTTCCAGCGTGTTACAGGATCCGGCCTGAGCTCACTTTCGCACTTGACTGAGAAAAGCCAGTAGGAAGCAAGATATGTTATCAACAGGGAAGGTCCGGAGGCATAAAACCCGCTGGTGTTGCAGAGGTTCCATCACAGCAGCTTTCTTTAGAGGATCGCACGACATCCACTCGGATTTAGCCGCTGTTTACTTCTGGGTTTTCTTCAACTAGAGTTTCTCGGAAAAAAACTGCGGTTCCAAGGCCATGGCCTTTACGAAGTGCTTCCTTCTCGTTGTTCTTGTACCGGCCTCGATGAGCGGTGAGTACATTTTATGCCGTATTTGTTCTCGCTAAAACGCTATTCATTTTCATCTGGCGTCCCCTGTTCGTTTCGTAACAAGCGTTTAAGAACTATACTACCAATACCTTTCTATTCTGCTTCAAATGTCTTCTGTAGGGAAGCTGCCTTGGAGAACGCAGAACTTCTGAGACCTTTAAATCGCAATCATGTGCAGGGTGTGTCAAAAGTCGTCAAGCCACAGGGCTTGCTTTTCAGCACCATTTTATGGCATTTAAGACGCCTATGAAGCTACCAAGGTTCTCAGTGGTAAGAGTGATATTTCTCCTACCCCCTGCAGAGATTCTGAGCTTCGGGGGTGTCGCGAATGCCCCACTATATTTCCTTTTTTTCCCTGTAAGAAAAAGGAAAAAAAAAGATTGTCCTTTGCCTGGTGCCTTTGTAAACTTCTAGGCTTTGAAACCTGTAGTCTTGTATGCAGTATTTATTCTTTTTTTTCTGTAATCTTGTAACGGGATATATGCAAGTTGTTACTGTTGCCTTTGCCTTTGGGGGATGGAGCGCTGTCAAGCTGTGTTAAAACAGCTTTTTCTCCACCCTCCCTTTTCACTTTCTGTGTGAAATAAATAAATGTTCAAATTCAAATTCACTACACGGCTCAAAAGCCGGCACTAAAGCGTGGGGAAATGTTGACGCATGCTTTTCGCTGGTTTAAAATGGTAATTCCATACTTAATTCTTTCTCTGGTTATTAAATGCCTAATTAGAAGTACAGTCTGTACTTTTGGCTCCTTAGGCCGCGACGTTACATAAAGACGGAAGGAATCCTACGTAGAAGTTTGTTAATAGCATACTTTAACTACTGCTCAAGATTTCCGCTTAAATATTTTATTTACAGAAAGCGTATTTCCCGCCCTCGACGTTCGATACAGTTTGCACCTTTACGTGTCTTGAAACAAAGAGAACCACTTCAGCGTCAACTAATTCTATGCCGCGCGTACACTGTCTCGTCTCTTCGCACCTAAAAAAACGCGACCTGATAGCATGAGTCGGGAAGTCAGGTCAAAGAACCAAAAATGCGCTCCACCACTTACAATGCTATTACACTTTGAGATTTATAGTGCGCGGTGAAAGATGAATGAGAGAAAAATAGGAAAATGAAGAAACTGGGCCCGAAGACGGGTCAGTATTGTTCGTGTTTCTATGGACAACACTCACTATGACGCCAGTGCCCTTTTCGTCACTCTTTGCCTCTTATATTTAAACCACTTAGAACCTTAAACTCTAGATAAGCCACCTTGGACAAATAAACTGACACCTCTCAGGTCGACAATCTATCTGAGTGGAAAATAGTGAAGGAATAATTGTATTTATCTATCGCTGTATGTGTGTTTTCTTTTGTCTCTTTTTCAGAAATCTGCAGTCGGCACGACTCGCTTATTGATAGAGGTCTGGAAAAGGTGCTTCGGTCTGACCGATTCTCGGAAATAACTTTGCCAAGCTTTTTGTACAACGAGGAAAACCTATTACGCGTAACAGTAGACTTCTCTGGAGGCAAGCTGCATGGCTTTCGCAACATTCGAAAAAATGGACAAAGTGTGTTGAACGTGAGCGATTCTGGCAGCCGACTGACCTTCCACATTGAAGGGGGACCCTTCGAAGCTCATTACGATGCTGCCGTGCGGACAGCGCTTCAGCGAACCACTTTAGACCTACGGATCTCGGTGCCTCTAATACAGCTCTCATTCACCGCTCAAGAGTAAGTGACGCTGCGGAACGCGCCCCGGTTGCGTCAAGGATTATCCGTTCCTTAAAGATATCAGGCGGCCGTTGTATTTTGTTTCGATAAAATAATGACTGGGAGCTCATCGTAGAGGTTTCGTATTAAATGCAGTCGGCTTCTTTCACGTCGCGAGCATGATTTGTCGCAGTTATGTTGTGGAGTAATTTCGAAATGATTTGTGTGCACTTAGTTTTTGTGAAGTCGGCGAGATCGCCGCAGTCACTGCATGACCTTGCCAGCAGAAGCACACCTTAAGTCTTCATTTCAGCCAGATGCGCAGGACCTTTATAACGAGGCGATTTAAACGCTAAGGATTCGTCAAGCCAACCATGACAATCGGTTGCATTTTCTGTCGAGCGACACGTGTGCAACAGGACATGAGGAAGACAGAGAACGGAGCCTTTGCCAAGGCGTAGTCCTGACCAACAAAATATGTTCACACAACGCGGCTAACTGAGGTGTGCGGAGATCTTAACCGACTAAAAACGAGATTCAAATTGGCGAAACAAGCATTGCACGAACTTGCGAATCAAGCATACGAAATACCTAAAGGCACTCAGAAGCCCTAATTTTCTGTATGCGTGTCTCCAGTGGCGTTGGCGTGAGAAATGTTGGGAGAGTTGTAGACCGCTCTAAGAAAAATTATAAAATTAACTTATTCACTGTACACTTCCCAGGATCGGTCATGGTACGATATACTCGTGTGAACAGCAAACTCATCTCTATGCCACTGCGAGCGGACAGAGAGGAAATTTATGTTTTCTTGTACCTCGGAGGTAGTTTCCTCGAGGTAGTTACCTCGAGGCGCCATCGCTTGTGTACCAATGCTTGCGGCATTTCTAGGCCCTCGCCAAACGAGCTTCACCTCGAGCTGCACGATATGCGGATGGCCCGATTTCGCCTCCAGTTCGACGACAAGGGCGATGTCCGCTTGAGCAGCGTTTTCTACAACATGGTGTTCGACGAACTGAGGCCTTCCATTGAAGTCAACATTGGCCAGATGCTGGCTCAGGAACTTCGAAACTTGGCCGTGGAAGCCCTTCGGGCAGTAAAGGCTTACGCCGCGATCAGCGCGTCGCACGGCACGAGAGGAGGAGGTGAGGCAGACGATTTGAGACGCCATCAACCGTCGATTTGCGAGAATGCTGTGGCCCGGATAATTATTTTCCTTAAGCATAGCAAAGATGCAAGAGCTGCGCTACTTGCGATGTAGAATTGTAGAATTTCTTCCGGCATTAATACGTTGGCTTCCCAATGGCAGCTTTTTTTTTTTTTTGTGCGAGAAGCTGATGCATCAATAGCAGCCTGTGAGCTTCGAAGCAATGCAGCGATGCGACAAACGATAGATAGGTGTCATTGGCACGTAAGTAAAAAAAAAAAAGAGGAAGACGGAAACAGAGGGAGAGTGTGGTTTGCATCCTGTGACTAATCATTCGGTTATTGGCCAGTGCTTAAGTTTTATCGCAATATACCGCAGCGCGAAGAAAGCTTCGCTGCCTTATATAGCAATGTGGAAGACAGCGACATTCAACATTGCCGTGCTATATCGATAAGCTTTAAAATATAAAGCATAGTTTGATATTATTCTTCTAGTTTTTGCCTATTTTACTGCGAAGTTGTTACGCAGCGTATACTATTGCTTACTTAGTTTGTTTCTTCTGCTTTCCTTGCATAAAAAAAAAACACGCTCTGCATTGTGTAATATCTCCAGGAAAAGTCCTATCAGGCTTTGCCAGCCTTTAGTTTTCAACGCATCCCAATTCGCCACTAGCCGCCGCGGTGGTTCAGTGGTTACGGCGCTCGGCTGCTGGCCCAAAGACGCGGGTTCGATCCCGGCCGGGGCGGTCGAATTTCGATGGAGGCGAAATTCTAGAGGCCAGTGTGCTGTGCGATGCCAGTGCACGTTATAGAACTCCAGGTGGTCGAAAGTTCCGGAGCCCTTCACTACGGCGTCTCTCATAGCCTGAGTCGCTTTGGGACGTTAAACCCCCATAAACCAACCAAACAAACCCTATTCCCCACTGTAATTTTTTTTCTTTCGTTGCAGTGTCATGGGGAGCGAAATCTGATCTTTTTAAATATCGCTTTATGAGGCGAAGTCTAAGCTCTATCTTGTTCCTGTTCAAGTTATTTACTTAATTTTTAATGCTGCTGTTAGGCCTAGCGCATTTCTTCAAATAAGTTTATTTCTCACCCTTGCTTGCTTCTCCTTTCTGGCTGTAATACATCCTGCAAAATTTACATTCTTCTTGCTCCACGGCATACTTCATGTTCGTGTTTATTATGACTGCACCCGATGGCGGTGTTGTTTTATTTTACTATTCACTAACGCCTTTATTTTCTGGTAACGTTTACTTATACTCATGACTTCTTTTACGTCATTGTTTCATTTGTTTCCTACCACTCTACTATACACATGTTTTTGTTACTGACTCGCGACGGTGGCTCATGGCGTATTCCAATCACAGATAGGGAGCAGAACCCTGAATCTGTGAAGGAGCGCAAAGTCCCTCTCGGCCAATAGTGACCCAGGTTTTGAATTCATACCGCCCCTTGAAGCTCGGGTTTGGGTTGGTGGTGCTAGAGAACGTGCTCATGCTCGCCGATTGGAATACGACATTAGTGGCTATGACTTTCGGCTGCTTAGCCCAAGGACGCCACCTCTTTTCAATGTAGGTGTACGCTAAATGACCCCGAGCTGGTCGAAATTAACCCAAAGCCTTCCATTACGTCTTAATTCACAACCCGTGTGCAACTTCGATATTTTAAATGCCAGATACCACCACACCAAGATTTAATTTTGTTACTCCTCATTCGGCTCTGTGTTCCAGTACTAAGGCCACATATTGGTTTTTCGGTACACTAAATAAACGCTGGCATCACTTATACTATTAATAAAACCACCACCAATTACAATACTACTGCCCACTGCTGACCCTTGTGATGTGCGACCTATCCTATTTCGCTACAGGATCGATGGCTTCCGGAGACTGGAGAGAGGCGCCTGGCAGCTCTCACAGCTATCTGGCACCGACCAATGGCAGCCAGTCCGGCGGCAGTAGCACCGGTGGGGCGTACGGTAGAGGTGGAACCCTCCACAGGCTTCCGGCGAGGCGACTGCTGCCCTTCAGAGCTGGGATGCAGCGCCAGCGCGATATTTTCGAGGGCTGCCTCAAGACGCTAGTCCTGTCCGCGGGCTTCGACCCAGCGCCGCTTCCAGGCGACCTCGAAGCATTCAGTTTTCCTACAGGAAGCGTGGCGGTCGTCGAGGGCAACATGACCGGCCTCTCCAGCATTCGAAGGAAGGGCGACACCCTGGTGGCGCTAGACAGTTGCGGTATGCGAGCTCGCTTAAATCTGGTATTCAAGGGCCTGGCGATCACAGCGACAGCGTCGAGCAGCGGATTCCTTTGGGGATTCGACATCAAGGTACCCGAAGTGGAAGCACTTCTAGAAATTAAGGAGTAAGCGAACCTCTTTATATATCATACACACGTACAGCACCTATCCATATGGAGAGAGAGCCTATAGTGATAGTCCGATTCCTTTAGCGTAGCAACTGCACGTATAGAGAAGTCTTGCCATTAGCAACATACACTCAGAACAAGAAAATATGAAATTTCTGAGCGCATGCTTTGCGCTTGCTCAGAGTATCAAGGCAGGTATGCTTTAGACAGCTGCATCAGTGATTGTTTCGTACTATTGCCAAAATGGTACTCGAATTGTTTGATGGCCACAAACTTTCCCAAATCTAGGCATGTTTTGTCATCGGAAAGTGCAAGAGCAGAGTTACGAAACTGTGTGGAAGCTTGGGCGAGTTGGTGGCAATCCACTTTGAAAGGCACGGACGCAGGGTGTCGTCTCTTTCCTGAGTCTGTGTCAATTCGCGCTGTTTCATAATGAAACTGTGTTTCGTGACAATTTGTTAAAATTAGGAGATACGATAACACTTTGTTGACCGACTGGTGGCCACAGTATTTGTGCATAGCCTACTAGTGCGAATCAAGGACATTATAACTAGAAGTACGCGAGAAGAGAAATCGATGATATAGGTGTCGTATTGATACATGGTACATTACATGACACGCGAAAATAACTGGAGTGTTGCAGCAATACCGGTCACAGATGCTTGATCAACGCCACGGGAACAAATGGTCCGTGCCGCGCCGGGGAAAAAACATACAGTGCGCAGTAGGAGATTGTTGGCTCTTCGTATCAGGAATAGCCAGATAACACAGCATAAAACATCGAAGATATAGCTGAGGCTTTAGGCTTGGGCTTTCGAACCCATGCTTCTCAAATTCGGCATACCCTGGAAACCGCGTAAGTGAGCGGACACACAACGATGAGCCCTACATTAGTATTGTTTAGGGAAAGAAGCACGGAAGCAGCCCTTAGCCGGCTGTAGCTGAACAACCACCTAACGCTTTGAGTGAAGCTGCAGCGGCAAAAAATGAGTTTGCGAGAGGCAGAAGGGGGGGGGGGGGGCACCACAGCTGAACTTCAAGCGCAAACAGGGACTCTTTCCCATAGACTTCCTTCTACCAGATGCACATTCGTGTCTGAACTCGTTCAGCCGGCTTGGCCCATCTCAGGACTTTAAATTTTAAACTGTGGCATTCTCTCTTGAGCATCAGGAAGAAGGACGGATGGTAGCCTCCATAGAAGCCAGGTTCGAATGGTAGAGACTTTTGGTCTAGCCAATTGCCCATAATTGTCCCGTGCACAAATTTTCTTACTGTTACAAATTTTCTGTTTTCAAATGCAAAAAAGTAACAAAGCGGGTTAAAGATATACGTACGTCAAAAACAGTCAATACGTCTTCACATACGTAGAGAAGCGGCCTATATTAGTGTTCAGGAACATTTAGCTGTTGTCGCAGTTCAACTGCGCCAAACCAAATGGTGCTCACCACGGAGGTTATTAATCTATATAATAGCATTCAGAAACGTTAGAACAGAATAGACCGCTCCAGACAATCAAAGGGCTTGAACCACATCGTGAAGCAAGCAGTGACTGTCCCCGCCATTCAAAGTGCGTTGACATCACTTTTAGCAAACATGGTAGAGAATTGTTTATTAATGCATTGCTTTCGGGATCAATAATAACTATTGCTAAATAAAGAATTTCTTTTTCTTTCGCACACTGCATTAAAACTCTAGTACTTCATCTGAGAAGGGTAAATAAAAACTTCTTCGTGCTGTTAGGTTCCATGGCGTTTTGGTAGCTTTTAGTGACCTCGCGTTTTGAGGCTACCGCGCACGACAGCTTAAATACACAACTAGAGAAAGCGATAAAGGCTCGATGACCAGCCCATATCACAGCAGGCTAGGTGTGCCATTTGCCTGAAGCCGTCTAACGCTCCAAAACACCACCAGGGGGACACATGTTTTACATGCAACGAACTGTCCGCTGCCTTTCACATTTAAGCGGGTTTAAACTTCTCGCAGGAACAACGCCCAGCTTGAGATATTTGCCTACAAGCTGAACTTCACTGCGCCTGTCACGGTAACAGCGAAGCTGCCCAGTGCAGTTGCCACCGTAGTAAACCTCTTTGGCGGACTACCCGAAATAACACTCGGCGCAGAGGAGCTCAAGCAGCTTGAGGAGTCATCCTGGAAATACGTGCAAAGAATTGTTTATGCCATCCAAGAATCCGTCACTGATCCCCCACTTCTTCCAAAACTGTAAAAGAGACGACGACCGTCGTTGCTTCCCAATGTGCGTTAGTTCTTTTGTATACTGACAAAAGCGAGTCTACTCCTGATCGTGCGTATTTGTGTACAATACCCAATAGTATTGAATAAAAACTCATAATTTTTGGTTCAGGGTCGATAAGGTGTCACCGACAGCACTTTTTTTAAGGTCACAGTGTGACCCTTCGCTAGGTCCTGCAGCAGATCTTCGACGTAATGAACCTGCTCACAGTAAAAATAAGGACTTAATAAAGCTAAGCACTGTTTTTTACTTTCCAGCCATATCTAAATCTCAACTGCAGATTGTCATTATTTAAAATATCCAGCTCTGGCATCCGCAAACTGCAGTATTGCAACGGAAGCCGAATGGAAATCGCAAAAGGTAAAACCAGATTGCGCAGCTGACGAATATGCAACTGAGAGCTTTAACTAAAGACGGAACAGGTTGACGGAAGCGGCCCCGCAAGTGTCTTGGTCTGGTGTCTGAAATCTTGATGACGATTTGCGAACGTCAAGCTTCTTGAATTTTTACAGGCTATCAGTGATACCAGCGCATCCAGACATGACTTGAAGGTAGCAACAGCCAAAAATATTCGATTGGAGAGCCCTCAAACGGGTAAACATATAAGGGTTGTTCTGCAGAAAATACTCCATGCGTAGCGATGAACACGCACCCGACCGAAAATGTGTCGTAATGAAAAAAAAGAGCAGAATTGGGTTCTTTTTATTATTTATTTCATTTTGACGAGAGCACATATTTTCCTGTGACCATATTAGGATAACGGAAAAGATATTCAGCTTAAAACAATGAAAATAAAAGTGACCTATGCTTTTAAGTCGTGGCATCGTATATGCTGATGCAGCAGGTATTGTTAGTCTGATTCGATAAGCTGGCTTTAACCAGGAGTGAAATCTTGTGCCAAGAGCGGCTGAAGCAGACTGCGGAAAAACATTCTAGTGCCTGTGGCTTCGTTCATGCTGTATTTGTGCTCTTCTGAACAAACAGGTCAAGTTATATAGCCCAAGAAATTCCTTCCAGTAGCTGGGCAGTATGGGTAGCCTTCAATGCGATGTTTTCAAGTTTTTTTTGGCACCCTCGGCGAAATTTTGATTGATCGTTTATTACGTCCTGTCTCTGGCCGATTCTTTGCGTCACGACCTCTTAGTTTCACATGTGTTGTTTGAAGGTTCGTGCAGCCATTCCCCTGGAGAAACCACCGCGCCTAAAGATGATTAAATTAATCGTTTACCACTAGAATCTGTCCTGGTACGGACACTTCGGTTAACCTGTTTAACGGGCGCATGTTTGAAATCTGCGGAACTAAGAGAAGAATACGCTTGTGAGGATGCAAATGATTTAATTCAACCTTAAAATGTAACAGTACATTTTGACAATAACGAACCTCCACAGTTCGTGGTCAAGACAAACGAGCCCTTCGAAGGAACCCTCTAATCTCGACGATGTTGCGAATACACATTGGGAAAAAATTTTGAGCTCGAGATCTCGCAGGGAGAATCTTGCAATATCGCTGCTAAGTTCAACGAGCTACTTCATATAGCCGCTGAGCGTGTGGAAGCTAGAGAAGAGCCGCTAAAGAGACTTTTGGTGCAGACATATTTTTCAGATGCACACCGAACGGAAATTTTCGTGCTTGCTAAGGCTTCACGTGAGCTTCCTGCTGAAGAAATTTCTCTTACGTTTGGATTTATTGCCAGCCTTTTTTCCTGAAAAACTTTCACGAGGAACTGAAGTGAGAGAGAAGTCTTCATGTGAGGATAATTCTGAGCCCTTCGAATACTGCAATGACGATCCTGGGGAAGAAGCTCCCGAAACAGCAGATGCATCAGAAGATTCTGTTCCTGGACAAGACGATGATGACTGGGAAGCTTTGCTTGCAGCGCCGTTGGTGCCTGCACTCAGCGTAAAATTAGCAATCCCTGATGGTATGAAATTGGATTGGGAAATGGAATGAGAACGGGTTGGTATGATTGTCGGCTTCAGAAGCGGTGGGTGCTTGAGTGTGCGACGCAGGAAAGTCGCTGCAGAGAAAGATCGCGGCGATCTCGGAGGCCGGTCACTCCATGCGCTGCCACTCTGATGCAACGGTTGGGGCACGGAGTTCAGATTGACGCTGAGATTCCTGGCCAGTTGTGTCCCGCGTTCCGACCGACGCAAGAGACCTCGCGGTATGCGTCCTGGTAAGTCGTTATCTGTCACCTCGTTGTCTGATGTCTTCGCCAGATACGTGGCGGTGATAGCGAGACTAGATGTGATGCACAGAATGACCATCGTCAGTATCCAGTAGGAAGTCGTGGTCCACTGCGTACGCCACGGCTCGATGGCTTGTAAATCAGGCCCTGCTACCAGGTCCGGGTCGCCGGCCGAGGCCATGCCATTGTTCATGGTGCTCGTTCTGGGGTGACTGCGGCCCCTGCGAGTGGGGTTGCGTTGATGATGACAGGGCACTCGGGTACTGCTATAGAGACTTTGGGTATAACGCGAGACAGTTATAAGGAAATATCCTCGAAACTGGCTTCTGCATAGAATTGTAGCTTCTTGGGGTAGCAACTGAGAGCAGGCAGAATTAAAGAGGCACTCGGTGTTAAACAAAAAAAGATCTACTGACAAACCCGCGATTAGTGTTGAATTATTTTCTTGTTTTTAGATATCGTGCAGCTAAGCCTCTCTATGAAGGCGTTTTACTTTTGCGACGTCATAAATGGAATCACCATGCTATGAATTATGATAGGAATCGAAAAGAGACCACAGGAACGATTTCAAGGCCCTCTGAGCGGAACCAGCGATGTAGAGCTTGGAGAAATGCCCCTCCTACGTAGGGTGCTTTACAGTATACTGGCGTTTACGACACTAACTAGCTGTGAAATAAGTTTTGAATTAGAAATAATGGGAATGACGCAGGCGTTTTAAGCAAGCAAAAGAACTGGCACGCCATACTACGCAGCAGAATGATACCGTATGAAGCTTTAGGCTGGCGCATGTTTTTTGCCTTCCACATTTTCGCACTTCTCATTTCTGTCACAAATATTAACGTTCCCACATGCGGAATGCCATGGTAGTTATACGCAGCAGTCGTCTAGGGACACTGTCAGCAAACCAACCGGACAATTGAGTTTTATAGTGCCAACCCCCGGTCTCAGTAAGGTATCGGATGCAGTTTAGTTTTAAGAGAACCTGTTTTTGAGAGCTTGTAGGAAAACGGTGTCTCAGAAAAGGCCTTTATTCACTCTAGGCACAGGTAATTAAGCACGATATACACATTAATATCTTATTGTTTGTGATGTATACATTGTTCATTGTCGAACAACAAATGAGTGGTCATGTTCTGCTTAACTTCGGTGCTCGATACTTGTGTTGTCCTAATTTGTCAGAATTAGTAAATGCAGCCACACCTCTGGAGTCAAGCAAGTTTTGTGCATATTTAATTCTATCAAAAAGTTTCATAGCACCTTTCCACAGTTTTTTGTTCTGATAAAAAAGGTATAGAAGGGTTCCATTTACTTTTTACGAGGCGTCTCGTATACTACGCAGTGGCGCTAGTTTTTGACATATTTATATTAACCTCTTGCGTTCTTGAAATAACCTGTTCATCCCGTTTTACTCATGTCGCTGTAACCGCTGTGCAGTGGAAGCGGAGCACCTATCGTCCAAAGAAACGCTGACTGTTCAAAAGTTCGTAAGGCAGCCCCAGAGCAATGAATCCTTGCTATATCGCACGGCGCCGCTTTCTGAGGAAGTTTGCCTCAAACAACCTCTCCGTCTGCACGTTTGACACCTGGTAGGGGTGACCAAAACAAAGACGCAAGTTACATCTATTTAAAAAAACAAAGCTAACAGAGTACGAAAAAAAAAGATCGCTAAGTATGCTAAGCAAAATAAACAAAAAGCAGCAGAAGAAGGCTGTGAGGGTAACGTTGCTGTACGTTCAGGCGGTATTTACTTCGTTTATGAGTAATAATGCGCGTTTTATTCTGCCACACTGAATTGAACCGTCAGTGTAGCTATTTAAAAGCTACAAATAGTTTCATATCCTTCCTTACACTTGTATAACTGAAGGGCAGCAGTTCACATTTTATGCAAGAAGCTGCCTAAGCTTGACGCACACTCTTTTTTAAGCTGCATGCACCTATCGAGCCAAGATGAACCCAATCGGTTGCTTTGGCCCACGAATCCGGTCTCACGAATTCGGTCTCACGTCACGATCTTAACAGAAACGTACGATCAACAGGTTATCTACGGCACCTCCATACGGGCTGTGGTCGATCTCACCGAGTCTAACTGGACGCTGTCCGATAGTCTTGTGTTCATATTGCTACGGTTGTGCAATATCTTGCAAAAAAAAAGACACCCTGTGTCTGTTTTAAAGAAAGAGAGATTAAGCTTGCAGACCTCTTGCCTCCCAGGTTTGAACTGCGCACTGCCTATACAAGCGAGAGCAGCTCACCCCCAATCCTACCTCGGCCACATGACCACATTAGAGGCGTTCTTCAGGTAACACTTGTTGCGGGGCTAGTTGGTGCATAGTTTTATATGTACAAATGTTAGCGCAAAAATAAGAGACAATCACAAGAAAGGTGGACAAGACAACGCGCTACTGACAACTGATTTTTTATTGAAAGAAACACATAATATATAAGTTCACCGTCACACCAACTATCAGCTGCAGCAAACGTCAGAAAGATGAGTAGGGTCATAAAAGCGATGAAAGAAAAAAAATTCTAAAAACATGACTTTGTTAAAAACGATAAGATCGGAGAAAGAACAATAACAGGCATGCCACGTGGTGTAAAGGGCCAAAGAAGCATGACTGATTTGGATCTGAAAGAAGGACGACCAACCAAAAAGCATTAAAACGTAAAAATCCAGAAAAAAGCACGTGAGACAAGGAAACCATCTAAAAGGCTTTGTGCACTCAACCCTTCAGATTACATTGGAAAAAAAAAAGAAACCACAGCACCTGTACACGTGTTCCTATCAGGAAAACTTTCATAAAAAGGCTTCTTCGCTTTTATACAAGAATACGGAAGCATCGCTAACGGCACTCAGGCCCGTTTTCCTAATTAAAAAGGCTTCTTTTAATTCGCGGGACACTCGCTCCCGGCCTCTACCTAAAACTACAGTTCTTTCAAGAATGGGCCCGCAGGTGCTTTGTTCAGTCCTTACAGTGAAGAGGCAGATTAGAACCTGTTCCCGTCCCCATCGAACGCTCATGCTCCCTCAACCTTTCATTTAGGCAACGCCCCGTCTGTCCAATAAACACTTTGCCACGCGCGAGTGGTATCTGATAAACTACTCCTTCATCGCATTCTACGTACCTATGCGCATGCCTGGTTCCGCAGGTTTTTTCCTTTCTTTTTTCTGAGTTTACACGAGGACATAATGAGGCCAGCTTACAGGGAGCAGAGAATACAACTGGAACTTTGAATTTAGATGCAACTTTTTTCAGGTTATGGGCAACGCGGTGGGAGTATGGTACCACTTCTGGCCCAATTCTATCCTCAACAGGCATAGGCTGTTTACGTTCCACGCCTTTTATGCTGTGGAGAAGGGACTCCACCACACCAGTCAGGACAGACTGAGAGAATCCTGCATCCTGAAGCCTTACCATCTGCAAGTGGAAGCCCCTTTCCATGGTATGACAAGAGGATTTCGCAATGGCGGCGTTTAAACCTGACGTTTAAACACCACGTGTCATGCCTGTTATTGTTCTTTCTCCGATCTTATCGTTTTTAACAAAGTCATGCTATTAGAGTTTTTTTCTTTTATCGCTTTTATGACTCTACTCATCTTTCTGACGTTTGCTGCAGCTGATAGGTGGTGTGACGGTGAACCTATATATTATGTGTTTCTTTCAATAAAAAATCAGTTGTCAGTAGCGCGTTGCCTTGTCCACCTTTCTTGTGTTTGTCTCTCTTTTGCGTTAACATTTGTACATAGAGGTGTTCTTCACTGCGTTCATCATCATGAGCAAATGGGTAACCGGTCAGCAGGTGAACGCGCGAGCTTTTGGTTGTGACACTTCGCCAACAGACACCGGACCAGTGCGCCAATAACCCCGATCATTGTCTCTTGACAGGCACCGCTGTAAAGCTGTAATGATGGAATGTTGATTTCATACCTGATCGAAGATGTCCAGGAAGAACTTGCGGACAAAAGTGATCGTGAACTGGACGAGATCATTGACGAGAACGCTGTCCTCATCATCGCCGAGACCTCGAGTGGTCCTCGAGTGCCGGTGCGACATGATGATGCCATAGACGGAGGAGGCGCTGCGACCGAGCTGCCACTAAGGCAGTTTTTTGCTGGCTGCGGCGGTGACAAGTACGGGCCGAGGCAGGGACCAGGAAGGGCACTGCAAGTCTTCGCGGCACTTCTCACTGGATGCAAGGAAGCACGCAGTGGCCATCGGGCAGGCGCCACGGGGGCCCTGGAGGTCCGCCGGGTGTCACGCACACCACAGGATCCAGGATACATTGTGCTGCCGTAGAGTGGAATACCCTGCTTTAACGGCACAGGAAGTATCTCAATGCTGTTCTTATTGCCATTTCGCTTCTTCTTCCTCTTAAAACATGGCACGCAGGTGATGATGATGATGTCCTCCTCTTCTGCTTCTGTGGTCTATTCTTCGTCTTCATAGCTCACTAATGGGATATGGCTGCAGGAGAACATAACCCTAGCCAATTCCCCCCTGTGGGTATGTCCCATTCCTTCAGAGGCGACAGCAAAAACAACAGAAAAGAAAGGCATTTTATGTGTTTTACAGCCCTTCTCTTTTTCAGGAGTTACATTGTGGTCCTACGACAAAGGAAAAAATAAACAGTGTATAGGAGTTTTGAGAAACACTTGAGTTCGTTCGAAGCGAGCTAGGGCGAGCCCTTGCAACGAAACGCTTCAAATGCCAAGTTTTCTTTCACTGAGATTAAGCAACCACGGCAAGCAGTGCTAACGCACACGGTTTGCGGACGCTGTTTCTGTTTCGATACAGGTGAACAATTCTCCATGTGGTGGTACCCCTCCCTCCGTTCTATAGGACGTGGGAACCTGCATGTATGTTCGATTGGTATTGATTATGGATGCCCTTTAGTAATGAGTGATTGCAGTTTGCTGAATCAAGATTATTGATATATCGATCTCACTAATCGGTACCGATGTGCGTGCGCTGCAATTTTTCTGGTGCGGGATGTCCACAAATCCGAATGCAGATATAGGAGCGAGCTATCATGGTAGGCAATGAAATCTCCGGAATAGCTAAGATTTCCCCTTCGGAAAGCGTCGCAAAGCCGAGCTGTTATTCACTGCATCCTATGAAAATTAATACACGTCATAGAAATTCGTCTTTACCAACATTGCACACCTTCACTTTGAACACGAACCTGCTTACGCGAAGTCGCATATGTTTGAATTACTCTCAAAAGAAAAGAAAAAGAAAGAGAGCACCTTGATTGACAAATATCACCATCATCAGCCTGACTACGCTCACTGCAGGGCAAAGACCTTTTCCATGCCTCTCCAATTAACCTTGTCATTTGCCAGCTGAGGCCACCGTATCCTCACAAACTTCTTAATCTCATCCGCCCATCTAGCTTTCTGCCGCCTCCTGCTACGCTTGCCTTCTCTTGGAATCCACTCCGTTACCCTTAAGGATCAGCGGTTATCTTGCCTTCACAGTTATTTTCACAGCACAGTATTTTCGCATTTATTTTCGCAGCAGTGTCTACATCGCAGCACAGTATCACAGTATTTTCAATACTGCGCTGCGATATTTTGAAATCTTTTTTGCCTCAACTTAACATGTACCCTAAGTATACAATAAAAATTCCCATTGGACGCCCGTCCTTGGTGTTTCGTCGTCGTCATTGTTCAGTGCTGGCGCTGCTTTGCACATTCACGAAAAATAATTTGGGACCGCCTTTGGGACAGGCGATCACTGGAATGATTTCTTCAAGGAAGCGTGAGATAAAAAAAAATGGCGGTGGTTTAGTTCTGGTTAAACCTGGAGTGACGCGATAGCTACAGCTGGCCCACTGGAATTTGGTCACGTGACGAACCACGTGATCAGCCACGGCGCCGCGCCGCCGGCAGCTGCTTCGCACCACGTGACCAAACACGTGACAGCATGGCACCGCCGCCGCCCCGGCGCTGTCACGCCAAAGGCTCGGAATGCTACGTAATGCAGCTATCGCTACAAAACCTATGGCCAAGGAATAACAGGGGCCTTACAAGGGTTACAGATGACGGAACTTCCCAACGATATTCAATGCGGTGTCAGCGTAACACGAAATTTCACGCGCGTGGTTCACTCGCAGTGCTGCCGACGGAGCGCCTAAGTTTGCTACAGGTCTCTGTTCCTTGTGGGTTGTGCCCAAAACATAGCCTCGCAGGCACACACGCGTTTTGTAGCGATAGCTACATTACGGTAGAACTTCGAGCCTTCAGCGAGGCGGTGCTGCCGCCCTATGGCTGCGCCGCCACGCTGCCACGTAGTTAGTTGCGTGGTGCGGAACAGCTTCCGGCCGCGCAGCGCCGTTACTGATCACGTGGTTCGTCACCTGGTTGGCCACGTGACCAGCCCCGTGGTGCGGAGCAGCTGCTGCTGCCGGCGGCGCGACGCGCCGGCGAAGCCGAGCTGCCACAACTGTGTGCATGCGCCGTGTCAAGTGGGACGAAGATGAAGGAACGCCCATCGAAACGGAGCGGCGAAAGACTGACTTTGCCGTTCAACTGAGCGAGTTACACTCGGCCAGCTGTAGCTATGGCGTCACTCCAGGTTTAACCAGAGCTGAACCACCGCCAATTTTTTATTAGCTCAACAGACCTTATGATTAGTTTATACGCTTCTATACTATTTGCTCGCCGACATCCCGCACTTTCCACGAGAGCAGGTACTCAAAATATAATCGAGCTCCTCTTTGTTTTAAAATGTAGTCCCCTTTTATTTCAGTCGTCATATAAAAAAAGGCTGCATGCTTCCGATCCTCTGAGGAGTGCCTTGAACATGTCGTATTTCTCGCAAGCTTCTTAGCCGGACATGAAGTTGAGAAATTTCATAGCCAGCAGCCCTTGATTCACTGAGCTCTTGTCTGGAAGACAACTCTGCAAAGAAGAAAAGAAGTTGCCTTCGTCCTTGTGAAGGCAATCGTGACAATGTTCTTATATCTCAAAGCAAGTGTTTCGTTTAATTTTAAAGTTGTAGCGGTGGATCAGTGGTGATAGTGCTCGGCTGCTGACCTGAAATACGCGGGTTCGATCTTGGCCAAGACGGTCAGATTTCGATGGAGGTGAAATGCTAGAGGTATGTCATTGCATGTTAAAGAATCCCTGGTAGTCGAATTTATCCGGAGCCCTACACAGCGGCGTCCCTCATAGCCTGAGTCGCTTGGGACGTTAAACCAAAACCAAATTAAAGTGTGAGTAGAGTAAAAATAACTTCAAATTTCTACTGGACGTGGTTTCCGTAGGTTAGTTGTATTGCGCGTTGAGCGCTGTAGAGCTTGCAACGTCCCTTTTGGCAGCGACAATTCTACGGCCGTTTTAGACCAGTTATTACTCGGGGGTTATCTAGCTCTCGCTGTCACACGCATTACGTGACATCGTATCTGCTCAAGCTTTTTGTGTTTTTTTTACTGCCGCATGTAGCCTTGTAGGCCACATCAAGCTTTGTTCATATGCAAGAGAAAAAAAAACTGAGCCCAGAAATTTTAAGGAGGTTTCAACGCCTCGCCAAGCCGCCCAGAGCTATAACCAAGATGAACTCCGTAAATTCATTTACATACATGAAGCATGAAATTGGACATACCCAAGGTCATCTAAAGGATGAGCAACGCCTTTCCATGTGAAGAACACAAGTAAAATAAAACGCTACACATTTCAAACCCAGTTTGTACGCCCTGAGGTAGTTTATTGTTTCCCGTAATACAAGGTTTTGAATTCCCTGCACTGACCCATTGACAGACACTCGAATCACTCGAGTCACGCCGTGTAGTTTTCCGCCTATGCTTACTTCATACATTTTATCATCACGAGACTCTGTATTAACCGCCCCATTACGAACGTCTTCCCGCTCAGTCACTGTAACCCGATAGCACGCATCAGTGGCCACATGTCTGCTTACAACTCATTCCTTCCCAACGCAATATCACTCTGCCTAACGACATCACATCATGCACTGATCACAAAACATTCCGCGAGAAAATAAAAATGGGAGGGAGGTTAACCGGACGAATAGCCGGTTTGCTACCCTGCACTGGGGGAAAAGTCGTACACTACACTACTCACGAAAACAGTTACAAGGCATGTGTGCACGATGACTAGAGACGAAGAATGAAGGAAATAGTTGGCAAAATAAAAATCAAAGCATTTCCTCAAATGCATTTCATGCCCCCACCCATTTTCAACGAGATAGAATGCAAATCTGTTTCTACTTTTTTTCGACGCTTTCATAGTCTACCTGCGATAAACCGCAGTATGCCCATGATTGCTACCGTCATTCACGGTTAGGTCGAAGCTGAGGAACCATCCGCTGCCGATTTCTTCTGTCGCCTTTCACGGGTATACTTGCATTGTTTCTCTAGTCGAACTTCTCACTCTTCATCGGTTTCCACCAGTAGTTTAGCACGCTTTTTTAGCGCTTCTTCCCGGCGCGATATATATCGATAGGGTGATCACACTCAACCGGGCGCCGGCGGCGCAGAGTTGACGCGCTTGGACAGGCGCGCGCGCCACCCGTGGCGAGACTGAGCGACCAAGCGCCGGCGGGCAGATGCTCAACCCTCGCCCATCACGCGATATCGCATAGGCGAGTCTCCAAGCAAGCGCAGCTGCGGCGCCTCTCTACAGCGGGCCACCTGCTATGACGTCACTATCCACACCTGCTCCGCCGGCTCAAGGTCAAACGCGCACCAAACTTGACCTTGGAAGTTATAGTGCGAAGAGGAGAGCTTTCGCTCTAAAATAACCGCAGCGGAAGAAAAGTGGGGGATAAGAGCCGCCAGCACCTCCAACAAATTTTGAAGCGAAAAGCTTCACTACGCTAGTCAACACCGCGCCTCGCGCGAGCCGGCGTATGTCGGAGCACGAGTGACGTCACGCACGGCGCAGGTGGCCACTGCCGCGCGCTATGCGTCATCGTTTGACGTTCGCCGCAAGCGCATGCTTATCGCGGAGGCCGACTATATAACCGCTTGCCAGACAATAGGCGTGCGCATTCAACATGGCAGGAGAAGAGAGTGATACTACCGATACAGAAGTGCTACCGCGGAAGTTGGCTGTAAAGGAGCGAAGAAATGAAAGGCTCAAAGCTCAACGAGTGTCCGAGACACACGAGCAACGAGAAGACCATCTCGCTAAACGACGCAGCAAAGCCGATTCTGAATCCTGCATAACTTATGGTATATATCATTGATAAGCAATTTGCATAACTACACAAGGCAGACGTGTAGCATAACCATAAGCTAACCAAAGCATATCCATAAGTTAAACCGTAAGCATAACCATAAGCTAAATCATAAAGCATAACCATAAGCTAAACCGTAAGCATATCCATAAGTTCAACCA
This sequence comes from Amblyomma americanum, assembly GCF_052857255.1. NCBI lineage: Eukaryota > Metazoa > Arthropoda > Arachnida > Ixodida > Ixodidae > Amblyomma > Amblyomma americanum. The sequence continues at coordinate 208,840,798 of NC_135499.1, forward strand.
TAAGCATATCTATAAGTTAAACCGTAAGCATATCCATAGGCTAAATCATAAAGCATAACCATAAGCATCACCAAACCTTTTCGCTTCGAGATATCCAGGCTTAACCTTAGCTAAGCCCCAGCCAATTTTTTTTTTTTGTACGGGATGGACCATGTATCTCGGGAGCAGGCGATGAAATCGCGTCTTACAAAAACGGCATCACACCGGTGGTCAGCACTACCGTCATGCAGCCAACAGATAGCATGCAGGCAACAGATACCGAATCTGATAGGCCAAATGGAGAGCACTGCTTCAGCTGGACTTGACGGAATTCGTCCCGAGCCGATTAAGCATGAAGCAAACGAAGTGACGTTCTAGCGTACATTGTTAACATGTCATTGTCAAGAAAAAAACATTTCTCGGCGGTTTAAAAACTGCGCGAGTGACACCAATTCATAAGGGCTGTGCGAAAGACAAGGCCTCAAATTACCGGCCGTATCTGTCTTAAACGTATGCTCAAAGCTTCTCGGAAGTGTTATATTTGACGGGCTATGGTGTTTCTTGGTCAAACACAAAATAATCTCTATGTGCCAACATGGCATTAAAAATACTAGGTTAGCAGAGTAAGCACCATTTATGAATGCAATTTTTTCAAATGAGGCAAAATTTCATTATAACAATCAACATATCCGAAGGTCACCCAACGGCAGTCTTGAATTTTGTTCTATTAACGTTTTTGCTATCGTCAAAAGTCTCCCCATTGGTTTTCTATGGGAGTTTTAACTGCTCGATGCGTCTGATGGAAGCACTTTAAAAGAAACATTTTGGTAGATATGAGAAGAAGGGACCATTACCTCGAATATTTTTTTAAGGTATCTTACAATTTTCTAATTTTTAAAATTTTTCTCCGAAATTACTGGACAAGCTGAGGACAACGCTATCAATTTTTTTTTCGTTAGGAAAATCTGATAGTTCGGCTCTTCGGGGCTTTGTTGCCGCTTGTCCAGCAGCGAAAGGTGCATTTATTGCTAAGATGTTTGCATTCGAAGTTGAAAACTTTTTCCCGCCGCTCTGGTTCAAACTCGGGAGTTGCTGATGACGATATAACAGAAAAGTGCCATAAAGTGGCGAAAAGAGGAGCTCCCTAATTGCTGGCACTGCGCTGCCGCCTAGAAGCAACCGAATTGTAAATTACTGCCGGCCGGACGCTGAAGGCCTCTATCAGCCATCGTCGCTTCGTTTACGTTTCCACCAAAGTTACGATGGATCCCATTCCCGATTCCAAAAACGAAGTTCTCGCAAAGAACTGCGGGCTGCACTTCAGCGACCTCAACCCCATACAGCGTGCGATGCTTTTGAGGACTCAGGCGGCGGGTCTGGCAAGAAAGACCTAGCTCCGAGGAGTCTGCAGCATCGCTATCACCGCCAAGGCACCGTCACGACTGATGTGTAGAGACTGGTACGTGCGGGCATATTTAAATTCTGTAATAATAGTCCTTGTAGGGCGGGTTATACAGCCGAGCGTCTTGATACATTGACGAAGCGAACACGCCGAGCGATGTGTTTGCTAACGTGGAGGTGCGTGGAACATTAGCTATCCACAGCTCTTTTTGCTTGTCGCAGGTGCATGCCGTTGCACGGACTTCGTCCGAGGAGCGCTTAGAAAGGCACTTGGAGGAGGTGTGGTGCTCCGCCTTTTAAATCGAGGCGCGTCAAAAACGAAACCATGTGGACGCGCGAAGCACATAGCCGCGAGGCACACCAAAACATAGCAAAACTCAGCTGGCCGCCCGATGCGCCGCCAATTGCAGGTTTTTTTTTTACCTCCAACATTCAGGTTGCGTTTTTTTTTTGTCTTCTTCATGTGGTAAAAGTGTGAACTAACTCTTTCAAAATAAAACTTATACACTTCAAAAACGATCAAACACGTGACCTTCAAGCACGTTTGTCAGCCTTAGAGATCAGTGACGTCTTTTCTTCTATTTCGTCATTACGCTTGTACTTGCGACATTGGCCTGTGGCGGCGACACCTGTATTTTAGCTTTTGCTCTTTTCTGCCTTACAAAAGCTTCGTTTTCAGTAAAAGTATTGTTTTTGTGGTTAGGAACTGGTATTCTATCGATGATTGCCAACTCAAATTTTGTCCTCAGTGTCCCTATAAAGCTATTGCTAATAAAGCAATCCACTGATCGCTGGATAGCTGAAATTCACGATGCAACTAAAGGTAGCCCAAGAAAATTCTGGAACCATATAAGCTGGCCGGGTACAAGGAATAAAAAATGCAGGAGCAGATTCGAGATGCCCGGGGAAAATGTTTAGAGGGAGATGACGCTGTGAACTCAATTACATCAGTTATAGCTGAGTCATTTAGGAGCGACTATAGGGTAATTTCTCCAAGTGAGGGATCAACACAGGACCCCGTAATAGAAAGGAGCTTAGAACTGACCAAGCTTAACTGGAAAAAGTCGGGCGCAAATATTCCTCAGTGCACATATCCGCAGGGGTAGACAAAATTCTACTCACGCAGATTAATTAACTTGGTCCAAGATGCAAAGAAACGTTGAATCGCGCTCATGTACGTGTGTGTGCGTGTTTCTCCCTCCCGTCCTGTGTTATTCTGCGCAAACTTTTCCTGAATATGACGTTGAAAGCATTGGAACAGCCATGACAAATAAGGAAATTCCGGACAGCTGGCGACAGAGTAAATTTGATTTATAAAAGGAAATGGAGAAAGGATGCGCATAAAATCCTTCAGAACGATTACGATAACATTTGTTATGTACAGGCTGGCAGTGCAGGCAGTGAAATTAGAAATGCAGTTGTGGATAGAAGGCAATAAGACACTCGGAGAACGTCAGAACGGGTTCAGAAGTGGTTTGCATTTAGATGTTAGCCTGTTCGTGCTTAGCCAATGCATAGAAATAGTTGGGGCGGAAAACAGTCCTCTGTATTTAGCCTTCCTGGACGTAAGCGGCGGATGCAACACTGTTATCAGAGAGCTCCTGTGGAACATACTGAAAGATGAAGATATCGGTGATGAAATATTTAATTTCCTCCGTGTTTCTTTTACTCTTTCTGAAGGCTCATTTGGTGCATAGAGCGCTTGAGACCACTATTTACATCTTGGCACTGACAGCTGCCCGTTACACGATAGCATGTGTTCTATATTTTCTTCATTATTTCAACAAGAGGTGGCTGTAAAGGTTTCTACGAAAGCAGAAAAAAAAGAAACGAGACCTGCTACATAGCCACTCCTGCCGTTTCGCGCATTTATGCTGGTCGTCACTCAGAGGGTGACGTCCCTTGGTAAAAAAAAAAAAGAATCTATCATGTCCACCGCAAGCTATCGGCGAAAAAGTGCAGCTTACAGTATGATATGACGGTGCACTGGTTTCCGTATCCCATCCCAGCTGGCAGACGCAGCGCCTCATTGAGTCATGCTTCCTCGCCGCATGTATACAACAGGCACGAGCCGTGTGCAAAAAAAGAACGGCAGAAAAACAAAAAGAAAACGGAAGAAAAGCGAGCGATAAGAGCCTCCGGCACACCGAACTAGCGCGATAGGAAGTGGCTGCAAGATAGGCTCCGTCGGGGAAGGCTGCGCACCAGTGTCGCACTGCGAGCCTCAACTGCTCTCTTGAAAACACCGGTGAAATGCCGACGGTGACTGCCCCTGTAAGCACCATCTAGCAGCGCATACCTTCGAGAACGCTCCGCTTAATATTCACGGAACCGTGACAGCGAAGCCATCCGCAAACTGCCACTCATAGAAGCAGGCGTGAGTAACAATGGCCACTGCATTTCTTTCACCGCTGTGTTTGCTACGCGACTTTGAAAGCTACGCGTGTTCGTTTGTGGTGATGTGTTTTGGGGGCGTTGTTAGAATGAGCTGACATGGAAGGGGACGGTAGCGGCTGCCAAACCTACTCGACTTCGTCACTTCGTGATTTCGACGCCGGCCCAGCAAAATGCGCAGCGTTTCGTTTCTCTTTATACAGATGGCGCTCCGAGTACGCTTTCAGGCGGCGTAGATGGATGCTTCACAGTTGCAGTGTGCATTGTTCAGGCAGCCCCAAGCTGACAACGCCCATACCTAGACTCGAGACAATTTGAGATTTAAAAAACAGCGTAGTAAAACAGTGTAGTCGCGATGAGTAAAGTGAGATTAAAGAATTGATGGGGGAAGAAATTGTTTAGCCCTAGAGTGATGGCCTCTCAAAAGGCAGGTTGGATGTCGCGCTCCGCAGCGACGCAGTAACCCTCAACGAACCGACATGGAAAGGAAAGTAATTGCTTGCATCCCGCAAGTTCTGCTCAGCCATGGGGGTTAATACTCTAGGTTAAATTAGGTAATCTCTCTGAAGGTGGTTTGCGCTTGAGGTCACAGGCATGCGACGGTGGACCATACACAGATTTCACAGTGCGCGTCGGAGCTGGTGACTATAACCGGATTATATCACCGCTTTGCGTTTCAGTGCACGTGTCCGCCAGCATGGCGGCCACTGTGACATCAGAGCGAGCCAGCTATTGTGGAACCTCGCGATCATATCTGGCCAGGTGCGGCAACATTCACGCGAAACTTGGGTTCTGAGGCGACAAAAAGAAAACATTCCGCTAGTAACTAACGAAGGACCACGCCACGAGCGACATGTGGCAGGACATTTCATGGTTTTGAGCCCTTAGTTGTTTATAGCTGTCTTCGGATACGAATTGTGTTTGGCTTCTTGACTTGCGATATGCACAAGAACGCGGGCATGTCACGCTAGGCGCAAATAAAAGGGCATCGTTCCAGGAGACCATGAGATCGCTATTGTTGCACAGCAGGATGGCTACTTGCACTTGCAAAAGGGGTGGCATGTTTTGCCGATTCTCTCAATGCTTCTCGGGCTAGAGAGTGTCTTCCAGCGGCATCAAGACGTGATGAACGCACCCCTCGGTCCCAAGCGGATGCGGAGCAACTGACCGAGGAGATGGTCAGACTGTCAGGCCTGTGGCTCAACGGAGGGTGGTAGTATTCTCTGGCGCCGGACAGGCCGCCAGCTGAACTCGCGGTCATTCTTTTGAAACGACTCACAGGGGACGCTCTACTATCTCTGATATGCGTGAGAATATTTGTGCTCGTTTGGTACATGGAGGGTAAGTTTACCAAAGAGGTGACTCTGTCCCTTGAGCGCGTTTTAAAACTTTGGCACTGAAAAGTTGTCTAAAACGAATTACCATCTACTGTTGTACAGTCAGGCATGAATGAAACACGAACAGCGCATTTCAACAACACATATTATTTTACCTGTCTACTTTCAGCTGTAGTGTACAACTAGCCTGGTTCACGTTTATAGGTAAAGGGTCTAGCGAAGTATATAATCAAGTATAGGTTGTAAATGAAACTCTCGCTGCAAAGTATAAACGTAAGACATATACGTGTTCGCGTTTCATTCCGGCCTGACTGCACTTAAGAAGGAAGCCAATAGTCACTGAAAGCGAGGAGCATAGAAAAAATATTTCGGTTTATTTTTAGTTTTTGGCGTTGATAAATGAGAAATTAAGTGTAATTATTTGTCTTTGAAATATGATTGATTAGAAAGTATAAGCAAAAACAATCGCATGCCGCAGGTGGGATATAAACCCGCGATCTCCGAATTTCGCGTCCGGAGCTCTACCAACTGAGCTACGGCAGCGCCTGACCTAATTTGTACTAGCGGAGGCTCTATCTTTCAAAGAAATAATTGCACTTAATTTCCCATTGATCACCACCAAAAATAAATAAAAAAATCTAAACATTCACCTATACTTCTTGGTTTCGGTGACTGTTGGCTTCATTCATACGTGTGGAATAACGGGCCCTCCATATCTTTTCCCTTGTCTGCTCTCCTACTGTTGTGTAACTGTACAATACTTTCATTCCACAGAGACTTAACCTCGGTGTATGCGTGGCAATAGCGCGCACATACCGTTTCTTCTGTTCCGTGTATTTCGAACCAGAATAAGCAGTTTGTTTATAAGTAGCGAAGGCAACTTTGCGTGCGTGAGGTTCTTGTGAGATGAGCGTAACGAGGACCGAAATGCGGCATTAAACATCCTATCAGGAAAACCGGTCAAGTGAACTGACTTATCAGGCGTCGTGACCTCAGTCGCGCAGACTAGTGAGCAAATCGTGCGGTATAACGGAGCCTCGTCTTCCGTACGCTATAGGTAATACGTGCAGTAATCAAAATACTTTTTGAGCCGCCGCGGTGGCTGAGTGGTTATGGCGCTCGGCTGCCGGTCCGAAAGACGCGGGTTCGATTCCGTCCGCGGCGGTCGAATTTCGATGGAGGCGGAATTCTAGAGGCCCGTGTGCTGTGCGATGTCAGTGCACGTAAAAGAACCCCAGGTGGTCGAAATTTCCGGAGCCCTTCACTACGGCGTCCCTCATAGCCTGAGTCGCTTTGGGACGTTAAATCCCCCATAAACCATAAAATACTTTTTGTTTAATGAGTTATCGCTGCATTTTCATTCTTCGCTTCTATCATCCCTTTTTTTTCAGATTTGACTGCTGCTTACGACGGCTATGGCCAGCTCTAGCGATGCCACCTCTGGCGTTTGGTATTGCGCCAGTGAAGGCTGTGGTGGTCTCTTGACTTACAAAGCCAATCAGTTCTGGCCCTGCCGAAAGTGCAATAAGACCACCTGCTTACAATGCAATGCGCAGCACGATGGTGAGAACTGTGAAGCATACAAAAAAAGGAAAGATGAAGAGAAGGCCCGCGCATCTTCCTTGGCAGTCCTGAACGCTGCCTCTCGGCAATACTTCCAGGTCAGTGGATGCCCTCGTATCTATCCGCTTATCTTTTTCTTTGCGCACTAGCGTACGTACACGCCGCGCGGAGAACTTAAATCGTGGTGAGCCTCATCAGCATATGCGCATGTACAAAGCTCACGTGAAACACATCCGGCTGACTATATCTTGATGTTCGCCTTATCAGAGCCACGGGCGAAGAAGCCCTAAATTTTCTGCAGACGCCTGCTTTGTCTTACTTTGGCGCACTTCTGAAGCTATTCGCGCACAATTTACTTCGAACGTCCACATTGCACATGGTTTGCCCACTTGTCTTTTCATCCTGACTGCGGTAAAATAATTGAAGTTTAAAGGCTAACAACTTTCGTCTTTCGTCTTGTAGGCGCAAAAAACGCCGCGTATGCCTTTTAGACAATGTCTACCGGCCCACGTCAGCTGTTCTAAGCATTGTCGCGCCGGCGAGAACGCCCATAGGTCACGTAAACGGTGTCGGACATTGCGAAATAAACACTGATGCCAAGAATAACACGCAAGCTAAGCTTCTCAGCTCAACACAGGGCGGCATTAGGGTTCGATGAATTTGATCTTGCAGATTCTCGGTATGTAGGGCGAAGGCCGGACGCAGCGGAACGCGCGCGGTTCTTACGGCATTCACAGTGGAGGCTGTTGCCGCCTCCCGCCGCACCTCGGTGGAGTCGCCACTGACCCCATCGCTTCGCTGCTGCTGCCGAGCCGTTCTAGCGAAAGGAGAAAGAGTGTGCACTGTTAGCCCGGCCCGCGTAACCGGCAGGTCTCGGTATTTTACCCCTTGTGTTTTTGCAAAGAACCCGTAATCAGCACTTCTGATTTGCCACCTGAGAGGCCTACAGCAACGGGTTAATTAACGCAACCGCTCACCCGACTGCGCACGATTGCAAGAGTAGTAGCCTAGCTTGATGTACTAACTTCGACACTTTCTACCACTTATATTTTGCCCCAAAACAAGATGCCATCCACTACAGCTTGTCTTCTGACAAGTCTGAAAGAGTGGGAGCAATACTATGCGTGAAGCGTTTGCGCGGTTAAGTTTCCAAGAAGAGGATTTTCCGTCCTAGGTACAGCTCCTCAATTCTCAAGTGCTGCGATTTTTGTTAAGGCCAGAAGCGGCATTATCGCGCATTCATGGCGCTGGACAGCTTGGAAATAAAGAAAAAATTATCTACAGTGAACCCTTTCAGGCGCCTTTACACCGCCGCTGTGGCTCAGTGGTTATGGCGCTCGGCTGCTGACCTGAAAGACGCGGGTTCGATCCCGGCCACCGCGGTCGAATTTCGATGGAGGCGAAATTCTAGAGGCCCGCGTACTGTGCGATGTCAGTGCACGTCAAATAACCCCAGGTGGTCGACATTTCCGGAGCATTTCTCTACGGCGTCCCTCTTAGCCTGATTCCCTTTGGGACGTTAAACCCCCATAAACCTAAACCTAAACCTTTCAGGCGCCGTTTACCATCTCTATCCAAAACATAATTTTACGCGTAAATAGTATATAAAGGCCTAAAAAAAAGCGCACATGTACACATACGCATGTACATGGGCATGCACACCCGTACATACATAGCGGCTTCTTCGCCGAAAGAGGACTACAGTGCCAACTTAATAAAAACGGAACTACTTTGAACGATGCGACTTCAGTTTTCCCTTTATTTGTTTTGTCTGTGTGAATACCAAATAAAAGCTTCGTCTCAACTTTCTTACGCTGGCCTGTCTGTCGCTGATCATAGATGGTGTCGGGCGCTTTGCATGTTCCTGACGACGACGCTGGCTCATTTTCAGGCGAATAATGAAAATCAGGCAGGCTTTCGTAAACGATATTCCACAATAGATCATATTCGCGCCATCAATCAGCTGATAGAGAAATGCGGAGAATATAACCAACCCATATATATATATATATATATATATATATATATATATATATATATATATATATATATATATATATATATATATATATATATATATATATAGCCTTCATTGATTACGAGAAAGCATTTGACTCAGCGGAAACCTCAGCAGTCCTACAGGCACTGAGGAATCAGGGTGTAGAAGAGCCTTATGTGAAAATACTGGAAGATATATATAGGAACTGTACAGCTATCATAGTTCTATGTAAAGTAAGCAATAAAATTCCAATAAGGAAGGGCGTCAGGGGCAAGGAGACACGATCTCGCCAATGCTATTCACCGCCTGTTTACAGGAGGTATTCAGAGGCCTGAATTGGGAACAGCTGGGGTAAGAGTTAATGGAGAATACCCAAATAATCTGCGATTCGCTGATGACATTGTCTTGCTGAGTCACTCAGGAGGTGCCCTGCAAATCATGATCAATGAGTTGGACAGACAGCACAGTAAGGTGGGTCTAAAAATTAACATTCAGAAAACCAAAGTAATGTTCAACAGTCTAGCAAGCGAACAGCCGTTCACAATTGACAGAGAGGTGCTGTAAGTGGTAAAGGAATACGTACTCTTAGGGCAGGTAGTGGCAGCTGATCCGGATCATGAGAGGGAGATAACTAGAAGGATAAGAATGGGGTGGAGCGCACATGGCAAGTTCTCGCAAATCATGAGTGGCAGTTTACCAATTTTCCTCAAGAAAAAAGTGTACAACAGCTTTATCTTACCGGTACTCACCTACGGGGCAGAAACGTGGAGGCTAAAGAAAACGGTTCAGCTTAAGTTAAGGACACTTAAGTTAAGGACAACACAGCGAGCCATGGAAAGAAAAATGATAGGTGTAACGTTAAGAGGCCGGAAGCGCGCAGAGTGGGTGAGGGAACAAACACGGGTTAATGACATCCTAGTCGAAATCAAGAGGAAGCATTGTGCTTGGGCAGAGCATGTAATGCGAAGGCAAGATAAACCTTAAGGGTAACAGAGTGGATTCGAAGAGAAGGCAAGCGCAGCAGGGGGCGGCAGAAAGTTAGGTGGGCGGATGAGATTAAGAAGTTTGCAGGCATAAGGTGGGCACAGCTGGCAAAGGACAGGGGTAATTGGAGAGACATGGGAGAGGCCTTTGCCCTGCAGTGGGTGCAGTCAGGTTGATGATGATGAATGAAAATGACGTCAGCCGCTCACCTCATTACAGTCAGCGTGCCCGATTGGCTCAGACAACAACCCCAAACACATCTGAGAGAGCTATAGCTGTACAGTACAGTAGCTCAAGAGCACAGTTACTTTTCTTTTTTAAAATATTGTCATTTTCGGAGCCGAAATTCTAGAGGCCCGTGTTCTGGGCTATGTCAGTGCACGTTAAAACCCCAGGGGGTCAAAATTTTCGGAGCACTTCACTACGGCGTCCCTTTAGCCTAAGTCGCTTTGAGACGTTAAACCAACATAAACAAACAAAACTTTTCTGGTTCATATTTCGCGGGCTTCCTTTAAATGCTGAGAAAATGGACCGAGGGACATACGTTGGTACAGAAAACTAAATATGCCGTTTCTGAAGCCCGTCTACAACTCGAGGTGACAGGCTTAGTAGGCCTAAAGTAAATGATGCAAATTTTTATGATTATATTGAGTAATTTGACGGATTTTAGAAAATACTGCTTCACCACACGACGGCAAACAATATTGTCACGCAGTGGTGATGGCAGTCCGGCAGCCAGTGACACAGCGAAAATGGCTTCTGAAAGGAACTCTTTATTGGGCTGGCTCGCGCGCATGTGCACGAAGAACTGAATTACTCGGCGGTCGTCGTATAGAATGCCCGCCGGTCTCGGCCGTGCTCAATTTAAAGCTGACAACGAACTTTTGAGATACTGCGTGCAAATTAAGTATGGAACAGCGTAATATTGGCTCCATCTGGGTGAGATCAATCGGGATAAATCTGTTCGCATCTTGCTTCACAAAGCGGTAAAACCGCGGGACGGCAGCTTTGAACAATGAACAAACAACCATTACGAATATTTGCGTCATTATGTCACTGGTTTCATGCATGTGCGGGGGTATTCCTTTTTTTTTTTTAAGTGTCGGCTCAAGTTACGTGAAATACCCTGTATAAGGAATGGCGTAGGCTATTCTCTTTTTCTAAGGTGAACGAATGCGCACAACGGCTCTGAGAGTACGTCATGGAAAACAGTTAGCATACGCAGTTAGCCCGCAGGTTAGATCAAAACGCATCTTGTCAATAACATTATCATGGATTGTTCTCCGAAGGACGCTAATGATTGCAGTTAACACCAGAAGGCGTTAAAACTAAAAAAAACTGAGAAATCTAACGTAAGGAACCGCAAATCGTATGCGGTTATATTCATAGTCGTAATAAGAAAGTGTTAAAATCATAACATCAATCTCGTAAGGTAAGCAACCATTGAACATAGAGGGCGACGCAGCAGTCCTGTAAATTAACCTAGGGTGCACGAATGAAATGAACTTACAATGCTTGTTAGCAATTTTACTGGTCTTGAAAAACCTTTTTAACGCAATAACAACGCTTTCTTTTATGAGTAGCAGTCAGCTGTGGAAGTAATATCGCTTTCTGGAGCTAGGTATTTTTTCAAGTGCAGTTAAATAGCACAGCAATCGATTGGTTGTCACAGTTTATCTCAGCACCATACCCAAAACCCGTTCTCGTCAAAGATTGATCCTCTTCCGCAGAAAGTCTCAATCAGTCACATGCGCACTACAGCACGTTGGAAGCGCAACCTGCGAGATGGGCGACACACCCACACTGTCCTCTTTTGCTCCATCCGGGCTCTGCCAGTGCTGCTATTGACGTATACGTTCATTATCTGTGCCCTCGTGCTTGCCATGTATCAATATTTCACAGCGATATTTCTTCTATCTGTGTACTGAGCGTCTGAAATCATGTGCCGCAAGAAACAAATTAGTGACTGCCATGTCTTGGTCGACGGCGTAAAATTTGCATGCGCATCGTTCGGCGGGCACCCTACCTGTGCCACCAGCCGTATTTGAGTTCTCTTACGTCTTGTTTCTGATTTGGCCACGGGCGCTTCGCAGGTAGTAACAGTTCAGAAATGTTTGATACTGCAGCCATGCAGCATTTGAGACGGCTGAAAAACGGCGGTAACAATGAGCCTTTCTGAGCACTTACAAAGCTTAAAGACAGAGCATTGCGTCTCGACGTCGTTTATGCAGGTACCAACAAGGTACCTGCATACCTGCAGGAGGTATCTTCTAGTATTACCTGTAGGTATCGCGCCTCACGGCCGCCGTATTGTGCTGTCATAAATATCGTCATGACCTTGCGGCTGAGTGTTTAATCCATGTCCCGTGCCTCACATTCCGTAATCCTCATCCTTGTATTTTTCACAGGGGGAATGTTCCTCGGCGAGATCCTGCGATAAAGATCAAGGAAAGGAGGATGCAGAAAAAAGGGTGAAGTTCAATATCTATGTCACGGATCCCCGGAGAACACCCGGGCCTGAAGAATGAACTAGGCGACAAGTGTACCCACACAGACGTACATTTAATACACCCTACGTGACACAAACACTAGTACACAAAACTAACAAACCTAACACAAAACACAAAGACTACCAATACACACGACCCGGGAACACTACTAGTCGCGTCTACTACTACCGTTTTACTATTAGCGGTCGGCGTTCGTGCTCACGGTTCGGTGCTGATGCAGCGTTGCATGGGTCCAGTAGCCGGCGTCGAGATGGCGTTCGAAGTGCTCAGGCTAGCCTCGCTGGCGACGTCGTTGGCGGTGTCGTACAAGCTCCCGGTCCAAGCGCCCCTGGAGGGGATGCTGGCGTTGTGGGCACTACCCGGATGGGTGGCAACAGCCCTGGAGGCACTCCTGGCCGTAGCAATTGGTTGCGTCATCCGTCGATTCCCCGGAAACGGGCTTAGGAACGGCAGGAAGTCCGCGGTGCGACGCCTTAGAACTCGAGATCACCGGAGCAGTAGCCGGCGTTGCTCTCTTCCATCCGAGGTGTTCCTGAACCGCCGGAACCTCCGTTTCTCTGTCCTCCCCCCCCCCCCCCCCCCCTCCCCTGTGCCACGCTCTCCCTCACGCTTTTATAACCTTGGCGTTATTACACGTCATCCTTGTCGTCTTCGCCTTCTCTTCTCCACCAATCATCTCCTCCCACCTCACCGGATACTTCTTCTTCGTCTTCTCTAATCTACGGTTAATACACATCATTCTTATCGCCATCCTCGTCGTCTTCTTCAAGCCTCTTTCGTTCATACTTCTATTTCAAACTCCATATTATATGTGACGATCTAACTTTTATCAACTGCTGGTGACCAGTGTCCCTGTTGGATAAACTGGTACATATGGTGTCGTATGCAGCGCTCAGTACATCATCTTCAGATTACCTCCTACCTCTAAAATAGATGCCAGAAATGCGGAGAGCGTGCGGCGGTGCACCGACTGGCAGCCCGCTCGGGCCGCGAGCGCCCGGCGATCCGGCCGGCCACATGCACGCGTGGCGCTCTGAGGCCAAATAGATGCATCGCCAAATCTGGATGAGGTGGCTACAGAATGCTCTCGCATTAAAAAGTTTATTACAAACCAACAACAAGTGTACCTTCCAAGGACCAAATTGTATGGAGATCGCTACAACGAGGGACTCGTAGTGCAAAATGTTTCCTGTTTGTATATAATGAATCAAGATGAAGTGTATTGAATGAAAAGCTGACGCTATTTCAAAACTGCCTATCATCGAGTACTGTTGAGATAATGCTTCATAAGAGAGCATCCAACAACAAGGGATAAGCCTGCAGCGGGAATAATTAGTGTACTATTCCGCCATTTACTAAACCATTCACACTTGGTTCAAATTGGTAGGTATAAGTCAACAGACACTCAAAACGCTACCACTTTTCTTTTTCATGAATGGATTTTATCAAGGTGCATCACTCGCGAGCTTGCACTGCAGAGGGAAAGTAGAGCATTGAAGAAAAAGAAAGGTCGTCACCTTGCTTTAAGCAATTAAATCAGCACAGTTAGCAACGCTTCTTCTGACTTCGTAAGGTTCAATCTTGACCTGCTACCGGATTCTTTTAACGATTTTGCAGTAAAAAATGTATTCCTGCGGCTGACCTCCCGCTCTATTCAATATAAATTGCACATTTCATGTTTCTTTATTGATTTTTTTTATTATGCAGGAGAAATTCATTCCAGGTAAATCATACCTGTGCGGAGTGGACGGCTGCTTCTTTGAGACGATTCTTCACGAAGGATCAACGAGATTTTGGTGCCCTTTTTGCTACAAGAGGCATCGAATTGAGGACGGTTTCCTTATTAGAACTGAGGTACCGCCTGAGCATGTTAAAATCAGACCAAAATATTACTATTAGTAAGTAGACGGAGCCCCGTACTCCGAAGGAAGCTCTCCATCTCAACGACGGAAGAAGGCTGCTCCAGCGGGTAACCTCGAGAGTCGGTTTGAGCGTGGAAGCACAAGCTGAATAAAAATGAAACAATGATGGTGTGGTTTAATATTCTCAACAGCTTGTTATTGTGTACTGAAGAAAGTGTGGATTCAATGTCGCGCTTTCTTTTAATTCTCTGGCAGTGCTAAACGTGCGTCCTCAAAAGCACCTATTTTACGAGCGTGTCTTAAAAACCAGTTAGAAAAGTAACTAACAGTGGTAAAATAAACTGCTTGTATAAAGAAAATGGCACTGGTAATAACAGTTCAGCATAGCACCCGCCCCGTTCAATGCACTTGCAAACCAGGAGCTTGATTTCTAGGAGCCATTTATTGGATGTGGATTTTTTGGGTAACCATGCAAACAGTTCAATGCATCAATTAATTGTGTAATAACGTCCTTCACACGCACAGTGTTCGTCGAAAGTTTTCAGTCCAAAGGCTTTTAGCTTCAGCCGCATAATTGAGCCATCACAGCACCATTAAAGACCAAAGGGCCTCGAAATGCCAGGAGAACGTTTGTTCTCTCGGCAGAGAAGCCTGCTGGTTGGCGTGTACTACACGGAGCATTCATGGGACATTCATTCAACAAGTGAACGCTGTTGCATGAATACTTTGACCGGGGGGTGTACATTATTTGCCAAAAATATAATTCCCACGTGGTTTTCCTCTGGACCACGTAGTTGGTGCTTTCAAGAAGCCCTGCGAGTAGTAATCCTTAAAGCACTGAGGACAGGAGTTGCTCGTGCCTTCGTGAGTCTTACGCAACTTGAGTGTGAAGCGATCTACACTGCACGGCCGCGAGAAGCAAATTCCGTGCTACCATTCAGGGCCGTACAGTCTGGTATCGCGACGTCTAGCGCCGGAATAACGCTCGCCCTCAAAACCGTTCGGCCCGTTTCACCTAATGTCGCACGAACGCGACGTTGCTCCAAGGCCCACTCGTTTGTTGTGCAGTCTTGGAGTACCCATCAAAGCTCTGCCCAATGTAACTGCGCTAGAAACAGGCGCGGTAATATAAGACTAAGAAGAAGCCTCTCTGAAATGAAATCTAAGGTCTGACGAAATCTCGTCTGGTCGGGTAGTAATTAACTCATTTCAACAGAAAAAAAGGCGGACGCCGACCAAAGGTTTTTGTCAAAACAGACGTTTCGGCTTCCATACGGAAGGCTTGTTCACGCCCTGTGAACAAGGCTTCCGTATGGAAGCCGAAACGTCTGTTTCGACAAAAACCTTTGGTCGGCGTCTGCCTTTTTTTCTGTTGAAATGAGTTAAGAAGCTTCTCTACGCACTAGATTTAAGAACACCAACATCTATAGCGACTCCAGCAAAGCCATACGCAGTATGCAACGCAATTACTGAAGCCGTACACCTTCGGTACATTCTAATGGAATCCCATAACCGCAGCCACAATATTGCGATCACCCTGCGCTGGATACCTGGTGAGGAGGTGATCGAGGAAAGTCAAGACAATCTCTATTTTTAAACGTACTGGCTATAATACAAAACTTCAGGACCGATAGCCGTGTGGCTAGTAAGCGGCCCAATACAAAATAAAAGTAATCAGTTTCGGTTCGGTTTATTGGGGTTTAACGTCCCAAAGCGACTTAGGCCATGAGGGACGCCGTAGTGAAGGGCTCCGGAAATTTTACAATCTGGGGTTCTTTAACGTGCACTGACATCGCACAGTACACGGACCTCTAGAATTTCGCCTTCATAGAAATTTTACCGCCGCGGCCAGGTTCGAGCCCGCGTCTAAAAAAAAGTAATCAGGTAGCCTTAATGAGGTAAAATAAATACAAATCAATACCACTCTTAACCAACACACATTTCAGCCAACCATTCACAGCCGAGCAGTACAAGAAAAATTATAAGGAAAAGCGGTGAATAAAAGTTCGCAAAAGGTGAACAAACCGTAAAAGGGGAGTGCGGGGCAAAGGTTTCAGGGTTCTTACTGGCTGCCAATCAACAGCTTCCGAGGCAATTTAAAGTAATTTGCAACTTTCACATTAATAGGCACTGTATTGCAAACTCTCCAGCTAAAAATATATCTAAGCGTATCCCGTGTACATTACGACACAGGCCGAAATTTTCATTTAAGGCATGGTGTTAGGGGATAACAAGAAAAGACGGAATGGTAGAGAAGTACAACTATTACTATAATATTTACCAATATGCATAGTTTGCACTTCAGCATCGACTAAATGACCGTACTCGATGTTCCTGATGTAGATTTTTGTTGCTATAATTTGAAGGCATATCGCCTATTGGTCGCAATGCTTAGTCTTTGTGTGATAACTAAATAAGTTCCGTACTTTTGGCCCCAAGATTCGCAGCAGTAGCTTAAGTGGCAAAGAAATAGCGTAAAATGCGAAGTACGTACGAAAATACAAAGTACATTCTGCGGAAAATACTATTTTCTAATAAGTATGTAACAGCTGAAAACTAGATTTTTACGCAACTTTTCGATCTGTTCTTGCTAATTTGCTGATGCAGGTGTTAGACAAAGACGAAGCCAAGACAGGCACTTAGCCAGGATTTTTTTCCAGGGGTGGGGTGAGGCGAAGTAATTTCTTGTATTCAGGGGGGGGGGGGGGGGGGAGAGGGGAGAAGGTTTTTAGAAAAATGACTAGTGCTTTGGGCAGGTAACTTCATTTTGTTTTTTTCTCTGTCCAGCATCACCATTTGAAATCTGATTAGCATCGCGCTTTTAGAGTCACCCGCATTCCTGGTGGCCTCGCTAGCTTTTCCAGTAAGTATTTGTTCCATTTTTGACCCGAGTAGCCTTCCTTTTGCTCTCGTTATCATGAACAATGAATCGAGAGAGCAGTATTATTCGCCCACCGCGTTTTCGCTGATTTCGTGTCGCCGATATTTATCCGCCGGACCAGGTTTGGCGATCTGGTGTATAGATATCCTCTTAGGACGATTTGAAGTCCATTTTAACATCCCCCCGAATCCACAACACAAGTATGCTAGATTTTATAAGAAAGTCCAGTGGGTTAAGTCTGCTGCCATGGCGCACTTTAAGTCCCACACTCAGCAGCCTGCCCTCGCTGCGTGTGTCCTGGAAGCCGCGATTATTGCAGGCGATCGTTGTCGTCTTCGGTCAGTAACTCCATCACTCATTACTGCTCGGTCTTCAACTCTCCCTACTGCTCACGACTATCTCCTGTCCCTAAGTCTTCCTCCGTTCCTCTCGACCGCATCATCTTCCGATCGCCCCGCCGCGGTGGCTCAGTGGTTAGGGCGCTCGACTACTGATCCGGAGTTCCCGGGTTCGAACCCGACCGCGGCGGCTGCGTTTTTATGGAGGAAAAACGCTAAGGCGCCCGTGTGCTGTGTGATGTCAGTGCACGTTAAAGATCCCCAGGTGGTCGAAATTATTCCGGAGCCCTCCACTACGGCACCTCCTTCTTTCCTTCTTCTTTCACTCCCTCCCTTGTCCCTTCCCTTACGGCGCGGTTCAGGTGTCCAACGATATATGAGAGAGATACTGCGCCATTTCCTTTCCCCCAAAAAACCAATTATTATTATTATTATTATTATTATTATTATTATTATTATTATTATTATTATTATTATTATTATTATTATTATATTATTATTATTATTATTATTATTATTATTATTATTATTATTATTATTATTATTATTATTATTATCCGGTCGCTTCTTTCTCTTTCTGCCACCAGCGCAAATGTTTCTTGAGATTTCACTCGGTCGACGCCTTCTCGCCTTGTGCAGCCCACAATCGACTCGTCATCAGACCCATCGTAAAAGCATAAGTTCTCTACATCTCAAAGCTATAAGGATTATTCAGTGACGTCACATCGACCGCCATTTAATTGTCTGGGAAGCACTGTGAAAGGCAGCGTGCGTGTCTAATGTGATTATCGCCTCCTTCTCTGGCCTGCGTTGTTGAACCTACGCGCTGAACAACAAAACGGTGTCCGTGACGTCACGTGACTACTTCCAAACTATAGACTAAACTACACTTAACTAGTATAGTTAGCCTGTTTTTCAAAATTACCCGCGTCTGTCAATATCAATATATCAATCAATAAATATATCAGCAGATCACCCAACGCCATGCTTGCATTTTTTTTCTATTGACGTTTTGTGCTATCTTCGAAAGCGTACTCTATTGGTCATATATGGCAGTCTTAACTGCTCGATGCGAGCAATCGCAACACTTTAAAAGGAACATTTTGCTACACATTGCAAGAATGAACTATTACCTTCAATATTAACAAAACAGTACTTTACAATTTTTCAATATTCAGAATTTTCGTCCAAGAAAGTTGGACATGTTTGGTCAGTTCTCGGCCTTTTTATTAACAAAATTTTGGTTCAGGAATAGCTGTTAGCTTTGAAACAGAGCCCATGTTATAATCCCCGCTTTCGAGCGACTTGATATATGGTGCGAAAATATAGGTATGACGTCAAAGCGTGCATTTACATGGATTGTTTCGGTGAATAGCTGTGTGTATACGTGCTTAAAAACAGTGTGAGAGGAAAATAACGTCACCATAGTGGGTGCCCCATAACACTCTATAGCAGTATTTACTTTTTATACTTTTCTTTAAGCGAAAGCATTCCTACCGCTTAAAAGCTCAATAGCTGAAAGCGGAAACCTAAGCCACGGCCTCGTAGGCGCCAGCTAGGCGCATTAAACCATAGCTCCAGTACAGCGCGCGGTCATACGTCGTGGTGTCGAGCAGTGTTCGCTGGCACCCGAAGCGAGGGCTGGAGCTTTGTCAGAGCGGTAGACTAAACATCCGTCGAGTCGCACGGCGACATCGGGGCATCTGGTCAGCGAGTCGTGCGAATTCCTCAGCTTCGGGTTACTAACATGCCAGCCGGCTAGTTAGCGACCAATGTGCGCGTGGAGTAACGCCTATCTGGCTCCGATCTCACAGCCGCGACGATTGTAGCCGGTTTAACATGGCGCACAATGGCAGCCCTTTCAGACTGGCGGCGGAGGCGGCACCGCAGCTCGGCTCTTGAGGAGAAGTCGGGCGCGATTTGGACATAGGCAAACGTATATGCAAGTGTGCCAGAAAATAACTGCAGCGAGCGCATAACGATGCTCTTACGCAAAAAGGAGCGAGAGGCTACTAATCAGTGTGTCAAGCACGGTGACAGAATCTCTTCGCTGTTACTGCATGCTTACGGGGGGTATTCAGAAGGCCAGATTGGGAAGGTCTGGGTATCAAAGTTAGCGAAGAACAGCTTAGAAACCTCCGGTTTGCTGATTACTTTACCGTGCTGTGTAAGTCAGGGGAGCAACTGCAGGGCATGATTGAGAGCCACAGTGCGGAAGTAGAACAAAAAGCTTAAAATTACGGAGGGCACTAAGGACAACTTACTTGCTTTGAATGCGAAAGCACTGGTTTTATTTTTATTCCTTTTGTCGTTTTTATTTTTACATTTTTCTCTTTCCTTATAATGACACACCTACTCATTAGCATACAGTCGTAAAAAAACGCTTATACTAGGTTCGACTTTGTACGTCAAGAATCAATCCGGTTTTTTTTTTTGGGCGTAGCTTGTAAGAAACGCCACGAAAGGCGATAGCCTTGCCAGATATTCAAGGACCATGTATACAAATGTATGAGCATAGCGCTGTACAGCCGATGCGCGATGTTTCAAATAGTTTTCACTGCGCCTGTACGCGCTTGATGGTACGCCAAGATACTTGAGGCGCGGGGGGGGGGGGGGGGGGGAGGGGGGGTCACTCGCTTTTGCCACGCCAGCATATTCGGGTGGTGAAGATCCCCATCATCCAAGCCACAGACCGAAACTCTTGGAACCGTTCATCTGGTCACCCGAAACGCCCCAACCTGCTCAGTTAAATCAACAACTCCATCACGATGGGCTTTTCGGCGCAGAAAAATGCCAGATCATATGCATAAGCTAAATACTTTTAGCTCCATTTCTAGGATACAGAAACCTCGGATGGCACTACTCTGCAGAATGCTGACACATAGCGACTCAAAGTGAAGTTCGAACGGAGGCAGTAAATAGTTCATGTAAGTAAAATATAATTTCAGTCTGATAAATACCATGTTTGAAAAAAAAAAGAAGTTTGATGGACTTAGGGTTGCGTGCTTAATCGCATCGAAATCTGAAAATCCGAGGTTCAATTCCCCGCACCCTCGAAATAAATTTTAATTTTCTTTCATACCACGGTGACGTCATCTGAGATTTTTAGTACCACTGCTGGTAGCCAACGTCGGCGCCTGGTTTATTTGCCGATGAGCCATATAATGCTTTCGCATTAAAAATTACTAGATCAGTAGGCACTGAGATATTGGGGTAAGGGGAATGAATAGATGACGGATGGTTTTATAGGGGAGCAGTGTGGATTCAAAGCATGAATAGCGTAGCAGGGATGGCAGCAGAGGCTGGGCAGATGAAATCAGGGAGTTTACGGGGATAAGGTAAATGCGCTGGAGAACAACAGTGCTAACAGAGAATTTATGGCAGAGGACTTCGTCCTGTAGTGAACGTAAAAGGGCTGATCATAATGATTGGTGAAAATTTTGCAAGCTCTGGGGTAGTGCATCTATATATGCAAGGTACAGACCACATACGTAAACCAAGTGAATAAAAATGGGTAGCAGCGCATTTCGGTAGGTACTCTAGGGTTATGGACTACACAGTACCAATATCCCTCGTGAGAAACGTAAAAATATCGTACCCTGCCACTACACTCACTTATGAAAGCTAACGAAGAGGATCTACCTATAATACAGGACAGCAAAGCTAGACATATGGAAGAAAATGATTGCGCATGCATTACAGGACATAAAAAGAGCCGCATGTTTTGGAGAACGAACTCGAGTTCATGATAGACTAGCAGAACTTAAGATGAAGAAATCACATGGTTCGAAGAACGGGTAGCCTATGATCCGTTAGGGCAACAGAAAGGATGCAAAGAGAAGGAAAAAAATCCTGGAGTGCAAAAACCAGCTAGGGAGAGGAGGTTGGGAGATTTTCTGGGTAGTGCGGATGCGACTGGCGCAGTAAAGGATAATGGGATATCGTTGGAGTAGGCTTCTGAACTACAGTGAAGGCAGCTAGGCTGCGAGGCTCGATTGCTGAACAGTGGTGCTAGTTAAGTTGAAAAGCAGGAGTTGTGAGGATACGAAATCCAGCCCGTTTTCGCAGCCCGGAGGGTGGAGGGTGACTCCACCAAAGAAAGCCGCTACTCGAACACCATTGAGCTTACATTGCAACACGCAACTTTCGATCAAGGAATGTATAGCATTTGTAATCAAATAGAAAACAGATCACAGCGAACAGATTACGAATCTTGCACTCTGTACATTATCTCTACTATAAGCTCCATTTCTGGCGCGCGCTTTCGTTGACATTACCTTTTATTTATGCTCTTCCATCCCATGTGTTTCATCCTCGAAGGAATGAAATTAAAAGCAAAGATAGAATTGGAGGAAAGCATGCCCCCGCACCTAAACTAGTACGCACCTTCTTACACAATAACAAAATAACGGGAGGATATCACCTACACCAGCTTGACTAACAAAACCAGAGGCAATACGTAGATATCTTGGAGTTGCGGTCCCACCGGTGATGCATAGCCCTTCACGTGTAAATAATCAACGTCGCCCTTCTGCACCTCTCGTCCACAGTAAACGCAGCGCGGCATTTTTTGTTCTTGGTTTAACAGGCCAGCTTGCGGCTACGAACACCCGCATACACCGTGTTCTGAGGGGACCAGCGGTTAAGCCCATGTGCGCGTCCGCAGCGGTGGCACTATGAGCACGGGCCTGGGCACTTTCTTCTAGCGAGCGTAACGCAGTTAATCTACGCCTCGGCACTGCTCGGAGGAAGGGGGCAGGAAAAGGGTCACATTTTCTGCGTGCCACGCGAGCGACTTTAGGCAGAGGCCGGCTGCAGAGAGCCGTCGACTGCACGCTGCTGCGTTTCAAGTGCGCCGACGGAAGACGAGGGAGAACCAACGCACTGTGTACGGAGCCAAGGAGGCGGCATTAATGAGCGCCGAGTGGCGTCGTCGGCCTTCTTCCTCTTCTGTCGTCGCCGGACGGCAATGAACGACGGCCATTCAGGCGACAATCCGCAGGCGCTCTCCGCGCAGTGGCTGAGCGGGTCCTGTTCGGCGACCCAATTAGTGCGGCCCGTCCTCCTTCCTGGTCGAGGACGCTCCTGCCGCGCAGCGATGCGCAGGGGACGGCCCCGCATCCGGCCGTGCCACTGGCTTGAGCGCAACCCGTTGCGGCCACAGTGCACAGTGGTGAAGCGCTGGGTACCGGCTGCCGGTAGGCGACCAGTCGACGCTACCGGACAGCTACCGGTCCGCTTCAGATAAGCCATAGTTGTAGTGGACATCCTGAGGGTAAGCGGGCGCGGTGACCTGCTCGACAATGAGAGTGTTGTCCAGGTGAGCCTTGGCCGTAAAGACCGCATCGGTCGGGCTATAGGTGTCCTTCAGATTTTGATCTTGAGTGCGCGATCCGTGGGGGTAGGGATGCAGCGAGCGATCCGCACTCCTCCCCCTAGTTCTTTGCCCAAAGCTTCTTCGACTGCGTGTAGACAGAACGCAGGCAATGGCTATGGCGGAAGATATCTTGGTATTTTTTTACGCTGGTGCCACTGTGCCAGAATATCTGGCACCTATGTCTGCCAACACGGACCAATGACATCCTAGTCGTGATCAAGATAAAGAAATTGGCTTGGGCAGGGCATATGTTATGCGAAGGCAAGATAACCGATGGTCATTAAGGCTACTGGACTGGATTGCAAGAGAGGGCAAGCGTAGCGGGGCGCGGCAGAGAGTTAGGTGGGCAGATGAGATTAAGAAGTTTGCGGGGATAAGGTAGCCGCAGCTGGCACATGGCAGGGTTAATTGGAGGGACATGGGAGAGGCGTTTGTCATGCAGTGAGCTTAGTCCGGCTGATGGTGATGATGATATCTGCCGAGGAGTTGAGGCTATATCGGTAAGAAAAAACTAATTCTGCCATTTATTTTTTGTCGTTCAGAGACCGACTTTAGTAGTACCGTTCTAGTCGTGAAGGTCGTAAGCGCACACTACATAACGCTTCCACTCGTCACACCTGCGTCCGTGTTCCTATGCCCTAGAACTGTCAAGTACTGCCCGGCCTACAGCAGTGCGAGTTAAAGTCCTACAGCGCTTCGAGAAGCTTACTGGGTCTGAAAAAATAACTGAACTAATCCGGAAACGTGCACACTACGCTGGAAGGGATATTGACTGTGGTCTGTGCACGTACACTAAATCAGTTAAGGAGGTGGAACGGTAACTCGGAGTCCCGTTTGCAGGTTCTCATCTTCCTTCAGTGCTTTGTTTTGAAGTGTAGCATGACAGAATTCGTCTCCTCTCTGCTTCTTAGGAAAGGAGGGTAACGAAGTGTTAGAGAACGCAGTGAATTTAAATCTGTAAGGGTCCGGCAAGAGCCAGGTGTGAATGTCCAGGCGCGAAAGTCTTGGCTGCTCCTCTGCACCTGCACAGTGTTTTCGTTCTGATCCACTTCCACACTTACACTTTTCTATTTGCTACTACCTAGACAACGGAGGACAGTTGCCTTTCTCAAAGCCCTGCCGTATTCCAACTGCACGGAGCTCTATTACCGACTCAAAATACAGAAGTCCTTGGAAAAGTAGTGCGGAACTGTCGCTTGCACTTCACCAGTCGCCCCAAGCTATGACGAAGCAGCGGTTAACTAAGGAGACGGGAGGAAGAGAGGATGAGGCGGGTCGACCTACGCGCCGAAAGAAAGTATAATGCGGCACACGGGGCCAAGCTCTTCATCGTTGAGACTGGCTGCGGAGTCGACATGTGTCCTCGATGCCGGCTGGCAGGCAAGGACCGGTGCTGCCAGGGTCTCGGATGAAGAACGGCTCGCATCGGCACCCGCCTACTAACCACGGCAAACTTTCAGTCGGGTCTCGAGCGCGGTGGCGCGCTTGGATCGCTTCCAGCTGCGCTCTCGCGAAAAGGGGGAGGGCAGTCGCGCGTGCCTCCGCCGCTGACAGATTGCCAAGCCCATCTGTCAACGAGTCAATTGTCGGTACGCCCGAAAAACGCGTGCCGCACTCCGACCGCTATGGAGATTCGGCACAAACAGCCAGCGCTCCTTTCTCGTTCTCTTTCCACTGTTTTCCCTCTCCCTTATTTTTGTGTGTGTCTGGCAACAGAGCAGGACAGCTTCCGCGACGTGCACACCGAGAGAAACTTCACGGAGCCGTCGTTCATCAACAACTGTTACTTACTCGCATTATTGCAGTGATCTCCGTCAGCCGCCAGATATACTCGAATATTTCGCTACATGCAATACGTTGCGATCCCTACGTGGATGGCATTACGGGCGTGCCGTGAGGAACAAGGGCTACTTATGGGCAAAGCTTCTAAACGTACGAGACATAGTTGTTCTTGCAGACTGCTGCAGAACCGTGTGTTGAACCAACGACAACTCGTTTTCTCAGTTCCTGTGTAGAAAATTTTTTTCTCGAAGGTATCGAGGATGCAGACATTATATGTGAAGACCACTGGCAGGCCTGCGAAAATATTCGTTCATTCGACCACAGCGAATCACGGCGTGCCAACGCCATGAGAATAAGAGCTCAAGTATATGTGAATTTGTTTGTTTGTTTGTTATGCACATAAAAAAGCCCCGGAGATTCAGCAACCGCCAGCGGGAATGACACGCGAAAAAGAAAAAGCACTCCCAAGCTTCTCGCCGCCGCAGGCCGAAGAACAGATGATGGTAGTTCCATAGAGTTTCTTAATATTAACTAGAGGGAAAACTGGCGGCGCTGCACCTGAACCTCTATGGGCGCGTAAAGCATCATGGGGCGATGAGCTACTTGGTGCGGGACAGTAGATTTTTTTTGCAGGAACACAGAGTGGAATTACTAAGATGTCCCATTCAGTATCCACGGTGCGCTCCGCGCGCAGACGACTTCGGCGTAAAAGTAGTGTGCAAAAGCCATAGTAGCAAAAACGCAACAGCACACGACGCCAATAAAAGGTTTTTGTTTTCTTAAATGCTGTGGAAAAACCTTTTAAAATGTTGAAGCGACAACATTTTTTTCAAAAACATATTTCTTTCTAAAAGTACGCCTTTTAAGCACGAAATATTGGCTTTCGTTGTCTGCAATGCTTGGCCAATAGGAGAGCAAGCCATTGGTTATTTTGAGCAAAATTTGCATTTACATGCTGTTCTGCTCGTTTGTTACGATTTATAGGCAGAATATTGAATGATAGGACATTCTTAATTATCGAACACCGTTTGTTTTTTTTTTTTTCATTATTTCTTGGACAAAAGTTGTAGTTCTGCAGTCGATAGCTCTCCGCCCCATGATGCTTAGAGCGCCCATGGTGGTACAGGTGGTCTCGAGGAAGCGGCATGCAAACTCCCATAGGCGGGGCGCCAGCTTTCCCTCCAGTTAATAGTAAGAAACTCTATGGGTAGTTGTACCAAATCCTCCAGGAGAGCTAGTTGTACCAAATCCTCCAGGAGAGCACCGACTCCCATGTCCGCCGTCATGATAGGACCACAGTCTGTGCATTGTCCAAAACGCTCCGTCCTTAGCCCAAATGGCTCGGACGCACTTTTACAACAGTCTTTTTGAAAGGGAAACGCATAGTTTTGGGGTACGACATACACCGTAAACGAGGAGCTTTTGATCCCAGAAAAATTCTCCAACTCAGTTACGGCTGCAAAACAAAGATAATGAATTGAAACTCGCCACTCAATCAAGTTGGTGGCGATTAGCTTCCATTTGGGCCGCCGCCTGTCCATGGGCTGGTCCGGGAAGACACCTACATCGTTCGCACATGTGCCGATACACGCAAAGTTCGCCTGACCACGTGCAAGCCGATAAACACAGCGCTCCTTCGCAAGCCTGCCCAGGATATATGCCTCGCATCCGCGCGGAGGAAACTCTCCGTATCGTTACATCACCCCATCCTAGGTGCCGTACACATGACCTCGCATAACATCGATACGTTCCTACGTTGAGAGGGGCGCTGCGAGACAACATGAAAGGGGGCTCGAGCAGGTAAAAAAAGAACGAACGAGGGAAGCAGGCAAGAGGAGGAGCCGGGAACGAGCCTCCCAGAAGCGACGGCAGAGCACCTCGGCCGGCCGGTGTTGCCCGAACGACGTGCCTCTGACACGTTCTCTGTGAGCAGGCGTCGCTGCCGCCGCGGCGGAGCAGTGACTGATAAGCAGTTGGACCGCTCTCGGCAGCAGTGTCCAGCCCGACCGGCGAGCGCTTGGCAGCGGCCGAAGCCCTCGCCCGCCCCACCCCACCGCCGCCAACCGCCCTCGGCGGCCGAACGCGACCCTCGCCCGCGCAAGCGCCGCGGCGTGTGCTGCTGCTCCGAGCGCTCGCGCGCGCGCGCTGCCGCCGTCGGCGCTACTCGAAGAGCCGCTGCCGGAGGAGGATGATCTGCTCCCGCGCGGCGATGGTCCGCCGCGGCTCCGAGCCCCGCCGGCACGTGGCCCGCCTAGGGAGAGCGAGCCCCGCGCTGCGATGCCTCTTCCTCGTGGTCGTGTGCGCGCTGGTCGTCAGCGCCCCTCGAAGCGCGGTAGCTGCTCACGAGGTGGCAGAGCCCGCCGTTGAGCTGGAGGCGGCCTCAGCATCCGGCCCGCTTCGGAGGATGAGTGGGTGAGTGCCGCACCTCGACAGCAGTGTGTCCTCATCGCCGACTGGATGTAATTCAGTACGTTCGTGAACTCTTGGTTGCGTGTGTCCGTTGGCCTAGTAGCTCGGGTCAACACGGGGGAATTTGTTTTCGCTATTATATCATAGTTCGTTACAGCGTTCCTTACATAGTTCGTTACAGCGACTACTTTCCCGTGTAAAAGCATTTCCCATAGACTCCTTGGCGCACAACAGTAGAACGCAAGAACTGACGGAATTGTGGAAGAATAAAATGAGACAGCCGCGCCGCACAAAACAGGAAGACAGCCAATTGAATTGGTTCCGAATGCCAAATTTTTGTTCCGTCATGCTGACAACTTACGAATTTTCTGACAGCCTAGAAGTCCAGGCTGCGACACGCAAATGTGGCAAGTATTCACGCCATTTCAAATGTAATTTGTACTGTTTAAAGTAGAAAGCAGTGCAAATAACGTGTAGGTCTACCCTTTTCTCTCAAAAAGCTGAACAAAACAGCTTGTGTCCCTCCAGTTTCAGAACAGAAATTAAACATCATAGCCATCCAATTTACCGTAATTCGTTTGCATGAAATAAATACGAGAGTAACATAACGCTGTGAATAAGCATACAACAAATGTAACAGAAGGGCTTCCAGCATCAGGCGCCGTCAGTACACAGCCATTGAGAAACAGGGGCAAAGAAATAACAGGAAATGAGCTAATATTGAAAATGGCAGGGAGACAGCAACAAAATTCTCGGGTTGGCTGCCATGCATTTAAAGGGCAACACAATGCGTTGTTCCAGAGCCAAGGAACCTATTACAGAGCCTTTACGACTTAGTAACACTGCACTGACTTCTGAACAATATTAAGCTCACTGAACTACTTTTTCAGTAATTCTAAAGCGTGTCTAAGTCAACGCTTCGAGACCTAGCTGTCTCACATAAACGGTGCTCCTTTTCACTTTCATTTACTCAGCTCTCTTCATCTCTGTAAAGAGAAATGTTGGATATGTCCTGTAATAACGGGATCTCCTAGCTACTGGCCCTGCCTGTTCCGTTACGCTATAGCGGAAGTGCGTCTTCTAGTGTCTCTCCGCTTAAAGTACGAGTAAAATCTTCCACATCCATTCAAAGACCTAGCTCGCATCTTATCTTCGGTAGTTTTTGTTTACGTTCGCAGTCTGGAGATAATGTTTTCTTTGTCAGCGGCACCTTTGAGAAAAACGTCGTCGTGTCGTCCTCTGCAGGGACACCCTGTGCTTCTGTTTGCGAAGAAAATAGGCGCGCGCCAATAGCCATGGTAACTGCGTGCAGCCTTTCCGCAGCCCATGATGCAAACACACGTCGACAGCTGCTAGGCCTTGCGGTTAGCAGCACAGCGTTTTACCGCTTTTGTCCAACGTTTATGGGCGCTCGCTACACTTGTGGTTCACAGCGGTAGCTACATGGGTGTGGGAGGCCTACTGCTGGGCAAATGACGTCACTGCCACAGTCCGAACCAAATACTCCAATATTCGCCTTCTTACTATGTGGATTGCTCTCTGTGTGTGCTTCAGCCGTAGAAGACATATGGAGTGGAATGCATGTGCTCTCGAGAATGTGCAATTTGTGGTCGCGTGATCAAAGTCATCAATAGAGTGGTTACTTTCGGGACATTTACAGGGCGAGGGTGATTTGGCTACGGAAGTGGCTCCTTCCCTTCATTCACAGAACGGAGACTCTTGCAGTTGCATCTGTCGTGCACTGTTCTGGACTCATTCCTTTGAGAGCAGGTTTCACGATTTTCCTCACTGGTGCCTGTTCAGGACCGCGCCAAACCCATTCCTGTGCCTTCAGGGTTCCTTGGCTTATGGCTGATTAGTACTCGTCTCTGGTTTTTGCCTTCTCATCTCCGTCTTCCCTTTTAAACCTTGGCTTGAAAGACTAAGGCACTGGGTGACCTTCCTCACGGGCGCATAAACTTTACGCCTATTATCACCTCGTACAACCCCGCAAACTGCCTAAGCTACTAGGCTTTGCAGTCTTAAGGGTGAATACCGTTACAAGACGCTGAACTGTCGCGGTAAACCTTGCAGTCGCCAAATTTCGATAAACAAAGTTCTATTTTTCTCTCATGGTATCTCTGAGGCGGCTAACTTTTATGTGGTGCCCCATGTCTGGCCTGATGGAGTATGCTCACATTTGGCAATGGCTTCGTGATGAAGTAAACGCCAAAATGATCTTTACGTCCTTTAGCTTCGGTAGGAAAAGACAACTTCAGCGCGACATGGTTTCTGTCCTTAGCCCAGGGACCGACTTTGGCTGCTACATACATTCAAATCCCGCCAAAAATTGCAGTCCGCGCAATGCCAAGGCTGTCTGCTGGTTCTCTGACTGCTAGGCGTCTATTTTCGTAGATTGCAGCTCCAACCAGAGATGGACATTTACGAGCTTCCCAGCAACGGAGCGCTTCCCGCGACACGCATCTGTTCAGCAACGCTGCAACCACCCTTGAAGCTGAAGAACCAGAATTCGTCCCGTGTTGCACTAACGTAATCAGCCCCGGAAACTTTACTAAACACTTGTAAAGTGTCCAGGTATGAATTTCCAAGCCGGAGGCCCATTTTGATGCGATCCACTGGTCAAGTCGCTCTACCATTATAGATGCGACGTCGACGTTTTTTTTTTCCGCATACCGCTCTCACGCTGCCCCAGTTAAGGGCAAGCCAAACACAGGTTTTGGAGGTTTTAATTCTGTTACAAGGGCGCACAGCATAAAGTTGCTGCGTATTTGTCACTAGCCATTGTTTTCTTGATGACATCGTCCCTTACTTAAAAGTCTCGCTGACAACGAAGCCCATAGCTATCCCACTCTAGTGAAGTTATTTTCGCTCCAAAATTTTTAGGAGATGACTTCTGCCAACATGCCACTGTCAGCGCGTTTCTATTATATTTTTGGCTGAGAAAAGCAGCGGCCGTGTATTGAAATATGGGTGAAACTCCTATCAATTTCAGAAACTACTAGTCGCTAGAAAGAATAGCTGGAAGTTTTGAAGACGCTTAAGTAGCATAAGCTGAGCTCGACGATTGTATTCAAAGTTGCATTTATATTTCGAACTTTTTTGCTTTTTATTATTGTCGCTTTCAGAACTATTTAGGAATACATGTTTCATGTTCGTGGCACCAAATTATTCCTATGATAGAGACCTCCCATGAAAAAAAAATTATATCGCTGTCTGTAGCTGGAAAAATTATTTGCGAGCACATGAAAAAGGTGGAAATTGAAAATGTTGCGAAGGTTAGACAAAAGACAAATCAGACGACGGCAGGCATAATTATAAATGTCGTTGCGTCTTCAGAGGAGTCCCACACTGCTATTATTTTTTTTCAAGCAAGCTAGTACAGGATCAAGGCGGGTCTCATTATTAGCTCTCAGCAATGCTTTCCCCTTCCGAAGCCTGAATATTAGCTAGAATGCCGCATTAGGACTTCTGCGATCGACCGATGTTCAGTGGGAGGAGGCGCGTAGTGAATGCGCGGTCTTAAAGAGTTGCGAAATTTCCGCCTCGTCTCTACATTGCATATAGGCTCGAGGAGATACCCAGCCGTGGAAAGTGTAGGGCACGCCAAGGGTGTGCGGGTGAAAGGAGATGCAAGAGACAGTGGCAGGAACGCTTATCTCCGGCGGCAGCCATGTTACGTGACCCAGTGAGTTATCGCTGGCGCGCCTGGTCAAGTGCCCGAACACCCTTCCTTCCCTTTCCTTTGCGTCGCTTGCGAAGCTGCTTCGGCCGGGGCCGGCTGAAGCCTCAAGAGGCGCGCGGACGAATTTTGTACGAAAAAACATCCAGATTCTTAGATCAACATTACAGTCTCCTAAATGAGCAATGGAATGGATGACCGTTATTAAAAAAGAGTTCCAGGTCATTCCTTCTGCGATTTTCTTGTAATTTTCTTCTGACCAATTTTTTGAAGCACTTCTAATTCGTCTGTGAAAGTAAAGTACTAAGGTATGCTTGCTTTTGGATCGGCACCGAAGTTGTTCTAGATCAGCCAGCAATGTAAAATAATTGTGAAGCGATACTGGAAAAGAAACCTTGGGGTAAGCGGCGCCAGAGTATGACCGCGTGAGCCAACACGCCAACTTGTTTTTTTTTTTTGTCTGTGAGCTGTGGAGATTATTGGTAGAGTTAAACCATAGGTTGCGTATGAACTAGTGAGTGCACAGTTCTGAGAATGCGACCCCCGTGGTCTTGTGACGCAGGAGTGTAAGGGAGCGGGTGCACTTTTAAGTAGGGGAGTGCAAATATTCGATTTTTCGTGTATCGAATCAAGTTTCCTCCAATTCGATTCGCTGAACGAACCAAATAGGGCATATTTCGATATAATCGAAACGAGTCGAATGCGATTTCAAGTGGTAGAACAGTTTTCGAATAACAGACACAAAGCTCGAATGCGGCACGCAGTAATATTCTTGGACGGCTGTTTCAAAAACAGTGTCGCCTCCGGTGTTGCTCAGCAAGCTGCCGCGATTGGTTTGCGCGTTCAGTGCCGCGACGCGGTTATTTCGGGTGGCAGCGTTTATGATGTCCGAACATATGACCTCCAATACTGGGCGACGCGGCAGAATTAAGCCATGTTGAGCAAATCTTGGCTTCATGCCTGATACCGGAGGCCATGACTCATCATTCTCGTACCTCTCATCAGCTGAGATCTGGCGCTAGTTTTTTCACCGTCGTTGCCATAACGAAAGGTGATTTTCTGAGCCGCATGAAATGTCAAAGTTATTATACTTACTTCGTATTGCGCGTGAGAATCGGTGTTGCATCTTTGGACAGCTACAGTTTTAACTCCATCAGTTGCAACATTGCCACAAGCTTTTCGCTGTCTCACACGAATATTCGTTTTGTACGAATACTCGCTGAGGTATAGCGAATAATGATTCGACTGAATGGTTGGTATTCAATTCGGTTTATAGTTAAAGTATTCGTATGAGATTCGGCACCGAAGCAAGGTTATTTGTATTCAATTCGGTTTCGAAAAGGTACTATCTCACACTCCTACTTGCGAGAGCAAAGAGAGGGGATTCAGGGGCACAACAGCTATTTTTGTTTTCTGCTTGCAGGAAAACAAAAAGTGGGCCAGCTTTCTTTCTACTGCGACTTTCTTCCAAGAAAATAGCTTACGCGGACAAAATATGTAATTATTTTTTATTTACATAGACTTGGTAGGAGAGTATCGTGCCCAATAGTGATGTCTGCTACTCCTTTGTACATAAGAGAAAAACTCACACTGGACCTGGCAACGTAATATATATCAAAACACAGCTACAGCGCCAATAAACAACATGCAGAAATGAGCTCACCACTAATGCTAGCAGTAAATGGACTATAAGCACCTAACAATGAGCAATGATAATCACTGTAAATAATAAATAAACAATAAACATTGTTGTTTGACGTTAACCGACAAACACTGTAATTGAAACCAGCTCCGCCATATAATGAATTCTAACTTCCCACTTTTTCCATGCGAGAAACTCGGAATTTGTTTTTCTATGGAGGTTGATAAGCAATGTTTTCCTCCCTTCATTTTCCAGTTAATTGTGAAATCTTACCAATTCCCTGCTCAGAGCTGTTCTTCGAACTTGCCCTTTCATCTCTTTTTCTTCGTTTCATAGATAGTAACACTGCACTGTTGCTTATCTTTGTAACTAAGAGAGAAATGTAGAGGCTAGAGAGAGAGAGAGAGAGAGAGAGAAATATATAGAGAGTAATATAGAACCTAAATAAATATAGGTTCCTAATAGAAATGAGTAAGGTGACAGTTCTGCCTCTTTATTCGCTGGATCTTTTGCTACACACCGCGTATATCTTCTGCCTAATGTTATGAACCATGCCAGTTGATTCCGACATTGGAACATGGCCTTCGAACTGCGGCTTTCCTTCTAATGTCATCACATGTCGTTGACTCGTAATGTACTATAAGGCGCGTCTGGGAAATAATAAGCGCGTTACGAAACTTCTCAGTTGAGAATAATTTAAAAATTGGTATTATCTGGATCTAAGTATGGCTATTGACGAGGAAGGGAATGTTTAAATAAAAAGATTTTTTTTTTCAAGGCCGGCAGGTGGCCTTGGCAGCCTTGCTGCAAATCTTAATGTGCGAGCGTGCTCAGATCTTGCGTGGTTGCCTTTTCACATTGGACAGCAGTTTCAGGAATGAATTAAAACTTTGCGGCAAAGCCGAGGTTGCATTTTAAACTACTGGGATTGATTGGCCTCGCAGCCAGAAACTTTTACTGCCAGTGAAGAGCTAATCATTGGGTCGTAATGATCAAGGATCTAAGAAATGGCGATCTCGTCAAGCATGCGCGCATATTTCCTGCTCAGATGATAAAAAATATTTCAAATGATTCCTTAATATTCACTCATTCCTGGTCAAATGTCCAGTGTCAACGCCACAGCTTTGACTTCATTTTGGATTGCCTCGGAAGGGTCTTCTTGAAGCGTTGCGTTGAGGGCGTGTCATGAAAATTCTTCTCAGGATCACTGTACTTGTGAGATCTGACTGACCTGCCAAGCAATCCAATGCACTGATACCCATATTTGCACAGAATCATTTCGCATGCGCTACTTAAAATTGGCTCGCGCCTTTTCAGCCAGTGGCGTATATTAAGATAACGCCGCAATAACGAAATTTTTTTTAGTCCAACGGGCACCAAGCGCGGCTAGAAACGGTCATAACAAGCTGCTTGAAACGCCGCCTAAGCACCTTCGCCGTATCGTATCCTCGACAAACGCCCCAGAGGAGACTACGCTCTTACTATCACCAGAGAACGGCTTCTGACAGGTTTACCTCGCACTTTCCTTCCTCTCTATCATGCTGAAAGCTAGTAACAATAATGCTGACTGTCTGTCCCCCAAATGGGTGTAAAATTAGTCCAGAAGCTGCCGGAGAAAACAACTGAGACCTGACTCTGTCATGCTAGTCAGTTGCACACTCGCTGTCACTGCCGTCGTCGAAAGCCGTACTGAGTCCGTCCGAGAATGTTATTTCTCCTTCGACGCGCAGCGTTACTCCGAGAGTCATCGTGACTGCCGGTTTCATGCTAATAGCCTCAATTTGTAGTGCTGAAAGCTCAGAATTTATACATTTACGATTCGGTCCCCATAACGCCTATAAAGATCACCTGCAAGTATACACTGACAGTACCTAGATGAAGGATAAGCAGTCATGCTCTGCTGTATTTCTGATGCCTGCCCTTGGAATACCTTGAGCAGGTGTCTTCACAGAGTCACTGCTGCGGCTGAACTGCCGCTGAACGTAATGACCACAGCAAAAACATCTTCGGGGCTCTCCTTTCGCATGCAGCCTGCGCTGTCTCTTCGTACAAGAAAAGGGGGACAAAAAATCAGTGCTTTTCTGCCACATCAAAAAGAGGCCAACTGTTGAGCCCATGATTTCATGCTCTGCGAAGCGGCAGAGTTACCGCAGGAGCTTCAGCAAGAGAGCATCTGCATAACGGTGAGACAGTGATGACGTCAAGAGAGCTGCACTTAAGAGGCCAGCTCTTCAAGTGCCAGGCCAGTCGATGCACTGTCGCGATCGAAGGACGCTGAATGAAAGTGCGTACGCTGCAGTTAACGAGAGTGGATCTGTGCACCTGGGCGCCCTGCCGTCTTGGGGCCGCCTTATCGGGTTCCACTCCGCGTTCACCTCAGGTCGAAGGATGCTGCGGCCGGATAAGATTGGCTGGAGTGAGTCGCGCGAGGCTGCACGCGTGCTAGTGCGCGGGAAGTGAGGCGGCGAGCGGAAAGTTTCGGGGTCTGCCGATGGGGAACGTGACAGACACTGGAGCAGTCGTGCATTAAACTGCAGTGGAGAACGGCACTGATGACCCGTGACGTATTTAATCGTGGCACAGTTGTGCACTGCTAGAAAACTCTGCGATACTCCACGAGATTAGAGCAACAGATACTGTTCAACTTGTATCCTGTGCGATCCCAATCGCAGTTCGACCAATTTCTCGATGTCAGTACTCAAGTGCGAACCATGATAGCTGTGCAGTTAGATTGGAGAACTGGTGTTACGTTTTTGAGAAATTCATATAGCTTATTTAAACATTATTTTTCTCAAACAACTTTCTCAAGCCGACATGCGATTCCACATGCTATATATGAAATGGACGTGCATTAGTAAAAATGCGAATAACCGTTTCTTTTTTCGCGAATTGGACGATATTCAAGGCTTCGAATGTATACAACTTGAATGTAAAGTATGTTTTATTGTTTCATGCAATAGCGCTAAAAATTGTGATCTAACAGTCGGTTAAACATCGGTGATGCGCATGCTTCGCGGCGTTGTGCGATGCAAAGAAACCTGAACGCCGCCGCGGCTTTAATCGGCGGTCTCATGAACGTTGTAAAAGCTGGAACAAAAAATAATTCGCGTTCTTTACCTGCAAGTTTCACACACTCGATCTATTTCAGCTCGTCGAACATTGAAACCACTTCAGTGTTCCTTTAGGTGCAGTGCATTACGACTTAATCCATTCCAAGCTTACCAAAGATGGCAGAGCAAAATCAAGCGGCGAAGTTTGCAACGGAGCGCTGGTACATTGTCAGGGCACAAACACAATGCCTAAACTTGATGCCCATCAGGTGTTTGAATCAATGTAGGCGCGTTACCAACAAGTGGAACTCGCCTTGTATATGTAGGATCTTTCATTAAGCTTTGCATCCTAGCCTGTGCCCCCCCCCCCCCCCCCCCCGCCCTCTCTTTCACTTTCTTGAGCAATAGAACTGAAAGCTGTTGGGTTCAAATGAAAGTTTGGAGCGCGCTCTACAGCTGTTGCGATCGATCACCGCCGACGCGCACTAGTCTCTTATTGACGTCATTGTCGTTGAAGAATGGTGGCGGCATTTGACGACGCCAGCAGCCTCCTGCCTGGGCCACCACATCGGTGACGAACTTCGTCGGACGCGAAGGGCGTACTTTTGATGGGCTCTTCCAACAGTGGGAACCAACCGCTATCATTCTTGAAGGGCAGCAAGCCGAACCGGTGGCGACTGGAGCATGCAGGCGGCGCCGACGGCGGACGCGCATGGTCGTCCAGAGTGACGTATTATCACTAATGTGGTAAAGATGTGTCGTTGTGCGTGATGTCTGAAATTTCCTTACCGTACTCATATTTTAATGGTGAGCGTCTGACATAGCTGCGCCACTTGATGAGGTGTGACGCACCACTGGACAGCGCGTTCGCTTTGTATTCTCTGGAGGTTCACAAACTGAGAGACGCATGGTAGCGACTCGGATTTTGACGGCACCGGCACTCTATGACTGATATAGGAGGCTAGTCTTTTCTCACGGTCAGAAACAGTTTACCCGCGATGCGGCAGTGGTGTGAGTGAGGACCTTCTATCAGTCTCGATCTACCCTCTGTCTGTGAGAAACATGCAGAGCAACAGCCGGCATGATATATGTATAATTGTTGGAGTCAGAGAGACCAGCTGGGGAAAGGGTATACAAGTAAATCTCCCTTCAGCTGATATGAATGCCTCTGCCTTTCCTTTTCCTTTCCAAACCTTCTATTGAAGACCACGATGTCATGTTGACTTGGCACTTTGACCACGTTGACATGTAATACAGTTCCACAAGCATACTCGGACACATTAAATTCCTCGCCGAGTCATCGACGGCCTGCGCGTATTTCGTGCGTTGGAATACCAGGCTGACCCACCCAAAGGAAATCAGCCCTCCATGTATAGTAGTAGTAATTGGTTTTTTGGAGAAAGGAAATGGCGCAGTATCTGTCTCATATATCATTGGACACCTGAACCGCGCCGTAAGGGAAGGGATAAAGGAAGGGCTGAAAGAAGAAAGGGGTGCCGTAGTGGAGGGCTCCGGAATAATTTCGACCACCTGGGGATCTTTAACGTGCACTGACATCGCACAGCACACGGGCGCCTTAGCGTTTTTCCTCCATAAAAACGCAGCCGCCGCGGTCGGGTTCGAACCCGGGAACTCCGAATCAGTATCCATGTATCTGCACATTCAGTTTCTCTGACAGCTTTCTTCAATACGTTCCTTCATCGTGACTGCCCAGTAGGCGCGGTAGGCATTCCATTGCACGCGCTCACATGCTACACACGGTCCTAGGGGTTTTTTCACGCATTACCCTTCCTAACAATGGCGCATATTTGGATTCGTAGTCCGTGGGATAAAGGCTCTCTTGTGTAAGTTGGCCGAGATCGGCAACAACTCGGTTTCTGCTGTTCTTCTTATACTGCCTTTTAAAACACTAAGCGCTGGCTTGCGAGCAACCACTGTGAAAAGAACCGGCATCCAATAAAACAACGGGGTGCGAATGGAACCTGAAAAAAGTAGTCGAAAGCACCCACAAAAAAAAAACTGCGTTCGTGTGCCAACAGCCGGCTTGGTATAGAAGTAACTTGCTGAGAAAAACAATCGGCGACACTCGCTAAATTATTAGCAAGCAGCTTTCATTCGACATAGTTATACTGGTGACCGCGCAGGACATAGTCGGTTCTGGTGCAAGTTCAACAATAATTAAAGAAAATTTAACTAGTAGAGACTTGCAGCACTTCCGATAACACATTCCTCTCATTCAGATACATTTCGATAGATGTGGACCCTTATGCGGGAAGGAAGGCAGAGAGCGTGGCATAGCCCGTGTTCACATTGCCGCCACTAAAATGTCGATTGCAGCAGATTGCGGTGATAGGAAGCCAATACAGGAGTACAAGAGAACGACGCCTGCGCAGCGGACAAGGGACTCAAGAGGCCCTTCTTAACAGCGTGTAGCGCGTACGACATATTCTGATTTAAGGCACACGTCAGCAACTTGTCATCCGAGTAGCAAGCCAGGACTGCCACGTATGGGTGCAAGAGAGAGCACTATATGCTTTAGAGTTTTTCTTATGTGACGTAGATTTTTCATGGGAGCACAATGCGGACGCCAGAAGTTTTAAGTTCCTTTGTTTTTTTTTATTTACATGAACAGTCCTTTAAGTTGTTTTAAGCTTCACCATGCAGGCTTTTTGAAAAAAATCGAGAGAGGAAGAGAGAGAGACTGTCGGGGGGTCGGGGGGGGGGGGGGGTGAGTTAAACGGCGACAAGCCCACGATGCTTGCATATTAAGTTCAATCTTGATCACGACGGAAACTGTAAATGCGGTTTTGTGATTTCAACATTCTCTTCCGGCCGCAAGTTGAGCTGTGTTCTTTACATTTTCTATTTGGGAACTGGCACACTATACACAGCGAGTACTAGACCGATGCGAGCTTCACGACTGGCATGCAGTATTAAACTTCCACACCGAATGGATTGCACGCGCAGTACAGGGCACCGCTGTTCGCTCGTATTCAAGGGGGGCGAGTTTCAAGCACAAACACAACCACACGCCACTGCACACAGCGTACTCCAGAACCGTTTTCCAAGCTGGCCCTCTCCTCCCCGCCGCATTCAAGACGCAGTGAAAAAAAAAAAAAACGAGATGTCAGCATCATATACGCGTAAGCCATGCCTGTCAGGAAACCCACGGCGGGGGGGGGGGGGGGGGGGGGGGAGGGGGCAGGGACGGAAGCCGCGCGCACCTCCGGCCGCCCAATTGATTCGCCGTGGATGCCAGACTTCGGCAGAGAAAACCTGTCACTTCATCGCCTCGCTTCTCGCCACGGCCGCCCGCGGCGCGCTTTCGCCTGACGTAAGCTGCGCAACAAGTATCGCGTACACGGGCACGGCACTCGAACCGTCGGAGAGCGTTGACGACTTGACTTGTCTACGTACTCCCACGCGGCACTGCTGTATTCTCAAGGTCCCTCGCGCCGAGAAAGACGCCTTTTGAGGAGCTGACAACGTCTTTGCCTATACCATTAGACTTTCTCCATCTGTCGGCTGTCGCCGGCTGCCGTCTTGACTCCGGAAGGTGGTTGCGTGCGCTCCGCAGCTGCAGGCATTCCTTTCTTAATTGCGCGGATACTGCTACCAGGGCTAAAGGTCGTTCGTATAGTCACCGTGAAGAATCGGTAAGCGAGAAGCGTTGATAATTCCATCACCGTCTCATCACCCATCCGGAAGCGGTCCGGATCGATTGCTTTCATCTTCCCGGTTCCTTGCGTATGTTCGTTTCTGGGGACTGTAAATGTAGCCGCTACGGATGCTGTTGGGCACAGTGCCACGTCGGCGTGTAATGGAATTCTTTTTTGTTTGTTTTCTGTTCGTTTGAAACTGGTATAGTTGGGAATTAGTTTTCTTGTTCAAACACTCATGCGGATGCAAATTAGCAATGTTTCACGTGCAACCAATTAATTCATGAAATAGAATTCGGAATTGGAATGATAAGGTTTGGCGCAGAATGGTTTTAAGAACTTGAATTTTTCACTCCTCTTTGCGTAGAAGAAATGTGTGTTGAGTTTAATTGCCTCCACCGGCTTCTGACAAAGGACCCACTACCTGACTGCACATCCCATTGCACTGGTTAGGCGATACTTTTTTTTAACATCCGCACGCATAGCAGCTTAATTGTAGGCACAGTAGGCCGAGAATGTAACACATTCTACGACTATAATCCGTCCATGAACAACAAAACATTCTGGCAGCAACGGTCGACACCAAATGTAGTCACCGACTCTTCATATAAGAGCCGAAACAAAGAGAGCTTGACCACGCTCCCTATGATAAAAATGAACAAATATTAGCATTTCCAGGCCAGCTTGATTTCTGTGTCACAAACATCACCCTTTCTTAACGCTCATAACAAGCTCCTACCCTTTATTCCTTTCTTTTCTTTCATATTAATTATGCGGAGATGGCATCAATCCAAGCCTCGCAGCTATTTTACAAAATGCATCACACATTTTAAAGGACAGTGAGATAATCGTTATGATGGTGGTGGTGGTGGTGATAAATATGATCTTTAATGACGCAAAGGCACCTTTGGCCAAAAAGCGCCTTGGCACAAGATATTTTTCTTCTACTTAAGGTTGGTTCGGAGTCTCATTTCCCA
Source organism: Amblyomma americanum (assembly GCF_052857255.1). NCBI lineage: Eukaryota > Metazoa > Arthropoda > Arachnida > Ixodida > Ixodidae > Amblyomma > Amblyomma americanum. The sequence goes on from NC_135499.1 coordinate 208,880,621, forward strand.
AACATTTCGCTCCAGACAAGCCGAGCACTAGGCCAGAGAAAGCTTGTTCTCATTGCACGATCGGTGGGTACCCTGTGGCGCTGGGGATCGAACCCCGCACCTTCCGCATGTGAGACGGCTGTTCGAACCACGATGCCACTGCTGCGGTCGCAATGAAAGAACCACTCCACTACCAAAGAGAGACTCAGCAGCCGTATAGTGTGCAGACGTTCTGCTAGCACTCCTACAACATTGTTGGAGCGTTTGACAACAAGCGGACATTTCACTCTAATCACTGAAAATGGGGCTTAAAAGGCACAAGGGACAAACGTACCCATTAAAACACTAACGATGACGCTAGCGATGATATGCCACAAATGGCATGTGTTCATGAAAAATCTCAGTTGACAGTCTGCGCACCGTCCTGGTGTTCATGTTGCAACGTCTCTATTCGTTCCCAGCATCTCTTGAGCTAATACTGAAAAACAGCGCACACAATACAGAGACAAAGAAAAGAAACGACAAAACAAGCGCTGGCTTACAACTGATCTTTATTGAGCAACATGTGCACAATATATAGGAAGGAAGGAAGTAGCAGATGCAATCAGAAGCAGTCAACGTCAGGTGTAAATGTCCGTAAAAGTGATAAAAACGTAAAAGGGTGGTAAGGATAAAACAAGACGATATCTCAAAACAGATGGCAACGGTGACGAAGCACTATGGTTGACTACGTAGCGAATAATCTCATAAGGTGTAAAGAGTATGAGTACATACCAACTCGCCCAGTCTTCTACTTTGGCATATTTTAAGCCAAGTTTCTAGCTGTTATGCGGTACCATTTGGCCATCTATTCTAGCTTTACTCACTTCATTTTAATGTGTGGAATATTATACCAACCTTGGGCCGCAAGACGCAGAGACGTTTCGGGGTCACCCATGCAGTATAAGCTTCTGAACTTTTGACCTAGACGACATGTATTCAGCAGCTCCTGACCTCCCGCTGCTACGACGGGCCGTGTCATTATATAAACGGGCACTTCAAACTGTCCCGAAGTTTTACACCGGCAGATCCCCGTTAGCAGCGCGGCTCACAGACAGGGAAACAATCGGTGCGCTCCGGCGGCGACCAGGAAGGAAGGTATACGGTCGCCGCCACTGCCGGCTCGTTGACGCGGCCGCTCGTTTGACCGGGGTTCGAACGCGCGAATAGCAAGTGGCATAAATCAGAGCTCCGGACGCGCGCACAAAGCAACATACGAGCAACGGCCATCGTGCGTACAAGCGCGTGATTTACACGAGGCCGGCCGCAGACCCCGCCGCGAGGGGGAGTGCGCGGCGCCACCGCTTGCCACTGCGGTGTCAGGCGCTATTTTACGTCCGCGTCGAGGCTGGGTTGTTGTTAAAATGCGGTTAACTCGCGGGGAACACGAGATATCGGCTTCGGTCAAAGCGAGAGAGATTGGTGAACGTTGTTGTCCGGGCAGTACACGAACTCAGAATTCCTGGTGTATTGTATCTGCCTCGCATCTGAAAGACGCTGCCGCCCGAAAAGTAAGAGAATTCGATATCTCATCTTTTACCGTAGTGGGTTCTAGTCCACAGAGCCCTTTTTCCGGAAATACTGTTCCCGACAACCGGTCAGCGCTTATATATGGGGCAAAACCGTATAGCGCTCTTAAGAGCGTGAGTACGCAAGAAAAGGTTTTGTGAAACTGCCCTATGATGTCTGAAAATGCAAGATGTTTGGTTTATGATGTACCTGAGCTGAACGCAGGCTATGAGAGACGCCGTAGTGGAGAACTCCGGATTAATTTCCATCCCCTGGGCCTCTTTTGCGTGCGCTGGCATCGCAAAGCACGCGGTTGTTTCCGCGTTTCGCCTTCATTCCAACGAGGCCGCCACTGTCGAGATTCGATTCCGCTGCCTAGAGCTCAGCCGCCGAACCCCATAGCCCCTTAGCCACCCCGGCAGGTCACTTTGAAACGAACAAGTATGACAGGTGTATGCAACAATTAAGTCAAGTCTCGTAATGCTCAGGGTTAACGCACAGAAAGCCACGTGCACTCATGTGAAGCTAGCATGTGCTGAGTACTATGAGCGGCATGTATTATGGCAAAGGTGGAAACTTGAGCAAGTCGGCATCGCTGATCCAAGGCATGAGGGGTATGCATTATGGCACGTATTATGGGCCCGTACCATCTTCGGGCCTCTTAGGTAATGGTATATAATCAGTATTAGGGGTAAACATCCAGTACACAATTACAGCCCTATTGCATGAGTAAGGAACATACGTTTTAAAGCGTTAGCACTACAGCTTCCACTAAGCCGCTAAGCCGTTATGCACGGCTGCCTAGCTCACGTGACCTTGTGACGTTATCACAGCCTGCCGCCGGATTGTGAGCAAACTGCCCACTGTGGCAGGTGGCACTTAAATTAACGATTGGTCGCGAGAGATTGCTCGGGAAGAGCCACTTGGGTCTCACAAGCCTCACCGGTGACAGCACTTCCGATCACTGGCCAGTGCCGCATCGCTTAACCGCTGCATCACAGCGCCAGCAGTGGTACGAGGACTTCCAGCGATCTATTAATACTAAATAGAAAATGGCCAATTCTGCGTATAGGGACATTACCCGATTAACGCTATTGTGTCATACCCTCAAGGCGGGGTTTAAGACCGATTTCGCTGATCTTTGTCTGAAGCCTGCTTGACCTTGAAAACCAAGCCTCGAACCGGAATAGAAGTGCTGGCTCATTTTCACCTAATTCGCATTTGGACTAACCGTGCAACATCGTCCGCCATTTTTTTTCATTAGTTTTCTTCTTCGTCAACGAGTTTTAGTGTCCTTCAAATTCATATCTCAAGTAAAACTACTATTCTCTAGTGCGGACCAAGCTTTCCTTTCCATGTTTATTCTGCCTGTATCACCGCGCGGACACTTAACACAAACGCTCGAGCGCGTGGCATGGACGGATATTAGCGCCGCTCAGCGCTGGCCGCTGGGTCCGACATCATGGCATGTCGCCTGCAGGACGCCCGCTATCACCACCCGCTCCAAACACAGTGTGCAGCACGGTGACGGGCCTGTAGCGGCCAGCTCTGAGCGCCGCTAATGTCCGTCTAGTGTGCAGCCGATGGTACATCGCGAAGTACACCTATTAGGTTGTCCCTGACTGCTACCTCTTTTTGACCTTTTTTTACTTAAGCCACTTCATGAATCCTCTAGGAGGCAGGTGGCCCACCTAGGTCACGTGACCTTGCGGCGTCTTCACAACCTGCCCACCGGATAGTGAGCAAACCGTTGACCGTGGCAGGTGGCAGTTAAAGTAATGATTTTTCGCTCGGGAAGAGCAATCTGGGCCGCACAAGTGCCCACCGCTGGAAGCACCTGCCATGGCAGGGCAGTGGTGCATCGCTTAACCGCTGCACCACTGCGCAATTAGGGGTAGGAGAACTCTCAGGGAAATACGAATGTAGAGTAGAGAATGACCCTCTGCACATATGTGAATTAAGGGTATGACGCAATAGCGTCGTACCCTTAAGGCGGAGCTTAATTGTGCCCTCCAATTTTTCTTCTCCTTTTTTAAAGGCATCGAAGGTCGAACGTGTTCCAATGTCCAGCCTTCGAGGTGTAGATAGCCTGCGCAAGCTCGCAGGCGCAGTCGCGGCCATGAAAACGTTGCTGTTTTGTGATTTCGAGACGTACTACGAAGCCTTTCCTGTCGCGGCTACAACTGTCACGCGAGGCAACACATAAGTGGTCAACCTTGGTTTGAAAATCCTGGTCGGAGTTACGCAAGTAGACCTAAAGGTCCTCACGCGCTTAAAGCCTACTTATATAGCTAGATGTTACAAGTTTATTTATTTATTTATTTATTTATTTATTTATTTATTTATTTATTTATTTATTTATTTATTCATTTATTTATTGCCGCCGCCACGATGGCTCAGTGGTTATGGCGCTCGGCTGCTGACCCGAAAGACGCGGGTTCGATCCCGGCCGGGGCAGTCGAATTTCGATGGAGGCGAAATTCTAGAGGCCGGTGCACTGTGGGATGTCAGTGCGCGTTAAAGAACCCCAGGTGGTCGAAATTTTTGGAACCCTTCACTACGGCGTCCGTCATAGCCTGAATCGCTTCGGGACGTTGAGCCCCCATAAGAACTATTTATTTCTTTGTTTGTTTTAATATTTATTTATTTACATATTCTCAAAGACCGAGGGCAGAGTAATGGGTGAACAGAACAAACTATTAACGAAACAAATCTACCACAGCTTTCTTGAAGGCAATGTTATCGGCGATGGCAGCAGGAAGGCGGTTCCAACCGTTAAATGTGCGCTGTAAAAATTAAGTGTGCATATCAGTACGACATGAGGGAACACCACCTTTAAACATGCGATCATTATGTGATGAAATGTATCATGGATCATTAACTGATGTTTCAGACTGAGAAGGTGCGGAAAAATTTTACGGAAAAGACTCGCGAAAAGAAGCCAAGTCAGGTCAACCGAGTGAATGTTTCACGGTTGAAATGCTTGTGTAACGAGAGTAACTGTAAAAGATGAAACGAGTTGCACGGCTTTGGGTAGATTCTAGAACCTATGTTAATAATTTGTTACAGGGATCCCAGATTGTGCATGCATATTGAAGTTACAGCGACATGCAAGCTCTTGCTTTATTAAATTTAGTAGCAGAGAATCCGACCATTGAAGCTCATATGAATGGAATCTATGGACACGGCTTTCCAGATACTGCGCAGCACCGAGGACTTGCGGCGCACCACCAAATAAGCAAAATGTTATCCAGATTACAAGGACGATGTGCGCTAAAATGGCGGAGAAACTTCCACTTTTTTCTTGTTTTCGCTGTCACTAGCAAAACGTTACGGACACTCTCTATCTCTTGTGCCGTTGCGTGGACTTGCATCGTAGACAATTTATCACAGAGCTACTCAGAAAACACATACCCGCCATTCTGACGCAAAGGGGACAAAAGCAGTGGCTATCAGCCGCTCTCGTGGCGTGCCAGAAAACGACCGACCACGGCACTTCGTCTGGCCACAACAGCAGCTATCTCTTCTTGAACCAGGAAGTGGAACTCTCCGAATTATCCCGAGTCACTACGGTGTGTTCTTGCCGTCTAGTTTAATGAGCATTTTCGTGCCTCGCCGTTGCGAGGTGCCCCCAGAAAGCGTTCGCTCAGAGAGGCAGCGCGCGAGCCATAGTACGTTTTGCCTGGCAGATAAGGAATCCACTGCAGATAGAGAGAAAAGGTCAGGGCTAAGAGATGACATGCAGCTCGGACTTGGGCAAGCGTGCTTTTTTTTTTATATAGCTAGCGTAGCATCTCTGGCAACGCGCAGAGACTCTGGGCGCGACGGTGTCCTTGTTGGCACCGCTCGGCTGCTCAGCCTTGGGAGTGGAGAGTTGAGCTGGAGTCCGCTTAATCGTGTTCGGCGCGGCTAGCGCGCAAGGCCAAGTGAGAGAAAAAAAAAAGTTTGAAACAGTGATTTTTTACCCAAATAGCGTTAACTGTCCTCTCGGTGAACTAGCTCATCACTGGGCAACCGGAAGTAAAGTGGCTGAACACGACTTACCCTGATTTGAAGCAATTTAAATTAAGTAACCAAATCCAAGCCGACTGAAAATTAAGAAGTACTGTTGAACCTCGTTCTAGCGAAGTTAAAGGAGCCCGGCGATAACTTCGTTATAGCCGTAGCTTCGTTATACCCCGTGTTGAATTCCAAGTGGAATCGTCATACCTTCGTTATATTCATTATTTCGTTATAACGAGGTTCATCTGCATTAGCTCTCTATACCGGACAGCACGAGAGCTCCAACTGGCTCAAAAAACACCGAGTGGATTCGGTCCACACGAATACCCAGACACAAATTTAGCTCACGCGCAAAGCTGTCAAAGCAAGGCCACCCATATACCGTAATTTCTGATGTAAAATCCTTCAGCTATAAATGTTTAAAAGATATAAATTTCGCGTTTTGCGCGCTATATATATGTGTGGGCTGTGCAGTACTCTTATTCAGTATCTTCGAATATAACATTAAATGCCTACCGCGGTTCTGTCACGAAGTTCTGCGATACTTTACGTACCTCTCTTACTATTGATACTTCTGTTGTCATCGAATGGCTGACTGGTTGCACGCGTCCGTACTGGCACCAGTTGCTGTCTAGATTTCGAAGGACATGAACCTACATAGAAGTGTGAAGTCTTCTTTGAAAGTAGAAACGACCGACATTTTTTTGTTCCGACAACATAGATCTTAGTGATTAGCGCGGGCGCACACATTTCTACGCGCAAATTGCACAACTACAGCCACTGCGGATTATGTTCCTGACGCAGATAATCTATATAAAAAATAATATTTTCCAACCCGAATTGAGGCTTTCGGCTGGACGTTAGCAAGAAACTGAAAGCGTTAGTAGGAGCGGAAATACCAGGCTGCAATCACTAGTTGATGCTTACGGTCGCTGCTTCAACGCAGAAAAAAAAAGAAAATGCAGCGCTGGTGATGCCTCTTGCTGCTCGTCTCATAGCCGAAACGCGCTGACGCGAGCGCTTCCACAGAAACCGAAGCCGGAGCGTCGTTATCGGCGGCGCGACTCCGTCCACACCGCAGCTTCCCGCGGCAGCCATGGAGTAGATGATAGGGCGGCGTGAAACGCGGGGCACAAGCTGCTGCACGGCGCCCGCAGAATGCGGAACCGCGGATTTACAGCCGTGGGGCTGCCGCAAGCTCAGTGTGTCCCGCCGTCTTGCAGCGGAGTGTGCGGGTGAGGTGGAGGGGGGCTCTACGAGGGATCGGCCAACTCCCTGGACGTGGGCCAAGCAGGCTGCGCGTTTCGCTTTCCGCGTGGTGCGAGATATGCAAAGCAGTCGGCGTCACCGTACCGCCGCTACGGAGGCATGGCACGACTCTACGACCCCCCCTTCCCCCGACCTTCCTCCTTCACGCAGCTTTTGTGTTCTTTTTTTTTCTTCTCGCGCCGTCCACCAAGATTGGTGAAGGCGAATGATAGGCTCGTTGAATTCCCGCTTCACAAGTCATCTTACCGAGTTCTAACGCCGGACAGGGGCTGGTGCGCCGATCGTTGATCTCTGTTGTACGTAGTAGTGTCTCCATTGTGGAAACTACCGCGTTGGGGTTCCCGTGTGCCACAATTCGGCTTATACAACCGCTTTGCACTATCCCCAATTTCCGCCTCTGCGGAGGAGCAAGATGATGGAGCTGTGGGTTCCTTTTTCCCAACTCTTTAAAAGACGGTATAGGTGTTTCGTAGCCGTATGACAGCGCTTATGTGGATGCAGTCAGTCATTACTGCCCTGATTGGGTGCACCTCTGCTTTGATCATATTGCGTTATTCTTCATATGTCAACAAAACCACATTTTGTGAGGCCCTCTTTCCCTTCCCGTACCTACCGAACAGAATAAATTAGGGATGTGCGAATATTGAAAAATTTGGAATAGAGAATCAGATATCCTACCATTGGATTCGCCGAACGAATGAAACAGTGTAAGCTCAAAAGTATCCGAAACGAATCTAACGTGCTCTCAAGTTCTCGAATAGTCATCGAATAATTGGCAAGATGTTCGTGTAAGGCAAGCCATAGTTTCCTTTAACGACGGTTTCAAAAACATGGTTCACTTCAGTTAAACTCTTATTTTGGCTAGTTGGTTCACGGTGAAAATAATATGATGGACAGAAAACGTGGCACAGAAAAGACTACTCCTACAGTTTCTGCGTCTTCCTGTCCCCGTTGCTCGCGCGGTCTTCATATTACTTCAATAGTTCACTCTGACGACGCACAGGATTGCCGCGATCAGTCTGTGTGTGATGAAGGGTTCATCTCCGTGACGCGCTCCATTCCTGTAGCGGCGTTCACATTCCTCATACATGGCCTCCAAGACTGAGCTACGCGGCTGCGCTAAGGCAGTTCTCGCAACCCTTGCCTTGAAGCCCGCTCTCGGAGGCCATGTCTTGAACGTAGCTATCACCCCTCTCATCGACTGAGATGTGACACTAGCTTATTCGCTGTGGTTTTCAGTAGTAAGTAGTTATTTTATATAAGTATGGCACGACGGTCAAAGTTATTAGCCGCCTAGAGGCGATCAGTGTTGCGTCTTTTGAGAGCTATTGCTATAACGGTACCGCAGCGCCGTCGCTAGCTCTTCGTTGTTTCGAACGATTATTTGTGTTGTGCGAACACTTGACCAAGTAGCGAACATTCGTAAAAAATATTCGATTAGTATTGAATTCATTTTTTAACTACACTATTCGTATTCGATTCGGTAGCAAACCTAGACTATCTGTATTGTTCGCACACCCCTATAATAAACCTTTTTGTTCCTCATCGTGCCCATAGACTTTAATAAACCCATTTTCGGTGCAAATGATGCTCAGTAAACAAAGGCAGCAGCATGTGTACGCTATACAGCTAAACATGCTGCTGCTAAGAAAGGAGTGTTGGATCTACAAATTCTGGGTCTTGTACAAGAGGGAAATGCTACAAGATAACACTAATTACGGGGTTCTTCACCACACATAAGGCTTTAGCCACCCGCAACGGCTGCTCTGCACCCAGTACTGTTATGAGCGTGTAGCGCTAAGCTTCTCGCTGCGAAAGCAAAGCACATTTGAAATTATTCTTCCGTCCTTATTTTTTTACCGTTGCAGTTACCGTCTATCACAGCGTGCAGTCAGGATGAAACATTTTCACCTATCTGTGAGAAAGTTAGCCGCATAATATTTTTTATACCTTGCAGGGTCAACGTCTGCCACTGGGGCCCAGCACCGATTTGCTGCGAAGGGTGGAACAGGTCCTCCAGGAGTCATTACGGAGGCTGTACAGTGCGTGAGTGCGTCCTAAATATGGGAGAAGCGATCATTGCCCGTCTTGCATGTGTCTTCGTGGCATCACATGAAATTCCCTCTGAAAAACTCGCATTACCTCTCGAACATGTTTGCAACATCCATGATATATATATATATATATATATATATATATATATATATATATATATATATATATATATATATATATATATATATATATATATATATATATATATATATATATAATCACCACCATCGTCGTCGTCGTCATCACTATCCCCATCATCATCATCATCATCGGCCTGACTACGCTCACTGCAGGGCAAATACCCCTCCCATGTCTCTCCAATTAACCCGGTCCTTTGCCAGCTGCATCCACCCTTTGCCTGCAAACTTCTTAATCTCATCCGCCCACCTAACCTTCTGCCGCCCCCTGCCACGCTTGCCTTCTCTTGGAACCCACTCTGTTACCTTAAAGGACCAGCGGTTATCTTGCCATCACACTACATGGCCTGCCCAAGTTCATTTTTATTCTTGTGGATTTCGACCAGGACGTCATTAATCCGCCCTTGTTCCCTGACCCGCGATAAACATCACGAGATACATGTTAAAGTACGAGTACAAAACATACATCAAGTGAGTACGTCATGCTACTTCTACTCTTTGGGGGAAACGTCATCTTCATACACAGGGCAATAGAGTAAAATTATTGGCGAGAATAAACAAAAAAAACGCCTTATTATCTTAGGTCGGTGGCCTACCTCTCTCTCATCCCAATGCAAAATGGTTTGTGCGAAAAGAATCTCAGATGTATTTGATTTGTCGCAGCATTGCATGTTCTCTATGATGAGTAGCAATCGTTTTCTTCTTTTGCGTTTGGTGCTTGTTTTCCTGGAAGGGGAGGCTTGTAAGGATCGTTTCTCATGACAAAAAAAAAAATCAGTTGCGAGTCAGCGCTTGTGTTCCTTGTTCCTACTTTCGTCTGTCTTGTCTGCCCGCGCTGTTTAACAGTGAATCATTACCAACTTGCCCAAACCGCAGCCTAAATAAACAAGCCGCATCTAGAAAAAACAATGGAGCTCTTGGCATTCTGCCAGCAAAATGCGATATCGTGGCTCGGATTAAGGCAAAGGGGACATCGGGCAGGGCATGACAACGTCGCCAGGAGCAGAAAAAAAAAGGAAGGGTTAGCCGTCGAGATTTTTCTTTCGCCATCAAAATACTAGAACGCACCCTGATCGCTCATTTTATGAGGGTAGATATGGATATTCCGCCAATTCGTAGAGTTAGGTTGCAAGGTGAGTGAGAAGCCTCATGCTGCTACACTTTTTTTTCTCCCTATGATCAGTATCTTTAATGGGTGCGGAGGTATGTCGTCTTCATCCCTGAGGACCTTGGTTGCTTCATAGGCATCATAAGTGTCCGACTGTTTGGCTCAAAAGCAGGCGGCGCGGCCGCAGAGTAAACATGAACATTCCCATCTTAATAATTTTCAGCAAGCAACGTTCCAAAAAATTCTCGCAACCTCATGTTCTACAGTGAAGGTTAATCGCAGTCGTTTTTATATTTTAAGCGTTACCATTCACAAACTCAACATTTAAAACTTATAGTTTCATCTCCATAAGCAGGTAGGACACTCGGCATTACAAATGGGTCCAGTAACTCGGTCAGGCATAGGAATGCACGCTACCAGCCAAAACTGGAAGCCTGAGAGTAGACTGTCCCTTACGGTGGCTGGTGCACTACATATGATGTTTCTTTTATTATGCGAAATTGGCGGCTTCGTCGTATCGTTCTAACTGCGTTACCTGCTTATATTCATTTTTGTTTTACACAAATGTCCTTGGTTTCAGCTCTAGCCTGTTTTTCCCCCTCTGCGGTTTTATAGTGTCCTTTCTGTGTTTGTTTTGTTACATGATATCAATTGTAGCTTTTGTAGCGGTCATCCTGAAGCAGGATGCAACTTTAAAAAACAGACGCTGGTAACAATGGATCATGGTCCGCGGCGCTCTGTATTACTCCGCCAGCCAATCATAGTAGTAAAAGCAGCAAATGAGGAAATAAGCTTTTTAATGTTTCCTTACATCAGAGCCACCCAAATTCTTCCGCATATAATTTCGTCTCATGGTTAGCTTCTTGTTTAGATAGCAAGGCAAACTTCAGCGGCGGACTACTTTTTTTGTCGTGGAGCGATTGCGTGTGGCGGTCCTGAATGTGGACAGAGCTCCACTGGAGAGTTAAGTTGTATCCGACTATAACATGGCTATTCTACCGGACAGCATAGCCGGGAATGACACTATTGTACTTCGTCATATGTACACCGCCGTCACTTTGCCGGCAACAAAAGACGCATTTAGCGCTGAGAAATACCGATTAAAAACTTTTAAGAGATTTATTCCCGCCATTAGCTTCAAACTCGAGCCGTCAAGGTAAAAAAAAAGACTCCGTAAGTGTAACTTTGCCGCAGGGATCTGCGAGAAAAAATCTGTCTCGACGCCCCACAAAGTGCTTGCGAAAACAGCCGATCGTGGCGCTACCTCTATTTCAATTATTGACCTCTTCTAGTTTATGAAATATTTCCGTGTTCGGTGAAAATAGCTTATTTGCGATTGGAACTAGGTAGTGTATCGATACGAACCGACTTAAACTTGCCCTTTGTCTCCCTTTAATGAGTGTAAAGGCGCTGCGGGCAACCCACAAATAAATGAGCCGTATCCCTAAGGATAAGGAGCAGGGCCAGTGTTCTCCGCCGCCTCCTCACGGGGTCGGCCACCGTAGTGAGGGTGACGCGGTTCGCGCAGCCATTTGCCGGAGGCCATGCGGCCCGGGAGGCCACTGCGTCCGACCCAACATCTGCCGCTGCGCCAGCGGCGTCTTGGCCCGGTCGTGCACTCGGGCGCCTCTCACGCTGCCCACGGCGCCGTCCCAAGGCAACGGCTCGTCGACAGCGGTCACCAGCCCGTCGTCCTGGCGCCATGAGTACGGTGAGTGGCGAGACCATTCACTCGGCACGGGAGCACTGTAGTCGGATACAGTTCAAGAACACAGCGGCGAATGCCCCTCAGAGGCGACCCTCCAGCCATTGGCGTCGATGAATTGTCACCCCGCAGCGGTTAATCTTCTAGAGTGAAATTGCAGAAAGTTCACAGGTCCTTCCGTGAACTGGGATTAACCGCGACGCCATGACAATCAGTCGAACCCATTGGCTGGAGGCCGAGGGGCATTCGCCTTTGCGTTCTTGAGTTGTATCTAGCTATATAGTGCTGTGTCCCCTCCTTTGTCTCTCGTCGACTGTTCCATTCATTCGGGCTTACTCGCACTTGGAACTCGCTCACTCACACGCGGCGCTCTTAAACTGCCCTCTTCACTCTCTCTGCCTGGTGTGAGTCTGAGTGAGTACTTGTGCACAAGCGTCTCTATGAGCTGAGCTGTAAGCAATGCCAAATAAATCAAGTCTTGCCGAGCTATCCATATCGATTTCTAGTTGGTGAGGATCCATATAATCCCGTTGAGCTCAGGTAATCTGCAATTTAATAATGTGACGACAAAAAAAGCCTTCTGCCATTACTGAGTACCCTTTCATTTCAATAGGTAGTATGTCGAATAGAATAAGTATACAGTGCGCGCGATACTTATGGGATGCCGTTCTTCATTGCGCTCACGATTAGAAGACGAGAAACTTACCTAGAGCCGTCAGGGTACTCTAACAGGATGCTTACTTCACATATCCCAAGAATTGGGGAAATCTGGTATTTAGCTTTATCATTCTGCAAAAATAAATCTTGCTCTCTTAAAGTGGCTTCAATAAAAGCCGACACTGAGGTAGTTTGATCAGCGCATCTTTCAATTAAAGTAGCGCAAACAAAAACAGACAAGAGAGGTCCAAAAACAAATAAGCGCACACAAAACAGCTATTTTGTGTCTCATGTCGTTTTTCAACCCCTTGCTTGTCTTTGTGTGCGCTATTTTCCTCCCAGTTTAATGCGCCTTGCCTAAGTGAAATGACAACTATTGTGTTGCATTCATGGTGGGTGCACAACGCAACAAAGGCAAGACAAGCGCCGACTAACAACTGAGTTTATTGAAGAACGAAAAGTGGTAATATATAGTGAACGAGAAATTACCCTCTTTGCCATGTTGCCGCTCATTATGCTAGGTGCATGCGTAAGCAAGAAAAGAACATGAAAGGGAACTAGAAAAAAGATATCCAGGTTCCTGGGACAAAGATTCGTTGCAAAAATGCGAATGTGAACCGCTGTACAAGACACCAGTGCTGCTCTATCTTACGAACAAGGTGACGCGCGAAATCATGGAAGCGTATCACATTCATAATCTTGAAGAAAATTGCATCAGAAATCCTTCCGGGACATTAAATCGCAAGGAAATTGAATATCTTGACTTGCAGGGTTTACCCTTTTGGGGTTTTTTTCTGTTTTTATATTGGATTGTTGACGTTCGCTATATATTACCACTTTTCGTTCTTCAATAATCTCAGTTGTTAATAAGCGCTTGTCTTGCCTTTGTCCCGCCTTTGTTGCGCTGTTCACCCACCATGAACACTTACCAACTCGCCCGAATCTCAGCTTTATTCGACTGTGTTGCAATTAATGCTTCTATTACGATTTACAGGCCTTCTGCTTAACTTACGCTGATGTAACAGAATAAATTCCACTCTAGGTTCCTATATTTTTTAAGCGCTAACCACATGAGGTGATAATTCGCGGCGGCACCGCCAAACCACTGTCGCTCATCGCGGCACTCAGTTTCTGGGTTTGCAGAGAATTTCGCCCATCGCCCGGAAGCAGCCCGCGAGAGTAGCCAATAGCAGAAAGCTCTGCGGGTGCGTAACTGTCGATCTAGCTATTCTGCGAGCGAAGTTTGCTTTTATAATGCAGTTTCACCGAAGAAGCTCCCGACAAAGTTCATGCTGCCGACGCTTGCTTCGTCATGACTGCACTAGAGGAGGCGCTGTCATAAGCCGTGCATTGAAACAGTGAGGTGAAAGCCTGGTAGGATAAGTGCAACAGGAAAGGATGTTGTGTCGTGTCTCGATCACTTCTTACCAGTCTCTGAACCACAAAATACAGTTCAGCGCCACTGCGATGTGCCCCTAAAAATTCAGTTAATTATCAGAGGCATCGTCATCACCATTTTTATCAATCATTATGCTGTTTACTATTAAAAACGGCACACTAGTGCAGCTACGCTTCCCTGATAACTGGCCGCCTCGGTGGCTTATTGATTATGGCGCTCGGCTGCTGGCCCGAAACACGATGGTTCGATCCCGGCCGCGGCGGTCGAATTTCGATGGAGGCGAAATTCTAGAGGCCCGTGCACTGTGCGATGTCAGTGCACGTTAAAGAACCCCAGGTGGTCGAAATTTCCGGAGCCCTTCACTACGGCGTCCCTCATAGCCTGAGTCGCTTTGGGACGTTAAACCCTCATAAACCAAACCAAACTTCCCTGATAACTCGAGGTGACTGAACGTTAGAGGCGGCAACCGATGCTACACTGAAAACACGCCGCTCTTCGTCGCTTAGCCCAGGTGTGCCAGCGACAGCAGTTGGCGTGAGGAACGCCCCATCATGCGGTTACCACTTTAAAGTGCTTTGGTTGTCACGTCCGCACTGGAAATGCTTCTTCATTTGGTACTATAACTTCAGCCCACGGAGTGAAAAACGGAGAAATATTGCAAGGAAATAACACTGTACAGGGGTCATAAAGCGGTTAGAAATTTTTTTAGTTGCTTTCCTCCCTTGTCCAGCAGCATGCAGTGAAGGCAGAGCAAAACACATGGCAAAAGAAAAAAAACAATAGCAAGTGGAACCTGGCTACATCATCGCAGCAGTAAACAACTGCAACAAGCATAAGCAGGACGCTGTGGTGGGCAGAAAAAAAAATCATTCGTTGTAGTTTCGCCTTTAGCGTTTGAAACCAACGGAAGAAAGCAGGGTCTCCAGCCGCGTCCACTCCGAAACTTTGCGAGCGCCTACGAAAGTGACGAGGTCGGCCCTTGACGAAAGGCGCCACGCGAAGGAGACCCTGACGGCAAAGAAAGGCCTGGCGTATGCTGCCCGCACAAACGCTGTACGTAGAAGGAGGAAGCAAAGCTCTCGCGTTACCGGCCGAGAAGCGGGTAAGCGATCTCACGAGGAACAGCGATCGTGTCTTGAGAGAGAAAATGAGACAGCGAAAGGGCAGCACTCGGGGTCGTCCACAACACGCCGTGGAGCAGTGGTAGAAATAAATTAATGCCGCCGTGGCTGCGAGTCGTTTCTCGGGTTGAACATTTCGTTTGTGCAACGTTGGTGGCCTCCGAGGGGCGATGCTTGCCGCGCTATCTGGGGCTTGTGTTGGCTCTCGACCAGGCGCCGTCAGCGTCCCTCGGTCAGCGTTGACGTACGACCCGGCTCGAATGTCTTTCAGCAGCCGCAAAACAACCGGGGTGTCGGCTGTGCGCGCCTCTCAACTCACAGCCGGTCCTTCGCTGTCGCGTCTGGCGGACGCGAAAAGAACTGAAAGCGAATGCTGGAGGTCACTTATTGTCTCCGGTATGTCGTACTGGTCTCGCAGTTCATACGGCGCACTGAATATAAAATTAAGAAAGATAGAATGTGATGCTACTGCAACGAAACTGATCTGTACCGGTCTTAAGCTGTAATGCTTCGCGGTGGCATGTCTGCCTTGTGCCACCTTTGCCGTGTTGTTTTGCCTCGCTGTGTTGTCTGCGTTGTATTTGTGTAGGACGGCAGAATAATTTACCGTAATCGTGAAATTTTCGAGACTCTGATATTTTGCCCACTGCTGTTTAATTCTATTGGTAAATCATGGTTTATTCCTGTCTTCGTTTGGCTACTCCAGCACGTCACAATGTTGCCAGAACTACTAAAGACTTGAACTACCTTCATGTTTGATCCTGGACGTCGTGCCTTTTCCCTTTCATTGTGGCAAAAAAGTTCATTTGACTATTTGTAGCTGCATTATGCTCGCACGGTGGGCAAATTAGGCAGCGATTGGTGATCACCCAGATATGTAAGCTGTAGCATAGCGCATTGCCGTACGGGTTTTTGGATGGTGTCACTGAGTATAACCTGTGGCTAGTTACGTCATCTAACTCTGGAATTCGAATGCGGGCGCCGAGTCATACAGAGACGCCTTTTCTGTGAAGGACACTCCGGGCTCTGCCGAGAACACTGCCTCAACGGTGGCCGTTGCATCGGAAAAGACCGCTGCTCCTGCGTCTACGGCTTTGCGGGTCGCCGATGTGAAAGAGGTGAGCTGTCATGCTTCCTCCCTGCTTCGTAGGCATCGCTAGCTCATCACTACAAACCTTCAACCAATTTCTTATTATTCTTAATGTCCAGCCTTCGCTAATCCTTCAAAGATCATCATCATCATCATCATCATCCGTTCACTGAAGGACAAAGGCCTCCCTCACATCTCTCCAATTAACCCTGTCCTGTGCCAGCTGCGGCCACCCTATCCCCGCAAACTTCTGAATCTCATCCGCCTACCAAACTTTCTGCCGCCCCCTGCTACGCTTGCCTTCTCTTGGAATTCAGTTCGTTACTCTCACGAACCATCGTTATCCTGCCTTCACTTTCTTTATCTTCAAAGATACCCGGCTGAGTGGCTGAGTTTACTTCGGACAATACTCACTTTCGACCTTGCTTCAAAGTAAAGGCATCTTCAAAGAGGACCTGCGGCCTGTTTTATTTCTGAGGTGTTCACAAATATTATTAGTGACGTACCTGCTGTACATAAGCATAAAATTACACCATCATAAAAAAACTACAGCAGCACTCGCAGCCTCACCCGATGTCTTCGTTTCTTACTTCTCCAAACCCTTTCCCCTGCCTCCCTAAAATTGACATGCGCAAAAATCTCAAACCCCCATCAGCTGGTTGTGACGGCTATGTCCAGCATTTAACGTTACCTGTGTACACAGACTACCGGACCGGCCCATGCTTCCGAAACATGCGCCAGTCGTCATGCTGGGACCAGCTGCCAGGCGTGGTGTGCACACGGCAGTTGTGCTGCGCCACGATCGGCGTCGCCTGGGGACACCCCTGCCAGGCCTGTCCGGGACAGCTCGAGTGCGACCGAGGTTACATCACAAACATCCACTCGCGCGGATGCCAGGGTACGACTCGACCGTCTAAGAACCCTAAATAACGCTGTGCCCTAGAGAATGTGTGAATGATGATCGCCAGTGGACTCAGGGTCAAGCTTGACCATACATGGGAAGTCTGTAGATGTCATCTGCGTCCGAGTTTAGGTTTACATAATATTATGTGAGTGACCTCAGTGCTGAGATATCTTCGTGGATGCTTAATTACATTATGCTAAAGTTTGCAGCGTCGCGCAACGAGTCGCTTATAACTGCCACCGCAGACAACGACTGTCACATTTTATAAAACGATAGTAAGCCGAGCTTTCCTTGTGAGCAAAAGAACGAATGTTCAGTGTCATCGGTGAGAGTAAAAAACGCTATTGGGACGAAAAATTGAGGTATTTCTTGTCCGTGTCGATGCAGAGGTGAACGAGTGCGAAGCTATACCGGGAATCTGCCAGGGAGGAAAATGCATCAACACACCAGGCTCGTACATTTGCGAGTGCAATGAAGGATACTCGAAGAACGCACGGACAGGAAAGTGCGAAGGTAAGCGCAGTTTCTGCATTTTGAATGAAGGTCGGTCCAGAATTAACTGTCGAGTTGGCGACGAGGCAGCTCTTATAAAGACGTTATGGGCCACTCAGTGCTAAAAACTGCAAATAAATCCTGAAAAAATGGGCGCTGAGATGTGGTGCCCAAATGTAAATACCAAGCACATGCTGCTTTTCTGCCATTTTTTCGTACTTCACCTTCAAGGCTCAGAGTTATACCCTTTTCCATCGCCCCACCTGATTAATTTGACGGCCGCTTTAATTCTGACCACAGCAAAATGCAAAATTAGGACCCTTGGGCGACCAATACTTATAGAGTGTCAGTCATTAATTTTTATAAATGCCGGCTGGGTGTTCAACATTTCAGAAAACGAAAAGTAAACGACTTCCAGTGGCAATGGCAACCTACACTCGCTCATGCAATTCTCATGCAGATGTGAATGAGTGCACTCAGGACTTGGATATCTGCAACGGCGGGCATTGCGTCAACACCGACGGCAGCTACTACTGCGTCTGCAGCACAGGCACCGTGCCTAGCTCCGACAAGAAGGCCTGCCTCGGTGAGACACGTCTTCCATGCTTGCTTATATCGCTCTGGTCGAGAGTTGCGTGTGGCTTAAGCTAAATCTATACTTGAGAAGAGTCTTGAATGAGGACGATACTTAAGCAAACCTGCACAGTATGCTGGCTTTCAGTTGCGGATAAATTTGGATTGCTCTATATATGCGTAGATGCCGAACGCCTGGAATATTTGACGAAATCTGTGCATTTCCCTATGAGGATTGCAAGCGGTTCAGAAGTATGTTTCTACTGTGAAGACAATTCCTAAGGGCTGGTCTGCAGAAGTGTGCAGAGATATTTCTGGAACAGCAGACAATCGTCTGCAGATGTTCAATGAGGCTACAAGCTGCCTACCCCTTTTTTATAATTTTGTAGTATATGGAAACGTGATTAGACTACCTGAAAATAGAACTCCCTAGGACAATTCACGGTTTTGACCGTAATTTCCGTCCTTAAATACCATTATCTCGACAAGCTCAGATATGTAACTCAACTATTGGCCGCTAGACTGGGGTAATGCATAGATCTGCTTTTTCGGTAGCAATGCTCACAAGAGCGATGCGATTCATTGGCCCGAATCAATACACAATATATTCCTCTCCACAGTGCATCTCGCCTATTCTCCAGTATTCTCCACTGCATTCGAACCTCTTTTCATCCCCATGCTCCGATTCCTTCATTCTTTTTACTTTCATTGTGAATAGGTTGGCAGAAATAATCTTTGGTCTACAAGACATTTCCGCCGGCTTCTTTAGACGTTAATCCTCCGTTCCAGTACATTCTGCAGCCGTAATACGGTGTTTCAACATTACCAGCAATTAGGAACAGCGCCCAGCCAGTGCCGCTAAGCCTAACGTTCTGTTTCTTTTAGTCCCCTAATCCCTCTTCCCCAGTGCAGGGTAGCTAACCGGAACCCCTTTCTGGTTAACATCCCTGCCTTTCCCTCCTCCCCTTTATCTATCTATCTATCTGGAGGCGCTCGGCTATTCAATTATTCAATTTCTCTCTTACCATCGCGGTTGATTTCAGCGCTCTATTTTCTTATTCTTCAAAGCCATGCACCACATGGTGGCAGCTTAAGGAAACTAGAGGCGTTTGTCCTGGCTTCCCGGCAACGAATGCCCCGTTGCTGTCAGTACCTGTCGTCGCGCTCACTGGAGTTCGGTGATTGCAGACACGAGCCAGGACCACTGCTACACCGAGTACGGCGGCTTCGGCATGTGTCGCAATCCGCTGACCGTGAAGCTGACCAAGTTCGAATGCTGCTGCATGGAATCGCCCAGTATCCGGGGCTGGGGTACGCCCTGCAAGAACTGCCCACGAAACGGCACGGGTAAGTCTTTTCTTATAGCTTTCGTAGCCCATGCGCTCACAAGTTTCGTACATTGCGGTCGAACGAATAATGTAAATCTGTAATGACACATCAGTGACCACGTAGCTAAGCCTTTCACAGGCTTTCCTTACTTTGAGTTTTCAGTCACTGAAACAAGAGTCCCTCCTGTTACGAATATGTGGAGCTGCACTGCACGTGTTAGCCCAAAATAGCGACACACTTTATGCGTGCCGCACCGGACAGCACACCGCTGATGCGCACAGCTAGGGCCGCAAAGGCGCGCGTGTCGCATATGTGACAGATGGCCGATGAAGCCAAGCTCTGTAGTGGAAACATGGCTGGCGGACTGAGAATTCCCGTAAGCCTCTTGCTCCTTTGGCGTTGTCAAGAATCTCATTGTTCCGCCCTCCTCTGCTGTGGCGCACCGGTGGCGCTGACGGTCTATGTGAATTCTTACATATGTGCAAAGAAGACTCAGGAAAGTGGAGTGTAATGATGCTCCGCTGGTTGAATTAGGTGCTTCCGGGGCGATGATAGCATCAACATGAAGGAGGAGGAGGAGGAGGTAGCCGGTAGAGGAATACCTCATTGGGATTATCTACTGAACCTTGGCCGATCCCCCTGCGTGGGTATGTGCCATGTGTACTAAGAAGAAGAAGAAGAAACCAGTTTGCTACCCTGAACTGGGGGTCAAGGATGAGGGGATATAAAGGTGAAGGAGAAAGGGGAGTGATAAGAAAAAGCAGAAGGCGATAACACTTCGGCAAAGTCACAGCCTGTCGTGCAGGCTCGACACTCTTAAGAACCGCAGGAGGGCCTGGCAGGCCCTCACCGCCGATGATCGCCACGGTCAGTGTCCAAGAACCTTGAACTCCGTTAGCGGGCGTAAATCGATGTGTTTCAGCGCACAGCGTATCGCATGTCTTTCAGAACAGTACGCTGGGCATTCACAAAAAATTATGAATATGATCTCATCATGGCCACAGCTGTCACATGCAGAGTACCGTCAACATGTATATTGAATAAGGTAGGAAGGTAGACAACAAATTTATTTCTGAAAAATTTTAGGAAGAGCTTGGAGATCAGACGGCCGCAAGTCCTTGCCCCGCGGCGGCGCCAGGCGACCGCCCTTTCTTAAGCTGTGCGGCTTCCGAGCTGCGCAACTGTACATTCCAGTGTTCAGGTGTGGTAACTGCTGGGTGTGTGAAGGGTAGGTGTTGACACTCCCAAAGGGAGTGTGGAAGTGTGGCTGGTTGCGAGCAGAATTTGCATGTTGGTGTGTATCCACCTGGGTGTATTCTGGAAAGCAGAAGCAGGTGCGGGTCTGTAGCCTGTGCGTAGCCGCCGCCAAGCGTTCGCTTCAGTTTCAGTCAGCGGCTTGTGCGGGGGTGGACAGAGGATCCGCGACAGTCGGTATGCTGATGTAATTTCTTGTCAAGTTTGGGGGCTACCCCTGGACGCAGACGCCATCTCTCACCCAGTGATTTCCCTCATCCGGTAGGCCAATTCCTGGGCTGAGGTGTGGATAGCTTAGATTGCCTGAGAGTGCAGAGTGAGCTGGAGACTACATAAAGTGAATTTTTATTGTGGGGCGCCTTCAAGAATTGCGATATGTGCACTTGGAGAGACACGGCCGCAGGCAAAGCCGTGGACGACTGTCTGACTATCGCTTATAATTGTGCAGACGTCGGCCGTGGAATTTTTTGTATTTCATAAGTATGCCATGAGGCTTAATTTGAGAAAGGGGGAATGGAATACAGGAGATATAAAGTTAAAACGAGGAATGAAGACAAGTGTCGCTGAGGTAGTCGCAGAGGCTGCCGGTGAAGTGATTGCTCATAGTCCACTTCACATAGTCACATTCGCGGTTCCACCGCAGGCCCACCTCCCTGAGGAGACGTTTTATAATAGGAGCACGTCCACAACAAGTGCCGCACATCATTTACGATAGGGCGATGACTGCATCTGCTGCTTCTTCTGGGACAGTGCCTATTATGGAGTAGCTGTTCTTAAGTGCCCCGTATTCGTCTGTGACAACTGCAGTCATGGCAGCCTTGTGATCGTGTTCTGCAGCGTCTGTGTAGATGACCCGTGAATCTGAGTGATGGCGCTGATGCAGACTCTGACATATTGCCGTCCCTCTGTGTTGGTAATATTCCAGATGCATATCTTCTGGTATAGGGAAGATGACTAGCGAGTATGTTTTTGCAGGCTAGTTGGTGCCTAAGCATTCTGGGTTTTTTGCGCATAAAGGCACGACACAAAAGAAACGAGGTAGACAGGACAAGCGCTTACTAACAACTCAGGTGTTTATTGATGGAACATTTGCTTAAATACAGCAGCTGCTCTTATCAAACAAGAAGAGGGAAAGAAGAGCCTTCGCATACATATATATCAGATCAGCACAGATCCCATCATCGCACTAGAGAAAGCATGTGTCGAGCTCTAATTCTGCGCAAGATAACTGATTTCTTTTTTTGAGAGCACAATTGAAGGATTGCTGACACACGAGTTACCCGATTTTCCATCAATAAACAATCCATCAATAAAATGTTCCATCAATAAACACCTGAGTTGTTAGTAAGCGCTTGTCCTGTCTACCTCGTTTCTTTTGTGTCGTGTCTTTTGCGCAAAAAACCCAGAAAGATGACTACTTTGTTCCGCACCTTTCTGGGAACCACCGCTTCTTTGTGCCTGTGCGGCGGCTTCGCAGTAAGACGCGTAAATGAAAGCTGGCTTCAGTGGCGACGAAAGCGCAGCAACACTGGCGTAAATATGAAAACAAATCAGGAAATAAGCACCGTGATTTTTAGTATGAACTCGAGGATTTTACGATCGCGACTACTCTGAGAACATGGATAAGCCGTGAATTTTTACTTCACCATCAGGTCCTCATCACTGCTTCAGCGCTTGCGCGAGAGCCTATGTGTGTGAATTTTGTCCTTATGCTGCAGTTGCCGAGTGTTATTGTTCCATGACGAAGTACGTATGTACTCTGATGTCATAATTTTTCTTAAGTTTACAACTGTTCGTGGTGTGTTGATTCATTGCTCATTTTCCTCTCGTTATGAACGAACGATCGCGAAGGTCTTTGAATACCACTTCATACTTTTGGTCATAAAACTTCACATAGCTTTTCTCGCGACGTTACACAGGTTTTATTACCAATTAAACAGTGCAATATATTACTAATTCAGCAGGCAGACGAGTTCTCGTTCCATTTAATACTTGTTTTTTATGTACCCTTCAGGAGCCGTATTTACTTCAGGCAATTCTAACTGTTGCGGATTTGCATACTGTTGCCACCATTCAAACCTGGTATTTTGATGACATAAAACTGTCGAAAAACAAAAACTAAAATGTTATGTCATCACAACAGATTTTTTGTAGTATTTTTGTCTATGAACTTCTAGCAGCGACAGAAATTTTTGTAGTAATAACATAATTTCCTGTAGCCTTATGCTGTACCTTGTCGTATTGACAGAAGTAAAGGAAAATACAGAATGTACAGAAAAAAACGACAAAACATTTTATCAAAATTTAGACACGATTCTGTCTTCTTTTTTTCGACTGAGAAGAATCACAATCAAAGACCTAAAATCTGTGATATTAGGGTATCACTGTTAATACAATCACCACGTAAGGCTAGATAACAGATCAGCTGAGCTAGTTTCTTTGCGTTTGAAGCGCTGCATTCAAGATGTCGTCCTGCACGCCCAGCGATTACCATAGATAACGCATTGCGCGGGATACCTTTAGCCGTTTTATCGTGATGGCAGGGCGGCGGTATAGAGTAGACCACTCTGCAGACAATACGTGACGAAGTGGCGCTTCTGCTCTGACCCGGCTGACGTTGCGTTTTTCCCGTTTCTCTTGTTCTGCACGCAGCTGAATATAAACATATCTGCAGATCGCTGGAACAGATGGCGGTCAACGAGTGCGACCTGCGGCCGGGCCTCTGCGAACACGGCCGCTGCGTCAACACGCACGCAGGCTACCGCTGCGAGTGCGACACCGGCTTCAAGCCCACGCCCGACAACAAGAGCTGCAAAGGTCTGGCCGCCAATACGAAGCACTATACCATCGCGACTAACACCGAACGCATACGCGTGCAGCGGCCTGGTCTCGCTGTTTGCACGAGCTGGACGTGTTTGCGCGTCGGTGAACCGCGCCCACGGTTTCTTGACGGCGCCTGCGCTTGTTTTACTTCCGGTTCAGTTTAGGTGGCGCGAGAGGTGGGAAGCCTTCGGGTATCAACAGTGCAGGGCTGGTTTTCTTTCGTTTTTACAAAGAGTAAGGGGAATTCGTAGCCGTGGAGTATTTAAAAAATTCATTTGCGGAACATATTTAACAGGGCAATGCAGTACAAGCGTGAGGCCAAAAAAGTAATATCAAAGCAGTCGCACAAAGACTTTTCCATTTTACACCTTCATGCAGTAATAAAACAGCGAATGAATAAAAATGGGACTCGTGTAAGGTATAAATCTAAACTCTGGAAAAAGCATCCTGTCAACATGATCACTATTATTTCCAAAGCAAATTAATGGCGATAACACAAAACGGGTATTACTAAGCTGCGATCGGACACACGCTACAATAGTCCGACAAAAAAAGGCATGAAACAATGTTTTACTAAGAGCAAACGTAGATTACTAAAGCAACTGAAATTTCAGCTTAATAATGCCGAGATATCTTGTTGAATAGCGACTTTTTTCTGCAGTGTTCCTTTGAACAGTTATCGTAATTAATATTACATGGTGCATGACAACAAGTTAAGTAATTTGTCGCTAAAGATAAATTTTAGTGAAACTACGTTAGATAAAATTATTTTAGTAAGCAATGTTGTTGTTAGTCACATATATTATTATTAGTGAAACGAGTAATTTTACCCCTGCACGTTATTAGGTGCGTGCAATTATGTTGTGAAACAAGATTCCATGTTTCGACTCCGGCTTTCTTTAAGGCGCCGGTGCCCGCAGACGTTGTGAGACTTCGGTGTGATCATTTCATCATGTGAAGCAAGGCGGGAATCTGTACGCGGTACAATGGACGTGGCAGATGTAAAGTATGCCACTGACTGTTCGAGGTGGATTTCTGGGAAACAACAATTATGTTTTCTGCATCAGCGCACTGAAAACCTTTTTAGGCCTATCGACGCAGGTCTCTCATTATGTGTCCTTTCTCACGCCGTCTTACGCGTCTCCGTTCTCGTCACTGTGAAGCAAGCGTTCTTTTCCTACGCATCATGCTTTTAATTCTGTCAATGACTTCTGAAATGCTGAGTAGAGCCAACCACTTTTCCCCTTTACTGTATACAACGTCTCAAACTACATGGCATGGTAATTGTTTTTGTTTTTGCGTGCACTCCGCGTAATATATCATTGTACGAACAAAGTACGCCATGTGCGAGCAAGCTGAAGCAAAATAAAGCCTCGCATCAGAGCAATGTGACCAGGAGGACCTCAATCGCAATCAGCCCAAGTTATTTTAGATTAGATATTTTTTATACCGAGACTCGCACATCTCACACGATAGTCTCGGAGAACCGCAAAAAAGGCAGGGTGCTGGAAAGAGGCTCAACAAAGCGGTTGAAACAGCCTTGTGTTTTCTGCGATTCTTCGGGCCTGTTGTGCCCACCTACTGGCTGACAGCCACACCCTTCCCCATTACTTCTCGCACCTCCGCGAACCTTGATTGTCATTAAACTATACTCTCCTAAACACCCATTGTCTGCAATGTTCAAGGATGCTTCTTCGAAATGTTTTAAGGCGAAAGTCTTACTAGCCCCATTAAACGAAATTCCATCGGCGACCGTCGTTGAGGCAGAGAGATGGTCCCAAAAAGATGGCGTCGCCACAGCCGTCGTCTGGCCAGCGAGGCGGAAAATTTTGTACATAGACTGAACGCGAGCAAATGGTTTTCAGAATGCAATAAAACTAGGAGTCCGCTGAACACACATGGTCATAAGGAAGAAAGAGAGAATGAACATTTAATTGTAAAATGAAGACCGGAGCGAGTTGTGCGTGGGGTCCTCACTCCAGGACTCCAGCGGCTTCCATCGACGCTTTGGCGATGGCGACTAGCGCCACCTGGTATTCCAGGGTGCCGCTGGCCAGCGTCACCTCCCACTGCTCCAGCGCCGCGTTGTGCGGGTTTAAGTGGTTCGGTTTATCTGAGCATGTCCATGTAATGTGCGTGAATGTGGGAATTTCGCCACACCAAGGACATGTATCTGCGTATAATGTTGTATGAATGCAGTGTAGGTGGTGAAGATTGGGGAAAGTAAGTGTTTGGATGCGTCTAAGGTGGTAGGACTCCTCCGGGGAAAGCTTCTTATGTGGCACGGTGGGTAGAGACGTCTATTTAGGTGGAAGGTATTTAGGCGGGTTGAAAAATGGGTTGAGAGGGGTTATCATAAGGAAGAGAGCGGGCAGTTATCTCGCGGCATGAGTGACGACGTTTCGTCTGCTCTCTGACGTGTGCAGACGTGGACGAGTGCAAGGACAGCAAGTACTGTTCCCTGGGCAGCTGCGTCAACAGTGTGGGCAGCTTCCGGTGCTTCTGTCCGGTCGGATTCGACATCACTCCTGATGGCACGGACTGCAGCGGTAGGAGACGGACGTTTTACACTCGTCACCGCAGCCACAACGAACGATTGTTAAAGAGCGAACGGCGGCTGCGCTGATACTTTTCAGATGGCTTTGCAATAAGGGGTAACGGATGTTATATTCAAACATGTAACATGCATGAAGAAACTCTCAGTGGTGTAGGTAGACTTTTACTCACGCATTTTAAAACAAGGAGTGAGGAAAGCACAGAAAAGTTTAACTGGAAAAGCGATAAAATAAACCAAAGCAAGAAAGACGAAAACATGAGGCAAAGCACTGAAACGCATGCAGAAAAGAGAGAAACGGGTGTACACGCAGCACAACAGCGCCGCCAGGTTTGCACAAGCAAGCTGTACGAGTTTCAATCCAGCGAACAATTCTGACGCGCCTGCTCAAAGTTGTGTTCTCGAACACTGTCCTGCGCGCGAAGTTGTCAAATCTTTATTTTCCCTTCCTCTGTCAAGAGTGCGCCAGTACAACACATGGTCGAGTCAGTGCTTTCGTTGTGGTATATACCAAAGCTTTAGCAAACCATGGGAAGGTCTGCATACCGTCAGGGTTAAATTAACTTCAAAAGATAGAAGCTCTCCAAGCAGCGAGAGAGCCGGCCACCATTGGGTGCTGTTTAACTGCGCTCGCTGCGACGCAGATCGTGACGAGTGCGCGGAGAGTGGCATGTGCGGGAACGGCCGCTGCGTCAACATGGCAGGCTCGTACAAGTGTGTGTGCAGCCCTGGATTCACGCTGTCACCCAGTGGCCACGCCTGCATCGGTGAGTGAACCCCGCGTCAAAAGTAATAGCAATTACTCATTGGCATCCACCCAACCGAAGCCATACGGCTATTAAGGAAAGCTATACAGCTTCCTCGGAGACTTTGCAGTTAAAGAAAAATTAGTCCTAGTCCGGAGTTCGAACTCGGGACCACATTTGACCAACACTGTCTGCACTTCGAGTTTTTGATGAATTCGCTCTCCCCCTAACCTAAGCTTGCCGTCCCGGTTAGCTCAGTTGGCAGAGCGACTACTCCGGCTACGCGGTAGCCCCGGGTTCGAACCCCGGAACAGGACGAATTTTTCTTTAACTGCGAAGTTTCTGAGTAAACTGTATAGCTTTCCTTTGTATCCTTATGGCTGCGCTTGGGTAGATGCCAGTGAGTAATTACTCCCTTATTACAAATCTACTCCACCTTGGGAGATCCGCTTAAGTATTTGACCAACGTGTCGAAAGTACTGTTAAACAGTGCGGCTGATGCAGCGAGGGAATGCTTATGCAGACGACTCTAATGATGCAGCGAGGGAATGCTTATGCAGACGCCTCTAAAAGAATTAAGGACCAGGTCTGCTGCATACGGTTAAATTTAATTTAAAGGGACGCCATCAATCAAATTCTCAATAATTTTTTACTTATTTATGAAATGAAAGAGAGAGGGAGAGAACAATTATGTCAGTGAAATGAATTGATATTGAGAGGCGTTAATGAGCCATGCAGCTCTGATTGGTGCTGGGCGTCGGGAACAGTTCTTTTCCCGTCTTTTGCTGCAGTTTGATTTAGCATGCCTTTCTTCATGCAGACATCAACGAATGCGCCGAGAACAGCCAGATATGCCTACGAGGTGGCGTATGCGAGAACACACCTGGGAGTTACCGATGCACCTGCAAAAACGGCTACGTCTGGTCGCAGGACGGCCAGTTCTGTGTAGGTGAGCACTTGACGAGGCCTTCTCTGACGATTCGGTGAAGAATGCGAAGGTCAGCAGTTTCTAAATAACATTGCGTTCTGCGGTCTCTAGCGCTCATCTCGAGCGAAGACGAGTTAAGCTTAATTTAAAAAGAACCGATGAATCCTGCACCGCAACGCGAGCATTCATAACCGCGTTATACGTGGGCAAGTGTGTGGCACTGTTTATTTCAAGCTAAAGACTGCAAACTAAGGATGGCGCAGAGTAAGGATGAATGTATTTGTTTTCCACCTTATGTATTGTTGTGCCTCGCACAAATGACGTCTCCCGCCCTTCCAGACATCAACGAGTGCGAGACTACAGACATGTGCCGCAACGGCATATGCGTGAACACGGAAGGTGGCGTCAAATGCCGCTGTAACGCGGGGTTCAAGGAGTCTACTGACCACCATCACTGCGTCGGTGAGTGATCAAAGACAGAGTAGACAACCCAGTCGATGCTGGTGAGGCTAAGATTGCAAACAAGAACTGGAAGCGTTTCACGGAGGTACTACTGGCCGCCAAATACACACTCTCGGCGAGCTAAAATCGACCGTAGGAACTGTATTACTGATACGCCAATTCCCTGAAACTCCAGTCTCAGGTTTTGCCGATTTTTGTAGCGATAGCTACATTGCTGTAGCATTTCGAGCCTTCAGCGTGGTTGGTCACGTGGTGCGGAGCAGCTGCCAGTGGCGCGGCTCCGTGGCTGATCACGTGGTTCGTCACGTGTTTGGTCACGTGACCCAGTTCCACTCGGCCAGCTGTAGCTATCGCGTCACTCCAGGTTTAACCAGAGCTAAACCACCGCCAATTTTTTTTTCTGTCCGGAAGCCTCTCTCTATGACCTTGAGGTTGCTCGTGGGTCTCATGAGCCTCACCGGTGGCAGCACCTGCCATCCCGGGGTGGTGGCTCGTCGCTTAACCGCTGCACCACTGCGCCAGGAGTGATTTGATGATTCCCAGGGATCTGTCAATGTAGAGCAGAGAATGACCAATTTCACATATATGGGCATTAACCCATTAACGCTATCGCGTTATACCCTAAAGGCTGAGCTTTAGTTTTACCTCCAACTTTTTTTGTTCGCCTTTTCACCAGTGTGCGCGCCACTGCCTGTCTCTCTCTCTCCCCTTCCCCACTCTCCACTTAAGTCCCCCTCTGTCCAACATAGCCGGAAAAATCTAGAGAATCAATTTTGGCTGTGAACACTAAGACATTGACCTCAATTTCCGTTTAACAATAAACAACTGGCGCAAGATTGTTCACACATTTTCGTTACGAGCGTTCTTGTGAGCTGTGACGAAGAGGGGTATACCAACGCCTATCTCTAACACTGCAGATATTGACGAGTGTCGCGAGCTTCACAACGTGTGTGGCAATGGACGGTGCGAAAACACGGTGGGCAGTTTCCGCTGCCTTTGCGACGACGGCTATAGCCTTGGGCCGGGTGGCAGATCTTGTGTCGGTAAGCATCACTTTATGTTGATTAGCCTTTTAGGAGCATGCAACGCAAGAAGACAGTGGTTGTCTCTCCATTGAGCAATATGAATGCTTAACAATTATTTTTTCGGTGACCATCGTAAACTGCGTCAATTTGGAGGTGTTGTATGCTACAAAGAATTCCGAGAATGCAGACTGCTTTGTGTCCTTGTAAACAACTCCGCTCCGAACCCTTGCTTCAGCAAGATGCATGAACAATGCTTTTGTGCGTCTGCCCTGTCTCATATACTGTATTGTTTCTTGTGGAGCAGTTATACACATCTAGCAGTGATTACTGTTGTCTAATACATCACAGCAGCATGCGTTGACATATTTTCTGACGCGGACACACCTGCGGTTTTTAGAATGGAGCCTCCTATAGATGTAACCATAATCGTGAAAAAAAAGCAAGTGAGGCTAATATTTTTACTTGCTCTAGAAACATTAGTTTATCTGCAGGTGATACTTATATATAGTGGCAAATAATGTGTAATTTAAACACTACAGAAGCCCGTAGCGCGGTATGCGTCAGCATGACCACTTACCACCAGAAGAGCCGGTTAATGAACCCACGATGGCTCTCCGCTGTTTGCTGCTAATTCCACCTTCGTGGAGAAGGTCAATTCCGGCTGTACTAACCGAATTAAGTCCACAGAGCCATTCAAGGCAGCTCAGGGAACGCAGTGAAGCATGGGTGCGGCGTTGGCGTGAAATGAATGGCGCTGCGCATATGCCGGAGGGTAAAGTGCAGCCTGTCTAGGGGAATTTCCTGAATTCCTAGGTAATACGAAGGGAAACAGCATAGCGTCAAGGTCGAACTGAGGTCACCGTTGCACTGCCGTGCACGCAGACTCCCGGCGCGACTACTGCTACTCGTGGTACAAGAATGGCGACTGCGGCCAGCCCTCCCCGATGCTGGTGAAGAAGTCGGCGTGCTGCTGCGCCGCCCCCCAGCACGGATCCACGCTCGCCGCGTGGGGTAGCCAGTGTACGCCCTGCCCGCAGCCCGGCAGCATCGAGTATTCGCGCCTCTGCCCCAACGGCAGCGGTGCCGGCATCGACGGAGAAGGTACGACAGCTGAACTTGTCCGGCAGTCGGTCCGTGCAGATGCCGTTCGAGTATTTTTGCGGTGGGCCATCATCAATGCGTAAAGTCACCGTGACTTATCTTTCTAGCTTCTGAATGTTAACATCTCTTCCCAGTTCATAAATAGCGGCCTGGAGGCGGCATTGCATTTCAGCGGACGTTCCTTAATGATCGAGATCCGTATATTTGACCGATAGAAACTGAGGCCACTCCTTCAGGAAAGCGGGCATATTAAAAATAAAATGCGGCATGTTTAGAAACTATGGATTTTGTTTGACGACTGAAACCCCATTTCTAAAAGATTAATCGAAAGAACGAAAGAAGATTTTCAATTTTTTAAGAATCTTTTCAACTGAAACTAAAACGCATTCTGATAGTTGTCAGTATTGTATTGGATCTGAGAAGCCCTGATTTTACGTGCGTAAGACAATAACCCCCCAAAAAACGCCGTTCTTTTTGCCATTTTTCTGTGCATAGCTGCTAAAGACGCATTATTGTATGGTTCGTCAGCACAGATATGTTGCTAGAAACACGCAAAAGCACTTGATTCATAGTTAAACTATCTCGGCCGTTTTTTTTTTTTGTCCGGAGAAAATTTTGCACTGTTCCTCTGCTTATCACCGTATCAAACCGGTTACACAAGCACGTCTACTATCGCAAAGGCCCGCCGTCCGTTCTCGTAAAACGCATTTTTGCCACGTAACCTTACCGCTCCAGAGAGGGGTTCTCTGCCTTTCACATGCAACCTATGAGCACAACATATTTTTTCTTTAGTTTTCGTCATCGGCCTTTGCCATCAGCCTATTTTGTTGACGCCGCTCAACTGTCTTATCTCGATTGTTCTTGTGATTCAACCCTGACTGTATATGTCTGACACTATGCTTCGATGCGCAGATATCAACGAATGCTCGGTCTACCCGAACATCTGCCCCAATGGAGCTTGTGAGAACTTAAGAGGCAGCTATCGTTGCATCTGCAATGTGGGATACAAAGTCGACAGCACTGGGAAGGTTTGCGAAGGTATGTGCCAACACGATCTTTGCAACAATATTTCCTGGAGTTGAGTTTTTCTGTGGCAGTCTTCACAAGTAATTAATGTCGCACCGCCCCTTTCTTGGCATAATTTCAGCTGTCCTACACACGGAGGTGCCCACCTCAAACTCGCTCTGCATATCACAATAAATTGCATTCCTTGCAGTTGTAAGAACGTATAAACCTAAATATTCTCATCTATCAGAATCTGCTCTGCACATTTCGAAAATGACGCTCGCTTAACAGAAGGCCGGGTTAGAAAACGATGACTCCAAGAAGCACAAATGGTTAAGAAATCATTTTGCACGTAGTGGAAACTGTGCCTGCATATTTGGGCATCCATGATTTCACTTGGCAGTCTTCGAAGATCGTCTTCCCTCAGCGGTAACCATCACTCAGCGCACAACATGCATGCATCATTCACAAAATTTAGGCTATCACTTTACTAGTGTCCTTCAACTTCGGATGGTGCGGCACGGCTCGCTGTACCAACAGCCAGGAGATCATTGAACGTAGACAGCAAGTACTGTACACAAGCAACGATAGTGCCACTTGTATTTTAAGGCGAAAGCCTTTACTGGCTCATACTCGCGGTGTCCGTCCGTCCGTGACACTTTTCAACTCGACAAGAAAAAAAAATCATTGTGCACGATGGGATTCGAACCACTATCCTTCCGTTCCGCAGCTGAGCATGCAAACGACTACGCTACTTCCTTCCAACGCATATGTAGTTCTCCTTGTCTAGGACGCTGGAGAGTGTTTTCAGAAAGGCGTCGAATCAGATGGATGTCTTCCAAATGCCTTCCATTGTCTCCAGCATTTAGGATTCACAAACAATTGTGTACTTAATTAGATCTTAAACACAAATCAGTGACGCAAGCAGCAACACCGCGCTAAAGGCTTTCGCCTCACCGCACTTTAGGTCAACAAAGTGCCCCCTGAATTTTTTCATGTATTTTCCTTTCCTCCTGAAGTGCTTAGGTTCATTCGAATTTGGAGAACCGCGAATGGGTTTGATAAGAGCAGGCGCTCCTTTTCCCAAGGCCCTAGTTCTCGTTCAACTCCTCTCCTCGCAGACATCAACGAGTGCAAAGTGAATCTTCTCCTCTGCGAGAACGGTCTCTGCCGCAACACGCCTGGCAGCCACCAATGCACCTGCCCCACCGGGTATAGGCACAATACGCACACCAGCGCCTGCGAAGGTGAGCACCATGGCAACGATCTTCGACGGCGCAGAGTTTCCAGGAACATAAAACGGCCAAACATGAGGCGGGTAGAGGAAATCGAGCGATAATCGGCCAGTAGAAATGTCCTCAGGAAAATGAGTTGTACTTTTCCTCTGAATGCGGGAAGCTGACGACTGCTTGATTTCTGTCAGTCGATTGTAAGCTCCTCCGATGCAAACAGTGTATACATTTTTCCTTAAGATGTCTTGATATACTAAATGAACAGATCGAGTATTTAACTGTGCAGGCTTTGCGAACGGAGATGACCATTGCAATAAATTCGGACATTCATTTGGGATAAATATTGCAAAGTTTGAATAAATGTTCGAATTCACAGTTGTTCTGCTGCACGAGCCAGCTGTCCTAACGAAAGCGTGCTCTCAGTTCTTTACGCTTAAAGCACGCTGCATAGAATAATATAAAACCCAACAGGCAAGTTGTCATAACGTTAATACCGCAATAAAGAGAGCACATTGCACCACATACGGGATGATAAGCGGTATGAGGTCTTATTTACGCTTACGTTTGTTACAGCAAAGCAGCATCCCGAGAAATGTCTACCGTCCACTCGATATTGCAGATAATATAATGTGCAGTTGATGTAATCAAAAATGATTTTGCTCTATTTACCCGCTTGAACAACTGTAAAGCTTTTTTCACTGCACAAATATGTTAACTGTGGCGAAGCCATTCATCCACGATACGTTGACGTTGGATCATGGACGGAAATCGCCAATTTAGACTCTCAAGAATGCCAGAAATTGACTTTAGTAGCGCAAGCAAAACGACCCTAACCAGAAATATACAGAACAAAAAAAACCAATAAAAAGAACTAGAAATGAGTGTCACTATTAGATTAGCATTTCTGGACGCTTGCATGCACAGCAGCCACATCCATCTTTCCCTTTGTACGTGCTCTTTACTGTCTGCTCATGGGGTTTTGGAACACAGAATAAATTCCATGAATTTTCTTCTTTTTCAGTTAGCAGTTCTTTCAGGCGTCGTGAGCATATTTCGCGAGTCACGTTGATTTCGCAGCCTTGAGTGAAGACTAGATGAAACAATCAAGTCAGCTCTGAACCATGCTAAAATATTTTTGGTCGAGTGTACACACTAATTCGAATTAAGGTCAAAGTTCACATCAAGTTCATGTAATGCACTGACGAATGAAATCATAATTTTGCTGAAGGAAGGAGTTGCAAAACCAACAGAATGCCTATGGTGGATGAGACTTGTAGCTAAAGAGAAGGCGTGACATATACCTCAATGTTTCAATAGTTAGATGCGAAATTAGCTCTTATTATTAAAGAAACCAGCCATTCTTTTTACTTGAGCTAAACGTGCTCCGCAACCTATATCTACAATTACGAATTAGTGAATTCATAATTCTTAATTAGGGAATTTAATCATTTGGATCATAACATTACTATTACTAAATGCCTATCCTCTTTCGCGCCAAAAATAGAGCGTTTGATATACGCACAGTCTGGTGAATGCACTGCCAACTCTTGATAAGAATATTCTCACAACTTTGTCCCGGATGCGATCTTTAGCGCATTGTGAAGATAGTCCTGCCATTGTCGATGATAATAATAATAATAATAATAATTGGTTTTGGGGGAAAGGAAATGGCGCAGTATCTGTCTCGTATATCGTTGGACACCTGATTCGCGCCGTAAAGGAAGGGATAAAGGAGGAAGTGAAAGAAGAAAGGAAGAAAGTGGTGCCGCAGTGGAGGGCTCGGGAATAATCTTGACCACCCGGGGATCTTTAACGTGCGCTGACTTCGCACAGCACACGGGCGCCTTAGCGTTTTTCCTCCATAAAAACGCAGCCGCCGCGGTCGGGTTCGAACCCGGGAACTCCGGATCAGTAGACGAGCGCCCTGACCACTGAGCCACAGCGGCGGGTCCCATAAACCTAAATCTAAACATAAACCCCCTTTTGCCTACCTGTACTTTTAGCTCATGTATGTTGGCCTTGAAGAATATGTGTATGTTTTATTTTTTCTCTCTTTGCACTGTACTATTTTCTCCTGCTAAGGTGTTAAGACTAGCATTATTATAATTTAAAAAATCAAATTTAAAAAAATTTGAAATGCTTGGACGAAGACATGGCCTGAAGTATGCTCAAAATTAAAAAAAAAGCTTATAAAAGCAGCATCAGCGTCTTACAGATTATCAGCGTAATTTCAAAACACAATGGTTTTCGTGGTGCTTTTAAGCTCTCTGCTTTTTAACCTTTCTGCTCGCTATAAGCCTAGTGGCACGCGTTGTACGGTTACGTCTTTTGCAGACGTGGACGAGTGCCTGAGTTCCGGCAAGGACGTCTGCGTGGGAGGAACGTGCGTCAACACACCGGGCAGCTACCGGTGCGAATGTCCGGCCGGCACCACGCTGGACGCGTCCAGGCACGTCTGCATCGGTGAGAATTGCCGCACGCATCGCTCGTGTCCGGAGAGGAAAAAGACACGTTTCTTATGGCCAAAGAAGGCGTCAATACAGAAGACGTCCAATCTGTCAGCGCATACTCTGTTACTACTCCTTTTCTCCCCTCCAAACGCTCCTGTTTCCAGCAATTCACCGACTGTGTATTGGCCACTCCGCCGTAGTGGTTATGTGTAATCTTTATTTGAGGCCAGCCAAACAACAAGCCAGAAGACGCTTACAGTTTGGCTGAAAATAACCTGCACTTATTTTCTCGGCAGACTTTTTCAACGATGGCTGTATGAGAAAATTTATCCGGTGTGAAAGATACCACCGAGGGTGCCGGCATTGGCGAGTATGTCGTGGTCGAAAACGCTGGCCCGAGCACATAAATGTAATTTTATATATTTTTCAAGGTAATACTCACAAAGATGTTCCGCTCCACGTCTTACTACGAAGCTTTCGGTGATGACTTTGAATACTGAGCACACTGGTAGGGTCGAGTATTTAATCTGCTCTAATTACTTGCGCAGAAGCTTTTAGTTCTCCAAAACTCCTTCGGTTTCATTCCGTCTCTCAAAACCGCTGCTATTCCTTCCTGGCATTTGTCTGCGCCGTGCTAATGGGCACCTGACCACTGCGCTGTTATCGTCCGTGCGGCCGCAGACAACCGCCGGGGCCTGTGCTGGCTGACGGTGAGGAATGGCCAGTGCGAGAACGACGTGAAGAGGAGCATGCTACGCTCGGAGTGCTGCAACTCGGTCGGCAAGGCATGGGGAAGCCCCTGCCAGCTGTGCACAGCGGACAGGGGTGAGCACACTACGATGCCAACTGTTTAGCCTCAGCGCCACTAGGCGTCGTGTTGCTCAAATCTTCAGGGCGTTTCATTCGACAGATACGTCTAGCTCATGTCGTTCGGGCAATTTTCCTGCTGCCTTCGCGCTGTTTTGCTCCCTAAACTTTCGCTGTCTATCTGCCCGTGGCAACTGAATTATTTGCAGCGCTTTTTATCTCGATCATTGCACACTTTTTTCCTTAGTACGCGCGAATTTTTCGCTGTTCCATATAATATAAGCGTTACTTAGTTTTCTCTCCGAACAGTCGTGTCTACGGTGCAAAAATGTTAAAAATAGTTCTTTTTCAAACATAGTAGGTTTAAATTTCAATCAGTCGAATATAAATCCAACTCTGTCTGGCACTATGAGACCGGCTCATTAAAAGTAATCAGCTTGTTGCAAGATATCGCAGAAACTCTCCTCGGGACAAATATACCCCAAATTTTAAAATCCATCAGGAAGGTGAAGGTTGTGAAAAATCATTTCAGAATCACTGATCGTGGCTACAGTGTGTTATATACTATAATTGTATATCTACCTGTCCTTAACTGACGTCAATTTATTTTTCATCACTTTCGCGGTAAAACACCATAAACGCACTTTCCATAACCTTTCTTGACAATGTAAGCCTGCGCGTCATTAGGAGAAGCGTTCACATTCTTACACTCCCATCCTGAGTTACCATTGCCCTTAAGGGGAAATGACCCGTGAAATCACGCAAAAACTTGTTTATGTTTCAGATCCGCACAAATGTCCACGAGGTCAGGCATCCATCGATGGAATCACCTGCACAGGCGAGTTACAGCGACTTTTGCAGCACTTACAGCACTCTCGCGCGTAGATTTGCGGCGTCGTGTCCCCAGTGCTGAAGAGATCGATGCTGACGTTCGCATTACGGTGGTAAAGAGCGCCCATGTGACTGTTGAGGCAGCAAACAACTTTAGCTAAAACGCTTTCTGTAATTGTAAGCCTATCAAGATTACCTGTTTCCAAATCTGCAATTATTTACTCCCATGCAACTCGTGCCCGAGTTTCTCTCTCCAGAATTTCCGTGTTCCTATCGAAGGCATGAATTACTTGAGTGTTTAATCAGGAAAGGTTTTGTTGTGTTTTCTTCTCTCTCTCTCTCTCTTTATATCTTGCTCTCTCTATATCTATTAGTTTTAGAGACGTACCTAACAAAAGATCGCCCGCCGGTTCTTTTTGAAAGGAAGCGAGCTCCGTATAATTGGCTTGCTTCTGAAATCAATGTCCTGCTTGCGCGTCCAGACATCAATGAATGCGAGCTGTACCCGGGCATCTGCCGCGGTGGCGGCCTCTGCGTCAACACTCAGGGCTCGTACCAGTGCAACTGTCCGCCTGGCCTCACCCTGGACACTGCTGGGACACGGTGCGTCGGTACGTCTCCACTCAATCTCTCCGCTTTTGCTTTTTTTCTTCTCATTTTTGGGCTTAATGACTCTATTTCACGTCTTTCATTCCCTTTCTTGAAGTCAAGCGCAAAATGTGCTTTGTTACTTGGCGTGAATGTCTGTCACAGCCTTCAAAAGGCAATAACAGCCTTTGCTGAGCTCACTCCTTATAACACACAAATGGCGTACTCTTTTCGCGGCGTACATACGCTTATAGCACCTTTCTTTGTTTCCCATGACATTGATAAGTAAATTTGTCATGCGCGCGCTCAATGCACACGCAAGACTCCGTTTCATCGACATACTCATGCTTCGCGCGCAGTCCTCTAGGCCTTCCAGGTAAGGTCCTTCAGCACATCTCATTCGTTCTGTGACAGTGGGGAGAGAGTTTTATTTCTTCATAAGTGTGTGGATACGAAAACTGTGTTAATTCTTTACCTAAACTAAAACTGGCTGATACAAAGAAAGATCAGACAGAGCAACCGACAACAAGAGTCAAAAACGAGCAGCGTTCATTGCGCTTTTCCCACTGGACCCTATGCAGACTTGCGCGAAGAAATCTGCTACGCCTCGTTCAAGGATGGTCGCTGCTCTCGCGGTATGTACGGACTCTTTTCGAAAGCCATCTGCTGCTGCACCCTGGGCAAGGCCTGGGGACACACCTGCGAGGCCTGCCCCCGACCCGGAACTGGTGAGCCGGCCTGGGGCCACGAGATACACCTTACGAGATACACCACAGTTCGAGTTGGTGTTGATAATTCAGCATGCCGCTCAACTTGTGCGCATTGCATAATTAAAATACGCGACGATAAACTCCATACTGTTTAAGGTAAACGTTAACACTAGTTACCATCGGTAATAAGCATCGCCCTTTCTAAGGGCTAGCTTGTTCTATGAGAGCAATGAACAATCATTGTTTCTCTAGAACAGTTTAGGGTTTCTGTATATACAGTAACACTAGAACAGTTTCGCTTTAACTGCCGACTGGCGGCAGTGAAGGCATTGAGGTTTCAGGATAAACCGCTCTTGTTCTGTGGCGAACTTTATCATTTATAATGACCAGGAAACCCTTTAGCAATACAAACTGACACATACAGCCGCCATGAAAACAGCTGGAAGGATTGTGAAGTTGAATGAAAGAAGATTACCCAGCATATCTCGCCGAATACTTTCTACAAGAGCATCTTGTTTACAGTGGCGCATCGATTTCCGTTAACCTCGCATTTTTTTTTTTTTCAGAAGCCCACCGGGAGCTGTGTCCCAAGGGGCCTGGCTACGGCCCTTCTGGGAGGGATATTGGCATCGTAGACGTCACGTTCATTGGTACGATTCAGGAGCCAAGACGCCAGCGGAGGCCTTGCACAGGATGTGCTGTCATAACGGTGGTTCGGTCCTTGCAGATGTTAACGAGTGCGCCTACTTTCCGGGACTGTGCCAGAACGGTCGCTGCCAGAACACGATCGGTGGCTTCACGTGCGTCTGCAACCAAGGGTTCGCCCTCGACCAGGAGGGCATCAACTGCACAGGTGAGTGGCGCCATCTGCCGAGACTGCGCACTAAACGCATCCGCGAGCTGCACCACATATGGCAAGAAAAGGCAGCGAGCGGCCTGTTACGCGATAACGTATATAGATTGTTCGGTCGAAAAGCCTTCGGTGTAGTAGTAGTCAGCACCGCGGAAATAATCGGGGGCTGCGTGAAAAAAAAATTGGTTCTAGTGATTGACGATTGATTGTTGAATGATAGGCGATGACAAGTTAATGAAATCATTGCAGTTAATTGCTCAATTAAAGAAATGAAAAAATTGCGAAAAGAGGGGTTCAAAGGTGTCGAAATTATCAGGATGAAAAGCCAGTGTCTGATGAAGCTAATTAAGAAAATCTAGAGTGTGTAAGTGATCAATTAATTCAACTTAAACAATTGAAAAAAATGAAAAATGCGTTCAAATGTGTCAAAGTGCTCAGAAAGGAAAGCCTAACCCACTATGCTATCGCGTCATACCCTTAAGGCGGAGCTTAAGTGCCCTCTCTAATTTTTTAAGATAACTTCTGAAAACACAAGCTACCATTGTTATAAGCCACGTTAATGAAGCTAACTTCGCGCTTGATACACGCAGCCGTTCTTTATCGTTACACGCGTGGTAATGGATACGAGTAGAATTGTATTCGGGCACTGTGCGTACGATATCGAGGTTTCGTATCCGCTTAGCTCAGCGCCACTAAGGCTAGTCCCTCAGATGGTACCGAATGTACACCATGGCCATGTTATGCTTCTGTTTATCAATAATGAGCTGTTGTACACTTTATTTTGTTCTGGTTGCATGGCGAAGACATCGACGAGTGCAGCATCACCCACGAGATCTGTGGCAACGGCACGTGCAAGAACACAGCCGGGTCCTTCCTCTGCGAGTGCAACGACGGCTTTGAAAGCTTCATGAAAATGCAGGCGTGCCGCGGTAAGTGTTTCGCTTTGAACAAAAAGCAGTTCGGGTAAATGCTATCACAAACCATTGAGGTTTGGCTTATGGTTCGTGGGGGTTTGACGTCCCAAAGCGACTCAGGCTATGAGGGACGCCGTAGTGAAGGGCTCCGGAAATTTCGACCACCTGGGGTTCTTTAACTTTCACTGACATCGCACAGCACACGGGCCTCTAGAATTTCGCCTCCATCGAAATTCGACCGCCGCGGCCTGGATCGAACCCGCGTCTTCCGGGTCAGCAGCTGAGCGTCATGACCACTAAGTTACCGCGGCGGCTCCCAAACCGTTAAATGATCGTGTGCCATGAAACTGCAATCAGTTCGTGCGACCACTCTCTTCGGAATAAAAAAAGTGGCAAAAAGCAAAGACAATGAGCAGATAAACTCCTCGAAACAGTAGGTTAAAGATTGTCGACGAGCAACTCTGCACTTCAGTGTTTTTCACTGCGTACATCGTTTCCTATGTTCCTTTTCTCATAGCCTTTGCTTCTTTTCGGCATCCAGACAGGCCAGCATACGACCGACCGAAGTAGTCAGCAGTAGTCTGCACGCATTTTCAAGCCTATGGGCTCTTTCGGCTGCTTTCAAAGTGCAGTAAAAAATCCGATTCGAATCAAAGTTCAAGCGGTTCACTCTCGTGAGGAATCTCGGTGAAGACAGCCAGCCGCTGTTGGCGTTTTCTGCGCAGACGTGGACGAGTGTTCGCGAAACCGAGGACTCTGCAGGGGCGGCACTTGCGTCAACACGCCCGGCTCCTACCACTGCGTCTGTCCACCTGGCCACGAGCTGACACCCAACGGGAAGGCCTGCAAAGGTACTCCTCCCTGCCCTGAACGGAACTCGCGGAGATCGCTTTCACAGTACCAGATATCAGAGCTATTCGTTCGCTGCTCAAAAACCCGTGCCGCTTATAGGCCTGCGCGCTCTTAGTCCCATATCAGTTCGCCTACACTTTTTCCCTCTGAGCTTGTGTTCGCCTCTCTTAAAGGGACCCAGAAAGGGGGTCTCAATAAAGGTGCGATATGCCTAGGATGTTATAAGACGATGGTTCATAACATTTCACTCATCTGCCGCTATGCAAGAAAATTTAACGCCGTTATACTTAACGCCATCGGTATAGCCCGATAGGAGATGCCCCAAATGCATTGATCAGTGGTCTGCTACCACTTGAATGCTATGTATCCGCAAATTATGTGGAAAGGATAAATTTGGAGTTTTGATTGGTAGTTTCGACCAGTTAGCTTCTCGAGCTCTCCCTCCTCAAAAATTTCTTTTTCTGCTTGTGCGAGTATGCATCAAATACTTCTAAATTATTTTAATGCTTTTTGTGGAAGCTGAGTTATGTGCAGACGAAATTTGAACTTCCGCGTCTTCGCGCCTTTCTCTCTCCCCTCGCACGCCA
The DNA here is from genome assembly GCF_052857255.1 of Amblyomma americanum. Classification (NCBI taxonomy): domain Eukaryota; kingdom Metazoa; phylum Arthropoda; class Arachnida; order Ixodida; family Ixodidae; genus Amblyomma; species Amblyomma americanum. Next base: position 208,921,711 of record NC_135499.1, read on the forward strand.
AAACGGCAGCGCTCCTCCGCCGGCCCCACTCACTCGGCCCCTCCCCTGCCTCCGCCATTTGGCTACTCAGCTATTTGGCTACATCAACCATTTGGCTACTCAGCGTGGCTGGCCATTCCTTCTTTTACTGTCCAATTCGCTCTTTTTTTTTCTTTCAGTACCCTGCTAGCTGAAGTAGCCAGATAAGATGCAGATATTATCGGCCTTAAAAACTTGGGCTCCACTTAGCGTGAACTCGGGGAAACACGCAAAGCGTAAGAAAACGCACAGCGCGATTAACCGCTAATCGGTGACCGAGTGCATTAGCTTCTTACTGGAAGTGGTGTTCTTGGGTTTCTTTCGTTCGCAAAAAAACAGCCGCAATTTTAATGCAAGGAGGAAAGCTTCTCCGAACAGCCTCTCAACTTCTTGTTCAATTACGTCGAGTTTTTAGGGATTGTGCTCCAGTTGGCGCATCAAGATCGCAGTAAATCTGTGATCATATGAACCTGACGTTATATTCTCTAATCTAAGAACCTCGCTGACTGGTCTTGCGTGCTGTGTGTCGCCAGATTTGAATGTTAAAGTTGCACGCCAGCGATGATATGACGCTATCGTCAACGCATGAACCAAGACATCGACGAGTGCAGCAGGACGAGTGGGATCTGCTCCAACGGAGTCTGCGAGAACATGATGGGTGCCTACCAGTGCATCTGCAACCACGGCTACAAGCAAACCACGCTCCAGTCCAGCTGCGAAGGTAGACACACTATAACAATGCTTTCCTTGAACATGGGTTACTCGCACAATCATGCATCGCCTCCTAAATTCTAAATGCACTGAAAGAAAGAAAACGACAAGAAAAAGAGTGTTCAGACATGCTCAAGATAGTTTGTATACACTTGATCGTCACGTACCATCATTTTATTGCCTACTCTGCTAAATGGTCAGTGTTATGTGTGAGCTTAAACAACCGCCAGAACATCGTAATCTGGTCGTTTGTTGGAATCCTAAACATTGCAGATAACGTAATTTTTCGTGCTCGACATGCGACAGTTTCCGAAGCTCGTCTGATTAATGACCAAACACTGTGTGATAGTGATCGCGAACAAGTTCTGTTCATTGGCTAGGCTGCAAATTCTGCATGTTATCTCTATAGTCGGGGCTAAGTAAACAAGAGCCGTGCACATGTAGGCCTGGTAGTTTTGGTACTATTAAAGGTATGCGGCTTACTGTTTTTTTTTTATTTGCATGCTATAGATATCGACGAGTGCGCGATCAACCGGGGCAACTGCAAGTCGCAGTGCATCAACACCCCGGGCAGCTACTTGTGCTCCTGCCACCCAGGATTCGAACTCTTGCCGGATGGCGTCAGCTGCACAGGTTAGTGCGCTCGACTCGAGCCGTACGGTCGCCAGAGCGAAATACACAGCAGTGAAGAAAAGGACATGCTGGGCGAAATGCACGTTTACGTTGGCAGGAAGTTTTCCGCTTGCAAGGATGCTTGTTGGTGACTAAAATATTGTCCTCAAACTGCGCTTTGCTTGTTGAAGAGACGGCGTTGTGTTGTCGGGTACATCTGTGCACTTGTGATGGTCAAATTGAGCAGCCCTGCGCGAGTTCTTATTTGTCATAGTGCACACGGTGAGCATCTTGGCTGCCAAATTAAACAAGGCCCTTTGCTTAACGGTCACCTTCAGCCAAAAACATCGATTTTATCCCGCCCATGCCAGTGTACTTTGTGAGAGCGCAGATTATTCGGGCATCCCAAGATACCTATGTAACCACAGCTTGCATTCGCGGCGCTAAACTGACGGTATTCGCACTCGCGTGGCATAGTCATAATCCGCGTCCGCCGTCCCTAATCGCAGACATTGACGAGTGTGCCCGAGGCCTGGACTCGTGCAGCGGCGGCAAGTGCCGTAACACGCAGGGCGGCTACACCTGCACCTGCACGGACGGACTGCTGACGGCGCCTGACGGAAAGGGATGCGTCGGTGAGGGAACCATTTCCTCCACGATGACGAAGGCAAAAGCGTGAGCATAGACATCAAAAACTGGTGAGCCGGCGCTCCGCTAGCATCCTTGAGTACCAGGCTATACAGTGGTGGTATGTACGAGAAGAAAAAAGAAGCAAGGAGCAAGGAAAACTTAGGCAAATAAATTTCTGATCTCAAGCTGCTACATAGCGTCACAAGAGCCCGGAGGCAATAGCATATGGCATCATTTGCTGCCTCCAGTGCATGTACCACTTTCGGTGGCTAAGTTCGTTGTGACACTATCTGATAGCCTACGTCCACTAAGCCTGCACAAGTGGGTTTTCTCTGCTATAAATTCTTCTTCCGTGGCTGTCAAACTGGTGCCGTGACTATCCGATGGCATCGTCTCAAAATAGAGTGAATAATAATAATAATAATAATAATAATAATAATAATAATAATAATAATAATAATAATAATAATAATAATAATAATAATAATAATAATAATAATAGGTTTTTAGGGGGAAAGGAAATGGCACAGTATCTGTCTCATATATCTTTCGACACCTGAACCGCGCCGTAAGGGAAGGGATAAATGAGGGAGTGAAAGAAGAAATGAATAAAGAGGTGCCGTAGTGGAGGGCTCCGGAATAATTTCGACCACCTGGGGATCTTTAAGGTGCACTGACATCAAATAGAGTGCCGCTCCGCGTAAAAATATGCATCGGAAAAGTGTTGGCCTAAGAGCTTCGTTAAGCTCCCTGCTACGCGTTCTTTCCCAGACATTAACTCCAGTGAGGAAGGTGTTGATAGCATGCTTTAATCTAGCCCAATTCGCATTGTCGTATAAAAATGCATTCGGCACGACGTGATTTAGCATCAGGCGTCAAAAAGAACAACTCGAGACCGTGGCATCATTTCCACTAATTTATGGAGTAAAAAATTCGTTCACAAAGTTACAGCCAAAACTTTTCTCCCCTTCCCCAAAGACTACGACGAATGCGAAAGAAATCCGAACCTGTGCCGGTACGGAAGGTGCGAAAACACTGTGGGCTCCTTCGTGTGTCGCTGCCAGCCGGGCTACTCCGTCAAGGAGGGACACATGCACTGCACAGGTGAGCACGCCACCTCTTGTGTTTGAAGCCATATGCGAGAAAACAGCTTCGATACGCTTTAGATACCTTCTTTGCATTCTATACGCTGCCTTGTCACGTCCCGCAGAAATTAGCTGCAAGATCAAATCGCAACCTCATTTTCACTTCCCAGACGACAACGAGTGCACCAACGGCGAGAATGAATGCAGTGAGTTCGCCGACTGTATCAACACCGACGGCTCATACCGGTGCGCCTGTCGCGAAGGTTTCCAAGGAGACGGCGTCACGTGCAGAGGTGCCGGCACATTTCAACGCCTTTGCATTCTCGGTTTCATTTGCTCTCCCTCTTTTTTACCTTCTTTCTATTCTCGCTTCGCTTTTTTTTTTGTCTGTCAAGTTGAAAGAAGGCAACATTTAGAAGTTATTCTTCCTAGTGGAGCATGTCTTGTAATGAGCTTTGTGTGGTACCTTTCCTTACGTCTTTATTGCTAAGCCTCAGAGATGCTTCATTACATTAAACGTGTCATTCTAACGTAACAGCATTGATAAACAGGATAACATACTGTACAAGTAACGTTAAATGTGGGTACAAAACGTAATTTCAAGACAGCATTTTGCAGGTGGGCTAGTTTCTGCGAGGTCACGCTAAAAAGACACAGAGATGGAATGTTCTTAGTCTCGTCCCAGTTGTCTCTCGTGGCCACGCTTACGTTAAATAGATTAACGTCCACGTTAAATAGGTTAACGTCCACGTTAAATTTCCCCTGAAAATATACACTGCGATTTTTTTTGACGATGTCATTAATCGTGACATTAAAATTAGGCCTAATATTTATAGCGCACCTGGAATGTATTCCGAGCGATCACTTGGGAAAAAATTTGAATAGGCTATAACATGGCTTCGTTACAGATAAACACTTTTTGTTCCCGAGGCAGTAAATCGCGAAATGCTCGCCCTTCAAGTGAACAAACATCCGGCTTTTCCTGTGGTCACATAGTCAGTGTGAAGATGTGCAAGGGGCGCTCTAGTGCGCATATAACTGCCCCGTAGTTCGGATGCTGCTCTCCTAAACCTTCTGCAGCTGCTTCCTGCTTCCCTCTCCCTTTCTCGCCACCTTCTTCCGCATGTTTTTAACGCCCGCCTGCGTGGTCGCGACCGCATGTAGTGTGCTGCTGTCAAACCATTTCGGACGCCATCTCCGCAGATGTCAACGAGTGCCTTCGAGAGAACGGTGGTTGCGACACCGACGCCACGTGCATCAACACCGACGGCTCCTTCAAGTGCGTCTGCGACAGCGGGTTCACCGGCAACGGCTTCCGGTGCCAAGGTCAGTGCGCAGAACTAATAGGGCGCCGGGTCCTCGATAAACAAAATGTACGGGAAGACCGTTGAGCATGCACAATACGACGCCGCATGCAGTGAGACCGATTACAGTGCGGATGTAATGTACTAGACGCTTTGTGCGTGTCGATACAATGGTACAACACGCTATGCTACAATGGTGCTATGACGTATCGCTACGTCACGTGTGGTTGCATAAAGGGAAGTATCTGAATGACGCTAAAATCTCCACCTTCATCTCAGGCAGCGAATTATTCGAGCGTTCACGCATGCCAGCCGCTAAGCCGGTTTTATGCCCGGTAATCTTGAGACAGTCTGACCCCACGGTCACAGGGTGGTTTCGTCCAATAATGTCCCGGAACAGGGATACCACATAATCTGTAGAGCCTTCGGGCTCACACACTCTCTTTTGACACAATAAAAGTTTTTCACTCACTCACTTTTGCACGACGCTCGCTTCGCAGACCTCGATGAGTGCAGCAGCACGACGTCACTGTGTGAGAACGGCCAGTGCATCAACCACGCGGGCAGCTACCGTTGCGAGTGCGCCATGGGATTTGCTCCTGAGGACAACGAAAGAGCGTGCGTTGGTAAGAGGCCGCTTGCAAGCGTGGCGATCTTGCTTGAGTGTACCACCGAACAACTTTGTACTCAATAATGACTCACTTCTTCCATGTCTCTGGCTTTGAGGATGTGAAGAACAAATCAATAGAGGCTTGATCCCCTTTTTATTGCTTGGCAGCTGACTTTAAGCCGCAGATAATGCTGCGTTTAACTTTGACAGACTCTGGACACTGTGGTTTTCTTTGGAATGTAAATAGAAACGTTCCCTTGTTTACTTCGAGGTATATTTCGCATTTTGCGCGTCCCTCTTATTCGTGTCTTTCATTGGTTGCCACAAAATGAAGACTGGCTGCAGTTCACCATGCTCTGCTCCTTTCTGCCCCTGCAGATATCGACGAGTGTACGGCGTTCGACAACATATGCGTGTTCGGCGAATGTGAGAACGTATTTGGCATGTTCCGCTGCATCTGCCACCCCGGTTACCAGCTAGACTCGACGGGTGGCAACTGCACCGGTAAGAGAATAGTATGCTTTCTATCCTCCGTGCTCCAGCCTACATAAAACAGGGGAAGAAGCAAAGCGATTTGAACGCTGTTTGTCTTTGTTTTGTTCCCGCCAGACATCGACGAGTGCACCAGCCCAGAGTCGTGCCTGCACGGCCGCTGCGTCAACACACCGGGCTCGTACATCTGCCAGTGTCCGCCCAACTACAGCCTCACCCCCAGCAAGACTGGATGCGTCGGTGAGTCAGCGGCAGTTTCATCAGTCCTGGCAAAGCGCTGTCCTCACACAAATCTGCCTGGTACGGTCCGGTTGCGACGGTGCTTTGTGCGGTCTGCGCTCGAGACTGTCTCGACAGGTCGCAACACCATGGCAGTGAAAAATGGCTGGCGGTTTAGCATTGCCAAGTACGAAATACTGCGCGAAAGCACGGCTTTTTTCAGGTAGACACTACTGCCACGTACCTCAAAGCGCGACTGAGGTGTACACTGAGCCAGTGAGCCAGTTACGCTTGCTATTGAGAAGCTTCACACATATACACTTCTGAAACCCGGGAAGTGCGGCTAGAAGTGCTTTCGTGCTAAAATAACTTGAAACGTATCTTGTGCTTTGAGCAAAGATCATTGCAGACGCCTAGGATATGCGAAACGTTATCGCGATATTGTGAGGCTTTTTGTGTAAACAGGGCTAGAGCGAGGCGCAGTGACAGAGTCCGAAAACTGGTTCAGGCTAACTGGTCAGCGGTCAATATGACCGTCGACTAACGTGGCCGGTATGAGTGTTGGCCAGTAAGCCCGAACCAGACTCTTGTAGCCTCTTGTGGTATAAATTTTTCTTGAATTTGTCACGTGATGATAGCTCCCTTTAAACTGCCGTGTGAATGAACGAATAAAGATAGTTGGTAGAGGGCGCCATTCATGCCGTTTTTTTCGTGTAACTGGGTTTGGTGCCGCGCGTTCAAAATTCCCACTACCAACCAGCGAGAACCCTGTCTTCAGAACTGTGCGCGTCTACCAGCAAATTTGTAGAAAATAGAGGAGGAGTGAAGCATTTCTTTACAAAAAAAAAAGACGGTGTTCTTTAGTAACAGCCCCTGCCCCATTCTATAGGGTCATTTTCAATGATAAAGAACACGCACTTCAGTTCTCATTCAAAGTCTGTAATTTAACTTGGCAATCCCAGCCTACCACTGTGCAGCATATGGAAGCTTTGAATGTTGAGTATAATCTCGAGTAGTCTTTTGTATTGCTGCATCACCATGAGCCATAGCATTTTTTTTTTCAGCTTATTCCTTAACTGTGCTGTTGGATTCGTGTGGAGGAGGACTGTTAGTCTTACTGAGTAAAATCTGCATCCTCAAATGCACCTGCTGAAGCACTGCGTCCGTGTGCGCCCAGATTCCCGGCAGGACCTCTGCTACCGGCAGGTGCGGGGCAACTTCGATGGCCGCGGCATCTGCATGTCTCCCATGGGCGAGGTCATGTCCCGCGCCACCTGCTGTTGCACCGTGGGAGCCGCCTGGGGCCGCGCCTGCGACATCTGCCCGCCCAAGAACTCCAGTGCGTGTGGGCCAAAGATGGGCCTACATTAGCCTATGTTGGCCTATGTTGGTCTATGTTAGCGATCTTGTTGTGCCTACGTTAGCGAACGCGTCGTGCCTATGTTAGCGACAACATGGCGAATACTCTAATCAGCAGCGATAACGAGACGACGAAAAAGACATCCCGGCCTCTTCACCTCGTACCCAATTAGCACAGGTAATCTGCCCAATATTGGAAAACGATGGTTTCACATTGGTCCTTTGTATCGCCAGAATTTGCCAATATATTTCCAATATTGTGCCGATTACCTGTGCTGCTTGGGTACTTCGCCCCTGAGCACAGTTCACACCGTGTTGTTAAAGGACCAATTTGCCAGGCACTGGACCTTCACCATGTGTTCTCTATCCACAACAGTACTGTGTCATCGTATCCTCAAACAACAGTGGCAGTGGGTGACAATAGTGACCGTTTGTTCATTTCTTAGACGCAGCGGTGTCCTATTTTCCTCCAACACCCGCTGGTGACGTTTTTAAGGCGAGTCAAGAGGATTGCTTTGTTACCGCGTCTGAAATAACTTCATTTAGGTACGCGGGTTTAGAAGCTCCTGTGCGTGCTGCTAACACAGCACAACAAGCGATCCGATCAGGAGTTACACGCCCTGCAACCTTTTCAGACAGAAAAACCCCTACAGGCTCTTTGTATTCCTGTGGTCGATGTGTACGTACTGCAGACATTCCCACATAAGGAAGGAAAATAGGATACTGAAGTTGGCTGAATGGGAAACCAATGATGAAAAGCGCAAGCGAATCGCTCATTTCCTTATTTCTACACAGCCACATCAAGAAAACAAAGACAGCAGCTGTGCTACAAGGTTGCCAAATAGCAATCAACCAGTAGCAATTGCAGCAGAGTTCAAGCTCGAATTAGCACTTTGCTACAAATGTGTGGTCGTTGGCCAGAGGTCATAACGCGAGACTAATTTATCACTTTTCCCGTTGATCCATCTCCTTTTCGGAGAACACATCTACCTACTCAATTCATCTTGGCCCCGGGGAAGCCCCATAAATCTGAGGATAAATCCTTTCCTTGTCCTCTACCTCTCCTTCCCTTGGGGTCCAACTGTCGTTACAGAGAAAATAGCTTCCAAGCAGTAAAGATTAAGATTTTAAAGGCTGAAAAATGTTTATCTCAGTGACAGGAAAGTAAAATATATGTCACTACTGTAAACACTGATACTTTCTTGTATAAAACGTTTGTAGAGCTCTTCTCACAGTGATTGTAGGATGGAGCCATATATCTGTTAAGATTCTCAGCAGTTCATGATGCAGCATATAAGAACTGTAGCACTTCAGTGAGAATCGCCTAATGTGACTGAACAATAGAGGCGATTTTGTCTGAATCAGATTATCCAGATACTGTTCTTATTCGTGCAGAGAACTAATCGTAATAAACCGACTGCATCCGCGTGCATGTATCGTAAAAATTAGTTGCGTATTCTTCTACGAACACCGCAAGGTTTGCATTTTAAGCCACAAAACGTTTTGTTTTTGCTTTTTCCTGTTCAGCTGCCTACAAGGAGTTGTGCCCCGGTGGGCCCGGCTTCCGGCCGAACCAGATCACGGTCGCACTCGAAGGTACGTGGCAACGTCACAGCTGCCGCAGCTAAAGCAAAAGCAGTGACCATTTGTCGACTTACACTATAACAGTGTACAAGTTAGCAGGACGACGGTACTCGGAATGAGCCGCACACTCACCTTTCTAATTGCGGCTAAACTTACAGCAGCGAGTAGGAATGGTAGAAACACAGCACACGTTCACCTCAGAATTCAGGTAACTTGCACAGTTCTCAAGAAATAAACATTTTCGGGGCTTTAATTCAACAAAATTAAAATTATACCAGCCCGAAATTAGTGCTGTCGAACATCGTTATAATGAAACGGTTTATAACGAAATAACGGATACAACGAAGGAACGACGATTCCCCGTGGAAGCTCGGTGAACACCGGCTATAACGAAGCTACGGCTATAACGAAGTAATCGCCAGGCCCCTTCAACTTTGTTATAACAACGTTCAACTATATATGTGCGTGCCAAGCGCTACAAACACCCATAAGTGCACATGACAACACCATAAAAGCAGCTAGAATTTGTGCGCTTCTTTTTTTTTTCTTTTATGAACGCCATCTATGCCTCAATTATTCTTTCTGTGGGCACATTCGCTGTTGCCATTGCAATGCAATTGTTAGGACTCCGTCATTACCAGGTTCTGGTTACCGGCGAATGAAGGAATTCGAGTTCCGATGGCGACTAGCGCCGTGCCACACGCTGTAAGCTATCACGCCCACTCACGCGTGGCTTTCTCTTCTTCGTCGACTCACACAGATGTGGACGAGTGCGAGGAGCTTGTGGACGTGTGCCACCACGGCCGCTGCTCCAACACGTTCGGCAGCTTCCACTGCGTCTGCCCCGAGGGTTACACGCTGGACGACACGCAGCGCAACTGCGTCGGTGAGTGACTTTCGACGAGTGCTTAAGCGCACAGGTCTCGTTGGGGAAGAGAAAACAGATAAGCAGTGTCAGCGCTGCTGTCTCCCGACTGCGTGCTTCCTGCATTTTGGCGGGATAGAAAAATGACCAAAGTGCGACGAGGTAGTGCGTCTGAGCCGCTGTTCCCCACCATTTTAGACCTTTGGATCCTATCTTTGCAACATGAAGCTCCCGCTGCTACCTTTCAGATGTTTTTATGCTTAAGCTCAACGTAGTTGTTTTACTGCAGGCGTGTAGAATGGCTGAGGGGGTAGGAAAAAGTGCCATGCACGCCACTTCACTCAGCTTCCATCTCCAATAGAGTTCAGCACATCAATGGCAGGTTAGAGTAAATTATAAAAAGGAAAGGAATGCATGAATAAAAAAAAACACGCACGATATCGTCACAAAAACTCACTAATTCATAACTCATTTGACGTAGTGGCGCTTAGTGCAAGAAGTACCGTTCCAAACTGACTCGTTAATTTGACAATGTTACCCTCGAAGCGCATTTAGTTAGACAAGAAATGAAAAGCTTTCGATGTAACGTGACGTCTTCAAGCCCGCCTTTTAAAGGCACTGTGCAACGAAAATACAAAGTTTGCATCATGTGACCTTTCAGCAGTTTCGTAACAGAGAGTTCCTGGCAGGTTCCTCAAGCACGTAGCCAGAACCACGTTTTTTTTTTTTTCGGGAGTGGCCCGAGATAAAATCTTGTATGGGGGTGGGGGGGGGGTATGTTTAATTTGAGGGGGGAGAGGCGGAAACTCGCCCCCCCCCCCCCCCCCGCCTTTGATAGAAGTCTAATGGCCTTTGGACTCACACGCCTACGGCGTGTTTTTGCCGAATGGCCCTACTACTGAAGTCGTAATGAAAGAAACGAAACGAAGCATAAAAGAAATTCGAATATGTCTTCTGATGCAGTCACCCAAATTTCTAAAATTATCAAATCAAACTCTTTAAGATTATAAAATACGGTCATTCGACTTTTCAGCGAAAGTTTTCTCGTTTCATTTAGTAAACTGTCTGTCACCGGCTTGTTGAGGTTGTTTCAAGGGGTGTCTGGAACTGCAAAGCGCGAAGAAACTCGTTATAACATTCGGTCCACGGTTTCCTTTGTGCATCACAGCAGTATCAAATGTACGGCTAACGCTGTAGAACAGGGTGCACCTTGGAACCCGCCAGTAAAAATTTCATCTCCTACCTAGGCGTAGGGAAGAGTCAGCCAATCAAAGGGCTATATTACGTGCGAATGGCTCAGTTAATCCGGCAACTGGCCATCAATATCTCAAGATGGTAGATATTCGGGTGAAAATGCTTATGTCTGGTCGATGCCGCTGCGCTAGCTAATCGCTGAGCATCACAATAGCCAATTATATAGCAGGATCGGCGCTAGCCAATCACGGAGTGATGTTGCGTGCGATAAGCTTGTTGAATCCGGCCTCCGACCCGACAAGTACTAAAGAATTACTGCTAAATTGGCGAGAATTGGGCCTAGTAGGTTGTTCGTGATGGTTCAACGCGCTTAACCTTTTACAGAACATTGATGCCATTGACGACGCTCACGTCTTGTGTATAAAAAGATCGCCTGTTTTCACCATTAAAACCAGTTGTAAGTTCGCACTCTGTGTTGGTGTTGTTGTTTTGTATCTTGTTCTGTAAAACAAGTTAAGCGCGTTGAACCATCATCATCATTACTGAAGAGTGTAGAGAATGTATATGACAGAAAGTGCATCCCACACTTGTAAAGTGGCAGATCATTCCACTATCTCGGGCGCAGATGTGGACGAGTGTAAGGAGTACCCGGACGCCTGCGGCCCCGGCACCTGCCACAACAGTGACGGAAGCTACGTGTGCCACTGCCCGCCCGGCTACGTAGTCGTACCCGGACGAAAAACCTGTGTGGGTAAGATTCAGTCGCGCCAGCCCGTTCCGTTCTCAGCTGCAGGAGCAGCGCGGGAATCGTGCATGAATCTCATACAAACAAGAGAAAACAAATAAAAGTAACCTACCTTGTGCTTCAAGCAAGCCACAGAGCTTACCTAATGTGTCTGCGCTTTTAAAATGCAAAGCAGCTGAACTAAGTGACGCTTTCTTGTTGAAGCATACTACGAGAGTCATTCACCTGATTGCGAGTGAACAAGACGAGCACAATCACTTCGCGCAAACACTCTAAACACGAATACGCCCCTATAAGGGAGTCAAAAAGAGAGTAAGCTGTCCTGTAGCATATACTCCCTTTCATAAAAAGGTGTGCGCTAGAGGAGAGTTTTACTCCCTTTTTGCTCCTTTCTGTTCACAGTGTACACACTTTGCTCGCACTCTTCGAGGTCTATAAGACACAGTCAAATATAATAACCACCGACACACGCAGCAGCCTGTAATTCATATTGACTTCACATATCAAAATTCACCGGGCGTTTTCTTGTCTCCTTAATTCGCTTTTTCTGCGTTAGATGCCGTACAGGAAGCAAATATGCGCGCCGTCACACCAATTGTTATGCGCCTACTGTCTTGTTTCTGAGTTCTCTTTCGTACACATTGCAGCGCGAGAGCGCTAACTAGCCTTGACAGAGCACGATTTAGTCATTCACACAGCGCAAAAAACGAACACGGACAAGAGGGGAGACACCACAAAGCGCCGACCGCTACCAAAGATACAACGCGACATTGGTCGCTGAGAGTGACAGAGTCCTGAGAGAGAGCCCCTCTTGTCCCTGTTCGTCTTTTGCGCTGTGTGAATGAAAGCATGAAATACCAGTTCGCCCAGCAACTGATTTTAAGCAAGTTCATTTTTTCTCAGGGCTCTGTCACTCTCAGCGACCAATGTCGCATTGTATCTTTGGTAGCGGTCGGCGCTTTGTGGTGTCTCCCCTCTTGTCCGTGTTCGTCTTTGCGCTGTGTGAATGAAGCATGAAATACCAACTCGCCCAGCAACTGATTTTAAGCAAGTTCACTTTTTTCTCAGGGCTCTGTCACTCTCAGCGAGCAATGTCGCATTGTATCTTTGGTAGCGGTCGGCGCTTTGTGGTGTCTCCCCTCTTGTCCGTGTTCGTCTTTGCGCTGTGTGAATGAAGCATGAAATACCAACTCGCCCAGCAACTGATTTTAAGCAAGTTCATTTTTTTCTCAGGGCTCTGTCACTCTCAGCGAGCAATGTCGCATTGTATCTTTGGTAGCGGTCGGCGCTTTGTGGTGTCTCCCCTCTTGTCCGTGTTCGTCTTTGCGCTGTGTGAATGAAGCATGAAATACCAACTCGCCCAGCAACTGATTTTAAGCAAGTTCATTTTTTTCTCAGGGCTCTGTCACTCTCAGCGAGCAATGTCGCATTGTATCTTTGGTAGCGGTCGGCGCTTTGTGGTGTCTCCCCTCTTGTCCGTGTTCGTCTTTGCGCTGTGTGAATGAAGCATGAAATACCAACTCGCCCAGCAACTGATTTTAAGCAAGTTCATTTTTTTCTCAGGGCTCTGTCACTCTCAGCGAGCAATGTCGCATTGTATCTTTGGTAGCGGTCGGCGCTTTGTGGTGTCTCCCCTCTTGTCCGTGTTCGTCTTTGCGCTGTGTGAATGAAGCATGAAATACCAACTCGCCCAGCAACTGATTTTAAGCAAGTTCATTTTTTTCTCAGGGCTCTGTCACTCTCAGCGACCGATGTCGCATTGTATCTTTGGTAGCGGCCGGCGCTTTGTGGTGTCTCCCCTCTTGCCCTTGTTCGTCTTTGCGCTGTGTGAATGAAGCATGAAATACCAACTCGCCCAGCAACTGATTTTAAGCAAGTTCATTTTTTTTCTCAGGGCTCTGTCACTCTCAGCGAGCAATGTCGCATTGTATCTTTGGTAGCGGTCGGCGCTTTGTGGTGTCTCCCCTCTTGTCCGTGTTCGTCTTTGCGCTGTGTGAATGAAGCATGAAATACCAACTCGCCCAGCAACTGATTTTAAGCAAGTTCATTTTTTTCTCAGGGCTCTGTCACTCTCAGCGAGCAATGTCGCATTGTATCTTTGGTAGCGGTCGGCGCTTTGTGGTGTCTCCCCTCTTGTCCGAGTTCGTCTTTGCGCTGTGTGAATGAAGCATGAAATACCAACTCGCCCAGCAACTGATTTTAAGCAAGTTCATTTTTTTCTCAGGGCTCTGTCACTCTCAGCGAGCAATGTCGCATTGTATCTTTGGTAGCGGTCGGCGCTTTGTGGTGTCTCCCCTCTTGTCCGTGTTCGTCTTTGCGCTGTGTGAATGAAGCATGAAATACCAACTCGCCCAGCAACTGATTTTAAGCAAGTTCATTTTTTTCTCAGGGCTCTGTCACTCTCAGCGACCGATGTCGCATTGTATCTTTGGTAGCGGTCGGCGCTTTGTGGTGTCTCCCCTCTTGTCTGTGTTCGTCTTTGCGCTGTGTGAATGAAGCATGAAATACCAACTCGCCCAGCAACTGATTTTAAGCAAGTTCACTTTTTTCTCAGGGCTCTGTCACTCTCAGCGAGCAATGTCGCATTGTATCTTTGGTAGCGGTCGGCGCTTTGTGGTGTCTCCCCTCTTGTCTGTGTTCGTCTTTGCGCTGTGTGAATGAAGCATGAAATACCAACTCGCCCAGCAACTGATTTTAAGCAAGTTCACTTTTTTCTCAGGGCTCTGTCACTCTCAGCGAGCAATGTCGCATTGTATCTTTGGTAGCGGTCGGCGCTTTGTGGTGTCTCCCCTCTTGTCCGTGTTCGTCTCTGCGCTGTGTGAATGAAGCATGAAATACCAACTCGCCCAGCAACTGATTTTAAGCAAGTTCATTTTTTTTCTCAGGGCTCTGTCACTCTCAGCGAGCAATGTCGCATTGTATCTTTGGTAGCGGTCGGCGCTTTGTGGTGTCTCCCCTCTTGTCCGTGTTCGTCTTTGCGCTGTGTGAATGAAGCATGAAATACCAACTCGCCCAGCAACTGATTTTAAGCAAGTTCATTTTTTTCTCAGGGCTCTGTCACTCTCAGCGAGCAATGTCGCATTGTATCTTTGGTAGCGGTCGGCGCTTTGTGGTGTCTCCCCTCTTGTCCGTGTTCGTCTTTGCGCTGTGTGAATGAAAGCATGAAATACCAGCTCGCCCAGCAACTGATTCTAAGCAGGATGTAGTGCTCGTTACTGCGTGCCCCAAAACTGGCAGTTCTAGTGCGTGCGCGTGTACTGCGTGCGTTTATCAAGGTGTGTTTGTGCAGACATGCGTAAGGACCTGTGCTACAACCACTACCACGAGGTCGACCTGCGCCAGCCGCCCGTGTGCAGCCACGCGATGATGATGAACCAGACCAAGATGGCCTGCTGCTGCTCGATTGGCAAGGCTTGGGGTCAGCGGTGCCAGCCCTGCCCTCAGCAGAACACGCGTGAGTAGCGAGTGCACTGGCTCGCACCGTGTTTGCTTCATCTCACAAGTTGTTCGCAGCGCTGTGAAAGGCAGATTTCTCTTCTAAACAATATTCCAAAAAGCCAATGTCAAATATTTGAGTAGTGTCGTGACTATTTTTCATATATTTTTTGTAGTAACTGAAGAGGTAGTTCAAAATGACGTTTTGAATTTACAGCGAGTGTTTCGTTCACTGGTTAAAATCGTAGGGAAAGTCCACACGAACACAGAACTGCGAAGGCCTTCTGCGAAGTGGTGAGCTGCCATCTGTAAACATGCGTCCGAGTCTCCTGCTTGCAGCAGCTGGACACTGGTGCTCTTTCCCTCCCAGGGATGGAGCCACCAGTCGCTGGGTGAGCAGAGCGGAGAAACACGCTTTGCAGCGCACGCCGTTTTGATTGGCTCAGAGATCGAGTGGCCGTGCTTGTGAGATGAAATTTAGATCGCGCTCAACGGACAGAGTCCAGGCACCAACTGCCGCACGAAGATGCAAACATCTCAAATGAACTACGACGTTTCTAAATAGTTGAGAGTATTTTAGTACAAAATAAAGGCGCGCATTTCATCTCGGGTTTGTCACATGATGGTCTTAGTCGCTTCGCCATTAAGCGCCTATAACAAAACTTTTCTTGTCTTCCATGACGCAGCGCAATACGCACAGCTGTGCGCCGCCAGCATGGTAGGAACCATCATGAATCCGATCACCTTGGAAGTGGACGGTAAGTGAGCGAATGTTCGACTATCCTATTCAACCGGACGCAGAATAACGTCGTCGATTGACGTGCGTCTCGCTCACAATATGCAGACGTCGACGAGTGCCAGGGCATGGCCTGCCAGAACGGCCACTGCACCAACACCGTGGGCAGCTTCCACTGCCAGTGCTACGACGGGTACACGTACAACGAGCAGCTGCTCATGTGCGAAGGTGAGAGCACGGACTTCAAAATCGCGCCCGGGATCGTGTGTGATGGGCTTGAGCGGCGAGCTTTTCTCACTAATTTCGCAGATCGATATTAAAGAACAATACAGTTGAACTCCGTTATAACGAGGTTGATGAGGCCCGGCGATTACTTCGTTATAGCCGTGGCTTCGTTGAAGCCCGTGTTGACGGAGCTTCCAAGGGGAATCATCATTCATTCGTTATATCCGTTACTTCGTTATAAACCGCTTCGTTACAGCGAGGTTCGACTATGCAGCAGGACAATCAGCGTAATGTGTCATGAAGCTTATTGCGTGGCTAGCTTTTGTGATCGCAAAGTATCTTTTCACCTGGAGACTTCGTAAGAAGCGCTGGTCAGACACCGTTCGTCTTCTTTTGTAATAAATAATAATAATAATTGGTTTTTGGGGGAAAGGAAATGGCGCAGTATCTGTCTCATATTCGTTGGACACCTGAACCGCGCCGTAAGGGAAGAGATAAAGGAGGGAGTGAAAGAAGAAAGGAAGAAGAGGTGCCGTAGTGGAGGGCTCCGGAATAATTTCGACCACCTGGGGATCTTTAACGTGCACTGACATCGCACAGCACACGGGCGCCTTAGCGTTTTTCCTCCATAAAAACGCAGCCGCCGCGGTCGGGTACGAACTCGGGAACTCCGGATCAGTAATTCGCTGTTAGTGATATCATGAGAATGTTTATTGTAGCCCGTGTTGACGGAGCTTCCAAGGGGAATCATCATTCATTCGTTATATCCGTTACTTCGTTATAAACCGCTTCGTTACAACGAGGTTCGACTATGCAGCAGGACAATCAGCGTAATGTGTCATGAAGCTTATTGCGTGGCTACCTTTTGCGATCGCAAAGTATGTGTTCACCTGGAGACTTCGTAAGAAGCGCTGGTCAGACACCGTTCGTATTCTTTTGTACGCTGTTAGTGATATCACGAGAATGTTTATAGGTCAGGATTCCGCAGTTCCGCCTGATATACTCGAGAAGCAGTTTGTCTCGTAAAGCAGGTGCTGGCATGTGAAAGAGGATGTACTTTTATCAGCCGAATGGTAATAATAAAAACAAACACTCTAAGATTGGCTCCCATGCCATATTTCGTCCCACAAGTTCCATGAACAGCCCTCGCAGCAAAAACTTTCAGTGCCAGACACTGCACGAGTGATTCAGGTTTTAGTTAGTTACACAGGCCCTGTAGCTTTCCTAACACCACGAGCACAGAAGTATGTCCACGGCTAGCGTGGGCGGCGTCAGGGACAGTTGTGATAGCATAAATAACGTTTTATCCTGTTAAAATGGCATAGAAAAAAATTTCGAACCCGAACTAATTATATGACTTGTTTAATGGCCTTCTAGCAGGTTTCAGTCGCAGGCGTTGAGGGGAACATAATTTAAATTGATTTGGAATGTTGTCCGAGGAGTCGCTCCGCATTTCCATCCGCACCGAGTGATGTCACGGTGCAGTTGCCCCAATTATTGTGGCGTCACCGAACCGAGTGGTTGTTGACATGAATTACAACTGCAAGCGATGTCGACATTATTAGGAATGTGGTAGGCCAGGTTGGCCCGCTGACCGTGACGCCAAGGTGCACTTCAGCGCTGCCGCTAACAGAGACGGAAACTGTCGGTACAAAATAGTTTGTAATTAATTGTTCACGCTGCGCACTAGTGTTGCGCACTTGTTCTCATGATTACTAGGCCCGTAGGCCTTAATCAAGAAAAAAAACTGGCACCCAAAATATTTATGTCTGTACCGCGTTAAGAAAGCGCTGTTGCCAGTAGAAATAATACATTTGTGTGAGATCATATTGCCCCATTTGAGCTCGGACATTATTGAGTGAGGAACTCCCATGTCACACCCTGAAGTTATGCAGCTTCTCTCTCTCTCTCTCTTTAGTATTTTAGCATTCTCACAGAGCAAGAACACATCGGCGTCTAATGAAACAGGCGAAAAAATTGGAACCAGTCAGGTTATTTCTGTTCCTGTTTTGCGAACTTCTGTTGCCACAACTACTTCCGTCCTCGTTACCATCTGTCCCATGCGTTGACTTCCAAAATGCAAGATGTTGCGTAACCTATTACATTGGTTCCGTGCAATGACTACGCAGACATTAACGAGTGCCAAACGACGCCTGGGCTGTGCGCCGGGACGGCCTCCTGTGTGAACACCGCTGGAAGTTACAAGTGTCAATGTCCGGACGGCTACAAGCTATCGCTGAGCGGTCGCGACTGTCAAGGTCAGTACCGACATTCCTCGCTTCATAGATCCAAGGTTGAGTGGTTCTTTTCCTTTGGCTCTTTGAGTGCCAGTAACGAATACAAAAGCTGCGGGAAACTATTAAGAGAAATCTAAGCTCCTTGAATTGATCGGGATGTGCACCATATACAAGTGAGAACAGACGCAAGACTAGGAAATGGAGTCACCCGCAATGCTTACGTCGGCGCAGCCTTGAATTATGCCTGCAGCTGCTTGACAAAGGCTTTTTTCCCGGCAAGTGGTCTAAAATGTGATCCTGAAAAAAAAGATGTCTGTCATTTCAGACGTGGACGAATGTTCCGAGAAGCCAGGCATCTGCGAGAACGGAGTTTGTGTCAACTTGGACGGCAGTTTTCAGTGCACCTGCAACCCAGGCTACTATGCCACCCCTACTGGCGACACCTGTGTTGGTACGAGGAAACATTTATTTTCTCAGATGTCAGTTTATTTGAGCGGTACCAATAGCTCTTACTCCAAAAGTGGTGGAGTACTAACGGAGTTAAACCGAGTAGACGTGAGAAAGCATGTGTTGAGCCTGGTTGGCTCATGCCTTTGCTGTGCCGGGTCGTCAGCACGTCCGGCGTCGATATCAGACTCAGGATAAGGTTTAACACGAGGCGTGATCGGCGGCGACGATAATATAGCGCTCTCGTGCAGTGGTCAGAGAAGCTGATCTGTTCACGCCGCCACGGGTTCCAAGTGCTATCGGATCCCGCTGTATTATTTTACGAATCCAGCGGTCATGTCTCTGCCAGAAGTCTTTACACTCTTCGCTGCCATGTAGAAGAAGCAATGCAGTGCAGTGGAATTACTATATATATATTTTCAACGCCGCAGTGCATTCTATGCATGTTTCTAGATGCCGTAGCGTACCTCTGCCGCAGATTATGACGAGTGCAAACGGGGACCGGGCATCTGCGCTAATGGAATCTGCCAGAACGCCCCGGGCTCCTACCGGTGTGTCTGCAACCCCGGCTTCCAGCTGTCTCCCAACAACGACTGCACGGGTGAGTTGTCGGTTACCTCACCATACGTGCGAAGATAAAGAGATGAGAGATCGTCAGGCCCGCTTTTACAACTTTAGAAATGCCGACTCTTTTCCAGAAAAAAATAAATTAATAGATGCTTCGTGAGGCTTGCTCGCAGCTTTTCGTTTCTAGGCCTAAAGCAGTCCTAAGTAAAATGAACGTAAATGTCTCTTGCCCCCCCCCCCCCCTCCATCCCTCACGACAGACGTGGACGAGTGCCGGACGCAGTACCGCATCTGCCACAACGGCCGCTGTCGGAATACCATCGGCAGCTTCCAGTGCGAATGCCAGAAGGGCTACGAGCTGAGCCCCGACGGACGCAGCTGCGTCGGTGAGACACGAGCGGCGCTTCGCTTGCCCGTCGGGATGCGGTGGTCCGACTCTTCAGCATAGTCGAGCCACTGCACACCCATTTGCAGCACTCCGCCTTTTTTTTTTTTGCCTTCACACCCTCTTTTTTTTTCTGCGCAGACATCAACGAGTGCGACAACGACATGTGCCAGGAAGGCAGCTGCCGCAACTCGGAGGGCTCCTTCGAGTGCACCTGCCCCAGAGGGTTCGAGCTGTCGCACAGCGGCCGCCACTGCGTGGGTGCGGGCCCGGTTGATTCAGTTTAGCCTTGAAAAACGTTAAGACGAGGAATTCGTAATATCGAGACATGTTCGCCGCCTAAGAGCTCGGACTTCCCAGCGTTTCCTCTCCTGCCTCACCGGAGTCGTGTGTGTGTTGGCCTCCGCAGACGTGGACGAGTGCCTGTCCATCCCGCAACTCTGCATGGGAGGAGTGTGCTCCAACACCCGAGGTAGCTTCACGTGCACCTGTCCGCCAGGATTCAGGCTCTCCACAGACGGGAAGAACTGCATCGGTACGGAGGCGCTGATTTGCTCTTTTCTTTCCCCTTCACGGTGGTTGTTGCAAGTGCTAGGCACTGCGATGTGACTGACCAGTTTTTCAAAGAGAGTCCTGCCGAATTTCGATGGAGGCAAAATTCTAGAGGCCCGTGTACTGTGCGATGTCAGTGCACGTTAAAGAACCCCGGGTGGTCGAAATTTCCGGAGCCCTTCACTACGGCGTCTCTCATAGCCTGAGTCGCTTTGGGACGTTAAACCCCCATAAACCAACCAAAAAGAGTCCTGCATTGATTAAGGCATAAGCAGTGATGTTAAGAGATGGAGAGTCAACGTACAGACAACTGTGGTTGTGGAAACCTCTATGATGAGCAGGATCATTGGGTGGCCAAAACATATCAGTGTGCTTGAGTGAGAGTCGGGAACAGGAGAGAAATTAAGTCACTATTTTTTCCACGCGTGGAAGAAGCAAGAGTTGCTATCAAATACATGGCATCCTACATCGCCTAACTCCAATAAGATACATAAACCACTTCAATGCAAGCAGCCATACTAAACGCGAGCACAATAAAAGAGCACCTCTTTGGCACAAAGATTAAAGAAATGGGTTGCCGCATTATTGTATTAAAAAAATAATAAAGGCGCGAAAATGCTACAGCATGCGAGAAACCTTGCAAAAACTTTGGGTCACTTGCCCGGCGAAGCTTTCTGTGAAAAGAGAAATAACCTATGCCGAATACGCCAACATTATCCGTGCAGTTATTTAAACATACCATTGTTAAAAAGCAGGAACCATCGGCAAAACAAAACTAACTACGAGAATATACATTAAAGTATTCATCCACCAATATCAGGGCGATAATTACCCGGTGCTAACCGACGTCGAGGAATTCCTCTAACGAGTACGTTCATTAGCGACACGCGACCTCATTGTGTCTCATTACACTGGTCGGCTCATTACGGAGTCTGGTGCTTTAGGGGAAAACTTGTTTTGGCTACAATCAAATTACGGCTGCTGTCAATTTGCATTGTGCTTTAAGTTCAAGAAGAAGCACTGCGGAGCTCCCATCGCGGATAATTCCTTTGTTGTGAATATCGCCTTGTTTATGACTCTCTGTACTTCGCTCCCTAACCCCGTGGCTTTCTCCATTTCCCTCTCCTGTCCCTGTAGACACGAGGCAGAAGCAGTGCTTCCTGCGCTACCACCGGGACAGGTGCTCGGAGCCCCGGCCGGGCAACATGAGCCGCCAGGAGTGCTGCTGCATGCACGGTTCGGCCGGATGGGGTGACTCGCTCTGCAGCCGCTGCCCGTCTCCCTCCGAGAGTGAGTGCTGACGCCCCGCGACCTCCTGGGACGCGCCCGCCATGGGATGTCGCTCATAGCATCTTCCACCATAGCATGCTCTTTTCATCCGTCTTGTGGTCTTGTTAACCCTGTAAGACGCTTCGTACACAACTGTGTACACTATGCGCGCACTCGCAGCTTTTTCTCACTGGGTGCTATATCTATCGCTAAGTTCTTCGCTTAAGGCGAATTTAGCATTCTTCACTTTGCCAATAAGATGCTTTTTTTTATGTGTGTGTGGCAACTAGCGAGCGCAGTAAGGAATCTTTAACTAAACAGTGAGCTGCGTAGCATTGTCATTTCCCTGCTGACTGATTTTGCCGCCAGTACTAATGACTGTTTTTTTTTTTTGTGAATGCCATGCACTATGTGCATATTCGAAGAAATGACTCCACGATGCCTAGACTGTCGATTTCATATGTTATGATGTTTTAATTCTTCAGTTTTCAGTTATTTTGGCAGTCTGTAAGGAAATTTGTGTGCATGAGTGTAAAAAATTACCTATTGGCATGTATCATTCCAAAGCTAAGGACTTGACTTTATTGAGGACCATTTATGCTATTCAGGCCGAAAATATTCGTTCTGAATCAGAATCGTTAATAAAGTTTGAAAAGGTCAAGACTGTGGGTAAATGACATCATTTCCTTCACTTTTTTAACGTGGCCTAATCCGTGAGACCTATATGCGAGCCGCTTATCGTGATCGCAATCGTTATCGCTATCCTTAAGGTTAAGTCCTGTTGACGGAAGCATTAAGGCAAAGAACTATTTCAGGTGGTATGCGAAAAATTCTTCATTTGAGTCAGTTCCAGGAAAACGCTTCCTTTGCGCCTCACATCAGTGTAAAAGCGCAAACAGCAAGCATAACGAATCAATAATGTTCACAATAATATTCAATAAAGGCTGTACATATATTGAAGAAAGGTGAAGTACCCTACAAACATAAACCTTGTTCAGAGGTCTCCCTTCTCTTCGACGCCTTTTCTATTAAGCGCAATTTTCAATTTATTCACGACTCTTATGAACGTGACGATGCAAGCTGCAAATTGATGCTCTCTCTTGTTGATGCCTAACAAGGCAGTTTCAGGGCGCTATGTCCGTTGGGCATCGGCTTCGTGGAAGTCGACGGCGCCACTTTGGGTAAGCGTCCACTTTTCCGTAAACTATAGCACGAAACAGGGAGTTTGATTAAGTTATGGTCGACGCAGCTCTAAACACCTGGGCATTTTGGAGACGCGTTATTGAGCAGTGGCTGCGCTATAAGAGTTGTTTGCTTACACTCTGCTTCGGGGCTACGTTTTCAGATGGCGATGCACGTTATACGTGTATTTATACTTGTAATCGAATTATCGAGCTACCTCGATAATTGAGCGCTTTCCTCGGCGCTGTCAAACTAAGCGTAAAGCTAAAAGATACAGTTTTGTCCTTAACAAAGCGTAAATAGATGCAATGCCGATGAATGACACTAGAGCCGCTGGCTGTGCGCGCAGAGGCTAACACGCACCGACTGGCGATCGGTGCATGTTAACACTTTCAACTGCACAAAGCTAGATGACCCAAGAGCTTTGGAATTCTACCTTTTTTTTTTATTCTCGTTTCTCGCAAACTTACCATGTCACCCCTAGCTAAGCGGTGCACCGCACCAATCGCACACAAAAATGCGGATTGTACGACAGCTTCACTCCACTGAACTCATTATTTTTTTTGCGTACCTCCAGGTAGCCAAACTTTTGTAACGGACAAAGCATGAATAGTGTAGTGGTAAGGTATAGCTGGATCCGTTGCTCGCCGAATACCGCCCCTAGCCCGCCGAATATTAATCGGAATTAATTAGACCTGTTTCGAATTTTCAGCAGTAAAATCCTCCCAGTTATAAAAGTGTCCAGTGCGAAAGCGATCCGCTTTGCGTTTTCTCGGTTTTAGTTATACGACAGTCCTTGTTGTTAGTTACGTGAAAATAAAAATTGCTCATTTAGTCTAGAACCTGAGAGGAATCGCCCACATTTCAACGCAGCGAAAGCGTGTAGTCACAGAGGCGTAGTTCATTTGCTCATAGTGTAGTTCATTAGTTATCCTAGGCAGCTGTTGAACACACGCCTGTTGAGTCGCGCTAAAAAATACGGAAAATTTGATTTCTACTACACTGTCATACAAGTTCATATTGTTCCGACTTCTATTTTTTGTCGCCCTCCACATCCTGTTCTCTTTATACTTCGAAGACATCGACGAGTGCGTGATGACGCCCGACATCTGCAAGAGCGGCAAGTGCATCAACACGGACGGCTCCTACCGTTGCGAGTGCGAGCCGGGATACAAGTTGGATACGTCGGGCCGAGGCTGCGTCGGTGGGTCACCCTTCTAATGCCAAGGATTCGAATGCAACGTCCGCGCATTGCCGTAGATGATTTACGAGAAAAATGTTTGTCATGCTATCCTGGAAATAAGATAATGAAGCGACAATTTACTACACCTAATGCTTCCTATGTATTCATCAGCCTTTTGTATCTTGTACGGACGTCGCCAGCAATTTCAAACGCAGTATGTCTAAGTTGAGGCGCAAGTGTAAGATCATAAGGCCATGCTTACTAACTGTCTGCGTTAGTGTCATCCGTTACCGTTTACCTTAGCTCCTGCACACTGAAAACAAAAGCAACATTTTATAGTTTAGAATTCCGTGCTCTAAAGCGCCAGGAAACGAGGTATAACTGGCTAATGGCGCCAAAGTTGGCACAAGGCAAACATGGGCGACTTGCCTTCTCATACTGCAAAGCCTAGAGAAAACAGCCTGGATTCGCGTCTGATAGCCTGGCTCGAAATACATAGTGAGGTCCGCCTGCCTGACATGAAGTATGTTTTCCCCTCCCGACCTGGTGGCACCGCGCAGACGTGGACGAATGTTCCGAGAAGCCGGCCGTCTGCGGCAGGGGCCGCTGCTCGAACACCGTTGGTGGATTCGAGTGCAGCTGCTTCGATGGATACGCTCCGGGAGTGAACCAGGTCTGCGAAGGTACGCGAACCATGCTTCCCAACCTGTGGCGCCTCGCTTCACTTGCTCGTAGTCGTGCAGTGAACTTCGGAAAAGAGAATGAAGCTGAAAAATAGTGTAAACACGTCGGCAGACTAAAGGTACAGAGTAAAACGCTCTCCGCTACAGAATATACCACCTGCACCTCATTCAAAGCATGACTTACTGCTGCACGCATCCTAAATGATGTCATACTTTTTCGAAAAGCTCAACAAAACGGCTTCTTGGGCGGGTTGATGCATGTCGAAAGATATTTCGGAGCACAGACAGGACACAGGCGCGAACACTGACAGGACAGGCTCGAATCTGTGCCTCATGTAAGAAGCGCATTATGATAACATTTCCTTCTTCACATGTGCGCGCCCCGGCTCCGACGCAATATTCCTTCGACAACGCCGTCATACTCTGCAATAGGAGCTACAGTATATACGTGCACGAGTGCACTGTGCACATACATGAGAAAAACTCGCTGTCTTGCTGTGCGAAGTTTCTCCACTGTTAAAACTGTTCCGTGTTCAGTTTTGCGTCAAAGACTTCCGAACAAACCACCCGTAAAACCGCAGAAGAAACGGAAGTGAATATGCAAGTGATGACCTTTGGTGAGGTCAACGGTGTTTCCCTCGACAGCACCACTGTTCTCGAGCGTTGCCACTCTACTCCCACCGTTTCGTAAGGATATTTTCCTGCCTTCCTCGCAGACGTGAACGAGTGCCAGCTGGACACGCACGGCTGTGCATTCCGCTGTCACAACACGCCCGGCTCGTACCGCTGCATGTGCCCCTACGGATACGCCCTGGCTCCCGACGGAAAACACTGCCAAGGTATGCGCGGACATACGCTATGCGCCGGTGTCTGTGCAAAGCACTGCAGGGACGGTGATGAGCACTGTGCCGGCGCTGCTCAGTTTAAAACCAGAGTGGCTGCACCATGCGGTGTGAGAAAAAGTAAATATCTTTGTAGTTTATCTGGCGTCCTGAGTTGTCTCAGGAAGATATTAACATCAGCTGTGGGTAGGGAAATCCAACTATGTTTCCGTGTAAGATCATAAGGCCATCCTTACTAACTGTCTGCGTTAGAGTGCCATCCGTTGCCGTTTACCTTAGCTCCTGCACACTGAAAACAAAAGCAACTTTTTATAGTTTAGAATTCCGTGCTCAAAAGCTCCAGGAAACGAGGTATAACTGGCTAATGGCTCCAAAGTTGGCACAAAGCAGACATGGGCGACTTGCCCATTGAAAATATAGAGGTGTAACTGGAGTGAGCGTGAAAGGTTATGAAAAATAGGGACACTAACCATTCGCGCAACCTGATGATATTCTTATCGCCTGACGCAGATCTGGACGAGTGCGCGGCGGGCAACCACGGCTGCCGCTTCGCGTGCAAGAACCTGGTGGGCACCTTCCAGTGCGTTTGCCCCGACGGCATGCGTTCCTCTGGCCTCGGGGATGACTGCCAAGGTATAGCTTGCTGGCAATGAGCGCTCGGTTTCCGCTACCTTTAATGAAAGTACTCTCCGTTCTGAGACCTGTGCATTAATAGGCTTGCCCTCACAATTTGACACTGAAACCGAAGATATATAGCAGGCACCATAAAGTGTTGTACTTAATTATTAAAGCTTCTCGCGCGTCTCAACGCTCCATGAACGGTGCTGCACTTTTGCTCTTGTACACGCCGTGCTGTATCAACTGCCGAAGCCATGGACGCGAGCCAGTCACGTACCGTTACGTACCGTTCTTCCGTGCGTCAGGTATTGAAAATTCAAACCGTTTGTTGGCTGGCACAAGCTGCAGCTTCAACTCGCATGGCGTGAAATCTTGAGACTTAGTATCATGAAACTATTATGTGATAAACTTGTTGAATATACAACGAGCAGCGCATCGGATTGAGTTGCGAGCGTCACATGAAATCTACAGGTGCCAGTTTCAACCCATAATTCTTGTCTATTCCTTTGACCTCTCATTTCTAACGCTAGTTTCAATGAGGAGTTTGGCGATACAATGTTGCAATTTGTGCGAGGCGAGCCCTGAATAAAAATATTACTTCATTCTGGACCACAAACTTGACGGCGAAATTTTCTTTGTTCCTATTTCTTCCCCGTATGCCTGCGTTCGAGGCAGACATCGATGAGTGCCGGGAGGAGTTGGATGTGTGTCAGCACGGCGACTGCGTCAACACGCACGGTGGCTACCGCTGCGTCTGCCACGGAGGTTTCGAGACAAGCCGCGATGGCAAGCAGTGCCTCGGTAAGTCTAATAATGCACCACATAGAACACGCCGCCGTGCCTGCACATAATTTCTGCAAGTGCCGACTCACTGTCTCAAGAGCGCTGGGAGCGAGAATAGAGCACAAGACCAGGAGAGGCTATCGCGGACATCAATTGACGCCATCCTCAGACTCATTGTCTTTATCCCGCGTGCTTCAGCTTGCGTTCCTAAAACATCTGTACATCTTCAATCATGCGTTCAGCAGCAAACCAACCGGAAGATTCTCGACCACTGACCACGGCGATCGTCGGCGGTGAAGGCCTCCAAGGCACTGCTCCACTCCTTGAGAACTTCTGGCCTGCACGATAGGCTGTGCCTTTACCGAACGCTTGCTGGCTTTGCATAGTGGCTTCAATTTCCTGCTACTATATTTTCTCCTTCATCTCTTTATCCCATCACCCCTTTCCTCCCGTGCAGGGTCAAACCGGCTAATGTTCCGGTTAACCTCCCTGCCTTTCCTTTTCCTCCTTCTCCGCCAACCTGTCAGTTTTCATAGGCGGATCAGAAGTAGCGCTTCAGTGTTTTCCTCGCCTGTAATGAAGTTCCATTTGAGTTTATGGCGCGGCGCAGTGAAAAACATGGCATCCCACGCGTATCAGCAATTCTTGTGAGTACAGAGTCTATTCGACATAGAGCAATGTCGCTCGAGGAAGGAAGCTTGTTTCCCGCAGTAAAAAGTATTTCTTCTCTCTCTGACATGGAAGTGCGCCCCATTATTCCGATGACACTGTATCACCATGTTCATGTCACACAGACAATGCTTCCATGGACTTAACTGCGCCTCTATCCAGTCTGTCCTCCGTTCGAAAGACGGACAATGCTCATATCATCAATTCCAGCGCTCTGTGACACTTGCCTTGCTGTTCTAACAAACAGGAAACGAAAGAAGTCGTTCACATTGTCTTGCTGGCTGTGCAGTTAGAGTTTTCAACGGACATTCGTCTTTCGTGCATAGCCTCAGCTCGCAATTACGGTGCCAGATTACATGCACGGCCGTCGATTCAAATGTCGCTTGAGCTGGTTGCGACTGTGCCATGCGTGCGTTCCGCGCGCAAGAGACTTCGCAACTGCTCCTAATGCACGTGACACGCGCCTCTTCGCAGACACGAGGCAGGGCCAGTGCTACGTGAGCTTGTCGTCGTGCCCGGGGGCTGCCGCCGGCGAGTCGTCACGGGAGGACTGCTGCTGCGGCGTCGGAACCGCCTGGGGGCCTCGCTGCGAGCCCTGTCCACTCTGGAACACGAGTCAGTGGCCGCCTCCATTAGGCCAGTCTGGGCCGTGCGCGTTGGGCGCCAGTTTTTCACGCACGCGATGTCGCTCACAGCACTGCGCAAGCGGTGCTCCAATGGGTCCAGCTTTCTCGGGCGAAAATTTTGAAAATTGGAAACTTGTAAGACACTGTTGTGGAAATATTGACGGTAATGGCCCATTATTCTGATGTGTTGCAAAAGCTTCCTTTTAAAGTGTTTCCAGCGATCGCATCGAGCAGTTAAGACTGCCGTAGAAAACCAATGGGGAACGCTTTTGACGATAGCAAAAACGTGAGCATAAAAAAAAATACAAGACAGCCGTCGTGTGATCTGCGGATATATGGATTGTTATAGTGAAATCTTACATGATATGAAAAAAATTGCGTTCGTAAACGGTTTCCTGCTAAAAAATGCTTTTGTCCAGAATTGCTGGGTATCGTCTTGAAAGGGCCTCGTCGTTTTATTGCTACGCTACTGCATTTCCAACTGTTCATGAGTTTCACCGTATAACGTAATCGTCGCCCAGCATGGGCGCTAACGATGCTGGTTAAGCTCATATTTATACTGCTTCCAAAGTTTTAGCCACCCTTGCGATGGTCAGCAAGCCCGACTGGCTCAACAGTATGTTGTGTTATAGAACGCTTCCGAAACCGTTTGTTCGTCTTCATCAATGAACAAGGGAAACAAGCACTATTGAATAGTACGACTATGAGACGCCTCTGCAGAGTACTCACTGGGAAGGTTTTCCGCGTTTCTTAAAAAATTCAGGCCCGCGGGTTTACTAAAATTGATTCAAATGCTGAAAATCTTTCCTTATTAAAAAAATGAAAAAGGCTAACGATAATAAAATTGATTTGACTAACTTGTCATCTGTTACTTATGCTCGCTTCTGCATTTCTGTGCAGGAGAATACCGCCAGCTGTGTCCATTCGAAACGGGTTTCAACAAAGACGGACAAGGTACGCTACATTGCATCGGGACAAATGAATTATGTCTGTGTCTTATAATTCGCATCATACGCCGCGACAACGCTTGGGTTTTGTGCCTATAGCCTACAGAGACAGCGCGAAAGGTAGTTGAAAATAGCGTGTCCTTCTTTTAAAAAGCACGATACTGGCGTCAGACCCAGTAGCAGTTCTGCAGCACTCCAGGTGCCGGTATCGGACTATGCAGGTGGTCGATGAAACGTGCACAATAGACTTTTACAGTTGAGAAAAAAGCCATTGGCAGTGTGCAAGCTGTTGGCCTGTATATTCAAAGCGCCTTTGTAGCGCAGCAAGACGTACTGTTAGCAGTTCATTCTTGGCGCTCGTGCCATAGCGGCCGTCACAGAGAGCATTTTCTACTTTTCCTGGTTGCTTCACCAATATAGCTCAAAGAAGCAGAGTGGCTGATGTATACGTAGTACCTCAGTGTATTCACTGTATAGCGTTGAGAAACACAACAAAACTCCTAATCTGTCGCAAAGTTCACCACCATATGTGTTACAGCAGCGCCGGCGTTTAAAGGGACACTGATAACAATTAGAAGCTGGCCTGTATTGATACGGCACCGCGTAATAATCACAGAGACCACTGTTACCGAAACCGGAGCTTTCAGAAGCTAGAAAAGATCGAAAAAACAAAATACAGATTTCGCCATCACCGATCGATTACGCAAGTAAAATGTGTGCGTCGAAACCCATTTTCTTCGCGGATCTCAGAGGCTACGCTACACCTCCATCCACTTCAAAGTGATGACAACCCGTCGTCCTTTTCGGGGAGGACGTCATGAATTTGAATTGACTGGCGAGAAGATTTTAAAATCCTATTTTCTCGCCGATAAATGTGTCTCTCGATGCCGGACAACCCTCAGCACAGCCAGAAAGAGCAAGAGAAGCATTCTTCAATTAGAACAATAATTGAATTGAGTTGTCCTCAAGTCACCTTAAATTAATCCTAGTTGTGCCACCTAGTTCTTGCGAGAGGAGAAAGGCACTTAGGAATGCCATAATTTTACATTATTTGGGAATGTGAGAGACAAGGCAGGACTTGGCATGTATTTCTGAGTGCCTTGGCGTAGGCTGCCTCGAAGGCGAGCAGACGTCCAGGTACCCTGCCTTTTCCCACCGTGCAGACATCAACGAGTGCGACCTCATGCCTCACTTGTGCAAGAACGGCCGCTGCGTCAACACCCAGGGCTCGTACAGGTGCATATGCAACCGGGGCTACAAGGCTGACGCATCGGGCAAGCAGTGCATCGGTGAGATCTAAACCCAAATTCTAATAATTAGAATCCTGCTAGAAAGTGCCTGGCAGTCTAACTGCGTTAAAATTTTGATACCTGAAAGATTTTCCGGCTTTTGAGTAATGAAACCTTAGCTTAAATTCGAGCGGTATATTGCGAATAGAAAGCCGTGAATTGAATGCGAGCGTTCAGCAGTGTTCAGACATTAAACTAGGGGAGTAAAACATACTTCTTTGTCGTGACTTCAATGGCGCTCAAGAATCTGGAGGGCCAACCAGGTGCGATTTGAAGGTACTGAAGACAGTGAGGGAGTTTCGGGGGGACTTATTGGAACCGCCAGCCATAGAGCATTGTGCCGTCATTGACCTTACTTCGACGTTTCTCGTCCGTTACATTTCTCTTGAACTCTCCTTATATTTACACCAACATATGAAGATAATATCACTAACAAAATATAAAAAGTAATCCGGCTCGAATGCGGACGCCTGTAGAGCGAGCAAGAGTGCGTGCGCGCGTGCGTGCGTGCGTGCGTGCGTGCGTGCGAGTGAGTGAGTGAGTGAGTGAGTGAGTGAGTGAGTGAGTGAGTGAGTGAGTGAGTGAGTGAGTGAGTGAGTGAGTGAGTGAGTGAGTGAGTGAGTGAGTGAGTGAGTGAGTGAGTGAGTGAGTGAGTGAGTGAGTGAGTGAGTGAGCGAGCGATAGCGATACTGTGTCGGTAATGTGCGCGTCTCTGCGCAGACATCAATGAGTGCGAGCAAAGCGTGCCGCCGTGCAAGTCCAAGTGCGTCAACACGGACGGAAGCTACATCTGCTCCTGCGAGCCTGGATACGTGCTAGCCGAGGACAAGGTCACCTGCAAAGGTCAGAACAAGCACGCATCGATCGCTGCCGGTCAGCACAGCTGCGGGCGGTTCTCCCACAGTAACTGACTGTGGGTCAATTTAAACGGTCAACCATACATGCTGAGGTCTGGTCAGAGGCATGTACTGGCACGTACGCGTCAATCATTTTATCACTATTCTTTCATTCTGTTTCTGCCTCGACTTTTATGCAAACGTGCACTGAGTCTCTGGTTCTTGCGATCAACGTAAAACATCTTTCTTTGCTTTTGTTTGCTTGTTGACGCCACAGTGCGCAGGAACGCTGGGTCACAATTCTAGGGTCCTATACGTTTCATTCGTTAAATATCCCTCGTTTAATAACTTTATTCGGTCTTTTAAAGGAACAACTGCCCTCCACGAACTTCAGCCCGGTTAGGTTCTCCTCACTGCGTCAAAGCAAACGTGCTTTGATACGCATTAACAGCATAATTGCCACGCACGGAGAGCGCTCGACAAGTTTCGGTGTCTCCGAAATGAGCTATTCTTTTCCTAACCAAGGCAAACCGAACAGAAGTATTTCAAAGAACCGAGGTAAAAAAAAAAAAACTTTCCTCTTCTCGTTGCAGACATTGACGAATGCGCCACAGGCAGACACAACTGTGAGCACAGCTGCATCAACACACCGGGAAGCTTCCGCTGTGGATGCAAGGACGGCTACAAGTCCCACGAAAGCCAATGTCTCGGTAGGCATGCGAGGTCACGTGTTTTCGCCGCGAATTATATACAACGCGGTGCTGCAAGGCGAAGGTTGGTGGTCGCGTTCCAGAATGTAGCTTTCAATATACTCACGTCACCTGCAGCGCCCGCGTTTATTGGGCAATACCGATCATCGTTTGTTTCCTGGGAAAGTATTTCTTTCAAAGTGTTCCATCTCAGCACTCTTAATCCGGTTCCATGTAGGGTACAGCATAACCTACGTTCCAAATATTTCATATAAAACAAGGGCTATAGCTTGCATCGTGCATCAAACTATATATTTATTGTAAGATAGCGAATTCTTTCACCTCTTTTTGCTGGACCTACGTGGGCGCACTTTGTTTTAGCTGCACCACGTACAAGTTCCAATTCTCGCAATATCTCTTCCTGTAGACGCTTTCAAGCTACACATTTCCTTGTTCTGCACATTGATGGAGCAGCAGTTGGAGCTGCGCGTGTTGCGGTAGGATGCACGGAATAGAATAAATGCTGGTGCGAAGCAATTGGTCGGCTCAAAATCTGAAATCCTAAGGTATAAGCAGACGCAGCACCCCCTACCGACACTTAGTCAGTGAAAAAGCGAACGGAAAGAACGGACGGGGATTTGCACAGCAACTACCGCTGCTAATGAAGAGACAAAAATTAATTAAAAACAAACAGCATGCTAAAGCCATCACCAAAGAAAAGCAGCCTCTTCTAAAACGAGTGTCGCGATCTGGCGTCTTAGTTGTTCCGTGAGGTTGCTCACCAGAGAAACGTATTGAATGCGCGGAATCAAGGCTGGGGCGTGATTTGTGGCAAGAGGTGCATTCTTCACTACGAACTTTCACTTCTTGCTATCTTCACAAGGACCTAACGCAAATTTGAATAACCTAATAGTGGCGTGTGTTACGGCGCAAGAGAAATGGACGTCGTGTGTTTGTACGTTTGATAACCGGGGGTATTCAAGAGGGGAGGGTGTGTAAATGGAAACTTATGAAAAACAAATACAGCAAAACGTTGAGAAAAAAAATGGCGCGGCGAAGACAGCAGGTTGTGTGAACCTTCGTCAATGGCAGTGTGAAACGAAGCATTGTCACGAATGATCAGCGAGTCCTGAAACTACCGGCTTTTGTAGCGCAGCTCTTTGAGCCTTCAGCGTGGCACCCCTTGAGCTCCGTGGCGGCGCAGTGGTCACGTGGTTGGTCACGTGGTACGGAGCAGCTCAAGCCGTTCCGTGACTACTATGTGTGCAAAACCATTGTGTCTTCACTTTCAAGCCGAACCTAAGCGTAGCCAGGCTGATGTAGCTCTCGCGTCACTTCGGGTTTAACCGGAGCTAAACCACAACAAATTTTTTTTCGCCTAGCTTTTTACTTCGCCGGCAGCCGGCTTACAGCAGTTTACTGCAACTGCCTCCGCCGTTCCCGCAGACATCAACGAGTGCCAGGAGCAGCCCCACCTGTGCGTCCCGGGTGGCACGTGCACCAATATGCTGGGCTCCTACCGCTGCAGCTGCCAGCGCGGCTACATCACCGACGCGTCGGGGCAGTCCTGCAGAGGTAGGTCACGCGTTTCCTTGGCTGTCGCAGCTATTTCGACAGTACAAAAATGCAAGAGCGGGTTTCAGGCCAGGAACCGAAACAGAGCGACCGTAGTACACCCAGCGTCTGTATACTTTAAAGACTCTGAAGACAATTCCATTCTATTTTTGAATTTCCCGTCCTTCACCATTAGCTGAAGCGACGCCACGCCCCGCGTTCGCTCTTCGTGATTGGTTAAAGCCAAGGGCGTGGCGTCGATTCGGCCAATGACGAAGGGCGGGATATTCAAAAATGGAATGTAAATGAGAAACAGTCGTTGTATCATACTGACCCAGGCATAAAGCGTCGACGTTGTACGTCGTGACCGCTTCTAAAAACTAATAATGTTATCTAGGTGGGGGAGGAGGGGGTTACATAATAAGCTACGTACGTTGCTATCACTTTTCCTCCTATTAAGGACGAAAATCTTGGAACAGTCCTTTTCTCGAGAAACATCGGATTGCCTTTCGGCTGATGGAGCTTTGCCTCCTTTCTGGCTGGCTTTTGGCTGTCGCACCTTTGAGACGAAAATCATGGAAGCTGGCGGTTAACGCGCTTGTTGCAAAATGTTATGGCCAGTGATTATGCCTCGTTCGATTCGCACCATGCTGCAGTAACGTGTCATTGGACCAGTTTTGTATGCGTTTGATATTGACGCAGAGACGCAAGGAAAATTAATAGGTTCTTCATAGTTACTTGTCGGCAGTCAATGTTCAATGTCCCTGTTATGCATGTCTTAAGTAGCGAAAGCTTATGGTAGCAAGCCACCACGAGAAGGACAATCCTCGCCGCTTCCTGATGAGTGCCTGTAAAACCCAGGTACACCCGAAGGAAATTCTTGAACACAGCTATTTCAGAAATTCATAACAGCTGTCTATAAATGCAAGCACCACTATTGCGCTGCCGCTGAAACCGGAAAGGGCGTGTCACAGATTTCCTTGTATAGAAAGGCTTGAATTCGTTTGCCAGAATTTTTCTACATTTCCAATTAGAAGTGTTATTCAAGCGGTCTTCAAGGTTGTTTTTTATTATATTGTTCATAACAAACCATACTTCAAGAAAAGAGTACCAATGGTGCCCATCTAAACACATCTAAACTTCAATCAACTCCGCCTTCGTGAGTCACCCGAACACGGTGGAGCAATCCGAATTCCTGCTATGCAATTACTCTTCGTTTCCTATTGCGTCATTTATCTGAACTTTCTTCATTGTTTGTTCCTTGCGAACGTAAGGGAGTGGAGACTGGGAACGCAAGGTAAGCAACTTCTATGCTGCCCCATATCGTTTTTTGTTCACACCACGTATCTGCGCCTGTCCTCCGCTGCAGACACGGACGAGTGCGCCAACACGGCCAAGTGCTCTCACGGATGCGAGAACCTCGATGGCTCATACCGCTGCACCTGTCCCAAGGGCTACAAACAGAACTACTACTGGAACCAATGCGTCGGTAAGTGGGACCATGCTCGTCGCAAGCATGTTCTATGCACTAGCAATCAACATTTCCTGACGCATGGCTCTATGGTAGGAGCAAGGCTGCAGCATTGTTTTTGCTCCGTGCCCCTTAGTGACACACATCACCTTGCTTAGCCACAGGACTAACGTAGATCGTAAACTGTGCGTATTGTACGCTGCCTCTTCTGGTCGCTTTCAGCGTTCATGGCAATGCTAAGGGTTACACCGCATACGCTGGTGTGAAGCCAGGAGAAAGTACTTTATTTCGACGCAGCATTAATTAAGCGTCGAGGATTCTCTGGGCCAGGGCAACGATAGTCAGCTGGTCGGAGGTTAGCCAAGTCCGCCACGTTGTGGGAGAGGGTTATGGGTAATGGGGAGATCGAATGGCAGAAAGGCAGGAGAACAGGGAAATTTCCGGGGTAGCATAGGTTTTCGGCAATTAGGGAATGCAGGGAACGGCTGGAGATAGCGGAGAAAAGAACGGGCCGGGGTCAGGAGTCTTCTTATATGGACGCGCCCGAGAATTCTTAGTTGGGGAGTGATGAGAGATTTTTCAGGAACAGGAAGAATATGAAGAGTTTCTGTAATGTTGCCATAGTGAAGATTTATTTCCAAGATAACTCCTTTTATTGTCCCCCCGAGATCAGCAAGGATCGTCTTAGCACTGAAAACAGCGAAGACAACATACCGGAGCGTAATAATTTATGGTGTGCAAAGGGTAAAATACCTTCACACCGCACTGGCGGTACCTGCGAAGAGCCTACAAGGGCAAGCCCCTCTTGGGTATCTTGCACGAAGGGGATCGATGAGGCCGCCAACGAAACGCTGAAGCTTTTCATTCATGTTCCCGGTTGATCACGCGACCAGCTCGTCGTCAATGTCCTTCTGGAACTTGGGCACGTCGGCAGGAGCTTGACCGTTCGAAGCACGTGTAATACGCTCTCGCTGGTGTTTCCACGCTTCTGCAGATGACAACGAGTGTTTGTCCCAGCCATGCGGCTCGGCGTCATGCATCAACACGGTGGGCAGCTACTCGTGCTCGTGTCCATCCGGGTTCCGCTACGACGAGATCATGACCGGCTGCATCGGTGAGTCCTCGCGATGCACGTGTGATGCAAAAGCGGCTTCTCAGCACTGCATACGAGCTGAGCATTTACGCCGCTTGCTTAAGGTGCGCGGAAGACATTTATAATTTTGCCCTGTAGAAGGTGCTAGCAACTTCTATCGAATTAACAATAGCAAGAACTTCGTTTACTGAGGTGATGATGCGAGCTGGTTCCGCCTTGGCTCAGGTGGCGTAGGGTGCGAGAACAGCCCGTGCCTCTACGACTGCACACCCACAGGCACCAGCGGCTTCCTGTGCAGCTGCCCGGAGGGCTTCCAGCGCATCGGCCAAGGGTAAGCAACGCGAAGGCATTCATGCCACCAGAGGTAGGCAACCTCATGAGTTTTCGACCTCACGAGGTCGACGTCAACCTCAAAATGGCATCAACCTCACGTCCTGAGGTGAGGTCGGCGACGGCTCGAAATTTTCTGAGTGAGGTCCGCAAATCAGACCTCAACCTCAAGCGTGAGTTTGAGGTTGAGTGAGGTCGTCATTCGGTGAGGTCGACATTTTTTGCAGTTGCCCCCTCTTACTCCGACGAGTGCCGCTTCCGATTCTGAGTTGCAGGGCACCGCCGCAATGTTCATGCAGTGATGTCGCTTGATGCTCGGTTTCCGCTGTTTGGACAACCGGATGTCGCAGTTCCCTCTTAGCTTCCGGTGCTGCGCCGCAATGTCCGTTCAGTCCGAGCCTACAGGAAGACGCACCCCTCTGGTCTTCCGGGATGGAGTGTTACTGTCACAGCACGCCACTCTCCCTCCCCCTTGCCCCGCTGGCGTAGCACCCGGCTGCCTGCCGGTCGGCTCGAACTCACAGGAGCGCGCAAAGCACGCAACTCACGTTGACCCACGGTAGCTTTGTTTGATGCCGCAAACAAATAAGTTCAGTCCAACAAGCACGCAATAAATTCGTCGCAGCGCGGATGGCCCCAAGCAAAACTGCTTCGTGTTCATGCTCGTTGCCGGCACTGACGTCATGGCTCTTGCCTTGCAATCGAATAAAGGGGATCCTGCTGTGCATTACAAGCTGACTTAACAGAAACTGGAATAGTCGGCACAGGCGAGAGAATGTGATTCAGGTGGTTCCTACAATCACACCTGCTGATTCGATTTAAAAAGCACGAAGCCAGAAAAACCTGTAACACATTTGAAGCTTTTGATCGGTGACTTCCTCTTTCGAATCTAACGCTAATTATGTATATTCCCGTTCCATATTGCAAGCAGATACAAATATAATTTCACTTTTTCATCCTTCCGAATAACCTCTCTTTGGTCTCCTGTTCCTTGTTCCTTCTCGTAAATTCGCTTATTATGCCGAAACACCACAACACGAGGCGAACGCACCAGCATAGCGGTGTTACAGCGGCGAAAAAAATTAAAACTATAATGAATGTATGATGATGTGGTAGTTGATTCCTTTTCCTTTTTTAATGAAGTAGTGTGAATGGAACTGATTACATGCTCGCGCTGTGCTGCTGAGTCGCTGTTTCAAACCTTCTAATATGATGTTTAATGGGGCACACTGTTGTTCGCTTCTGTTTTTAGTGTGCCATTTTTGTTTGTATGTTTCTAATCACTCTATTTTTTATTTTCTCGTATGGGATCAGTTAGGTTGGCGGCCTGCCTTGCAGACGACCGGGCACTACACGTTATCTTTCCTTCAACTATTTTGCAGAGACCCATCGTTCATCTTAAACGGGTTCGCTGACTGCTCGCGCGGTGCTCGTGGGTAAAAACGTCGAGAATGCTGGCGTACCATTGATTAGTTCAGTCTTGAAGGAAAAAAAGTGATTGCCTTAAAGCAGCTTGTCTCAGACTGGTTGACGAAATGGTACCCAGAATTCTGTTGAGGCGTATGAGTACTTAGGCGGTTTTTTTTCCCCCGGGGTAGGCAGAGGGGTGGTGGGTGGGTTGGGGGGGGGGGGGGGGGGGTGCTCGGAAAAAGATTTCGCTGTGGGGAAATTTGAGCGGAGAGCCGTAGTGATCCTGATAGAGAGAGCGGTCCACGCTACCATTCCACGCTGCCCATTATAGGCCAGTTGTTTTGACCCGTGTGATTTTAATAGTTGGCACAGTGTTCGAAGACGTAACCTAGCCCTTTATTTCAAAATGCCGCGGGTTCACCGAGACATCGGAGATTTTCCAGGATTTCGAAACCATTACCTTCGCCGCCTGGAGGGAAGTGGCGGAAACGGGCGAGGGTCGTGACCTCCCAGGAACATCATCCTTAATTATTAGCGGCAGGTATTCTTATTTCCCCCACAATAATCATCTTCGGTTGCTGGGTAATGTACAATATTTATTCAATATACTGGCAACTTATAATTTGGTAGCGGTATATCAGACTTCCCCGAGCTCATAAGGATACACTGTTAGCATCACCATCATCGCCATCATCTCGAGAGTCAAACGCATGTGTCGTTGCATGATATTTACAGTATGATATACATGAGAACTGGCGCGTTTACCTGCTGGACAATCCGAATGTCATTAATGCGGACCGGGTTGTGGGCTCTCTTTGTAATGCGTCATGCGCGCATGTGTAGAAATGTGGGATCCATATGGATCTTGATATGGGGGTGAAAGGGGGTTGGATGCGGGCCTGGTATGACGAGAAATTACATCGTTGTCACGTGAGTAGGTGTGATGTCATGTTACATCGCCGTCACGTGACTAGGTTTGATGGCACATTACATCGCCGTCACGTGACCTGGTATGACGTCACACTCATATGATGTCATCACTAACAATACCAATTAGTCTTAGCGTTGCACAATTATATTAATTAGCATTGATTAATTATGTGACGTCATCATCATCGTCGCGTGTCTCGTCAGCTCGTTACGTCGCATGGCGCCGTTTCTTGCGGATACTTTCTTGCGGATATGACCTGGAAAATGAGCCATATAATGCTTTCGCATTAATAAAAGAAGCCGCTCGCTTCTACACAGACATAAATACAACGTGCCTCTGTTGGTGTACTACAGTCGCCGCAGCTTGTTAAGTCTTTTCGAAGGCAACATACAGAGGACTGAAAAGAGCATTCTCGCTATGCCGGACAGAGCTAGAAAATCGAAATATACTGATATGCGTCTGCATAACCGTCGCATTGGAAGTACATCGACGAGTATCGTGAATACCTCCCCCTCCTCCCGATTTCTGGTAGATGGTGTAGAAGGGCTGTGTTTGTCAACTGCCGGTTCGTGCGTGAATGAACGAGAGGCTTCCAATACGAACAAGTATACACGAAGCAGGTTGCCAAGTAATGACACATATAAAGTGATCACCGACGTACTGGTGGTAACCGCGCATGGGACACCGCTGCCCGCAGGCCATATACTCTCTGAGGGTTCATCCCAGATTATAAGCTTCTGCTATTGCGTGCACATCAATAGTGTCTCTAGACACCTAATTAAATAATACCATCATCATTTTGGCTTCCCTGTCTCACAGGATTCTCAGAATTGTTTTTAACTGAAAAACTTCTTAATCGCTTTTTTTGTTTTGTTTTTCGTTAGTTTGCTGAGGTCGAGCAGCCGACCTCAACCACACAATTTGAGGTTGAGTGAAGTCAGCACTGGCCTCAGGAAAAGTGAGGTGAGGGTGCCTAAGGAAACCTCAACCTCAACTGATGAGGTTGAGGTTGAGTGAGGTCGGCAAATTCTTTTCGAGGTTGAGGTGAGGTCCAGATTTTTGAGGTCAGATACCCACCTCTGCATGCCACACCCTCTGTCATGTAACCGAGTGTAAGTTCTCTTCGGAGGGTATCCGAGCCTCGGTCACGGGCCGGGATGGTAGTGACGGTCGTGGAGTCACTTGTGAAATCTGTGGTGGCTTGTATTCCACAATCAAAATCATGTGCATCACTTACTGTTGCCACAAAAGTATCTGAAAGTTGGCAGGGAAAGCGGTACAGCTGTTTCCGGAGTAAGCGATATTGGTGGTTGCGCGGATTTAACGAGGTGAGGGCCTGTCGCCTATAGCCAAGAGATTTTACGTAGGAATGCTGAACCCCATTTTTGGACAAAAAAAAAAAGACCAAGAAATGCATGGTTCAAATGGAACCGCCCCCTCTCCCGAACCAGCCCCTTCAAGAATGACCCAAAAATCCGCCCCTGGTCCAGGGCGCAGTTGAATGTAACGTATTATGGCGTCATTGGGTGACGAGCGTGTGCCCAACACAACGAACATGCAGTGAAAATTTCCACACCGGCAGCCGAATGTGCTCAACCATGTGACATGGATGTGAAGGAGCAGACACTGAAATAGCCATACAATTCCTGCTGCAGTCGGTATTGTCTTGAAGATAGGGCTTTAAGCTTCTGCTGGCCAGAGTCGAGACTGAGAACTCTGAAGATATTTATAAAACGAGTTTCCTTTTATCTAAATATATTTTGTCTTCCTTATTTGCGTTTTATCGCTCTTGAAATTAGGCGATCGAAACGCCCTTTAGCGCAGCCGTCTTGCATTTGTCTAGAGCACTCGAACAGCGCGCTATGCTGCGCATTTATAAAAACTTCCGCTGTCTGGCGTGCCCGACATAGCTTTTAAAAACATGAGAAGTTAACCATGATCTATGGAGACGTCCATAGACGATAAAGTCTTGTTTCGAGCCCTAGGCAACTCGCGAATGACTCAAGTGCACTCCCTGGTTGTTCGAGCGCTCTAGACAGGTGCGTGGACATCTACAGTCACGCTTGTAGTTAATCGTCAGTGTAAGGGCTCAATACGCCACCTGGACCCCCCCTACGCAGCCACTGCTTGTCGGCTCATGACAGCCGGGGACAGTCGGTGACGAACGCGCTGGGCAGCCTGGGCG
The DNA here is from genome assembly GCF_052857255.1 of Amblyomma americanum. Taxonomy (NCBI): domain Eukaryota; kingdom Metazoa; phylum Arthropoda; class Arachnida; order Ixodida; family Ixodidae; genus Amblyomma; species Amblyomma americanum. The sequence goes on from NC_135499.1 coordinate 208,962,313, forward strand.
CCTCCATCCCGGTCTACCCGGTGGACGATCGCGAAGGGGCGGCCTCTGACGACGACGGCAAAATCATCTCCACCGAGGGCTGCTACTCGTGCAACCTCAACGGAGGCGGCTCGCTGCCCACGGCGCAGCAGCACCGCAGAACCAGGGACCTGAGGCAGCCGTCGGCGGCCAACGCAACTGGCCACCGCGTCACGCGCCGTTTCCGGAGATCCACGCACAGGAGCGTGAGTACTGCAGATGATGCCACCCTTTTACGACAGGCTGCTCTGCGGTCGCCCACTGCCACTGTTCCAGCAGTTGTCGGTGCGCTGGCGAGAAGTTCCAGCACGTGCAACGAGCGTGCATGCAGTGCCTGAATGCATGTCTTAGACAGTAAAAACAAAGTGAAGTTGGCCCATGTCGATAGACTGAGGCATTCTAACGAAAAACGGACTACTCTAACCGAAAACGAACTTAGATAAGCTATAAAAGACAAAAAAGAAACGCAAAATACAGGTGGCGTCATCACCGGCCGATTTCTTAAGTAAACTGCGTGCGTCGGCGCCGAATTCCTTTCGCGAATCCCGTAGGCTATGCTACACCGCCATTCACTTCAAAACGATGGAAACCAGTTCTTCTCAGTGTAGACGTCGCGAATTTGAATCGAGTCGCGGGAAAATGTTTAAACTCAATTTTCTCATCCCCAAATGGAAGTTTTGTTGTCGGACAAACGTTCACACACCCAGAAAGAGCCAGACTGAAAATTAAACGTTTCGACAAAATAGCCCGTCTGAAAAAATAGCCCGGCTGCCGTTCAGTATAATTACGGCTCCCGACAATTTCATTAAACTCTACGCAACGTAATAAACGAAAAACTATAATAATTGTCAGACAAAATCGAGTGCAAAAGATGGCGGCTAGTACAAAATCTAGACCAATATACAGAAGCCAGTAGGATAGAGGATCTTAGATATCACGAGCTGACTGAGAGGCGCAACTATATACTTGGCCCATGCAAAATGTTCGAGCTGAAAAGAAGACAAAATTTCTTGGCCAGGTTTAAAATGCTTGCAGCAGCCTCTGTTCCTGGTCAGGCCATATGTCACGTGAAGGAGCGCTTCCAATGTTTCGTTAGGCAATCTATTTCGCAGGTCGGTTTTAGTGAGCGATACCTGGTTGAACACGCGTTCGACGGCGACTTTTGATACTGGTAGTGATAACAAAAAGCGTTCAATCAGACATCAGTGGGAATGTCGGATTGCCGGCCACATTTTTTGCATTTCTCACGCTTAACCAGAATTCGTTATGAACCGGGTACACACGGCCAGATAATCCGATTTCGTTTGGAGCAGGCGATATTCGATTCTACTGCAGAAATTGAATTGGTCAGTATAAAAGCACCGAATGAGCGATGGACAAAATCGAAGTAGTAGTTTTTTTCGTCCGAGAAGCTGCAGGTCGCTCAGATGCTTCAATAGACTTTTAATGCACGCTATAATAAACTTGCGGCACCTTTCCAAAAGAAAGACTTTATCCGAGTCGACGAAGGAAGACTTCTGGAGGCAGTCGAGAAAAAGAATTCCCCTGTCGTATGACATGACATGTAATATATGTGCAGCTCCCGACCCGCGTTGTCTTGGTTTTGCGTAACCAGGCATTACAGCTCCTGCCATTAAGCTTTTCACAAAAGAAGACAATTTTTGTAGCGGGAGGTATACACTAGGCTACCAGTCGAGCATTTCGCCGTACACGGGACAGGCCAGTTTTACACCGCCGCGGTGGCTCAGTGGTTAGGGCGCTCGGCTACTGATTCGGAGTTCCCGGGTTCGAACCCGACCGCGGCGGCTGCGTTTTTATGGAGGAAAAACGCTAAGGCGCCCGTGTGCTGTGCGATGTCAGTGCACGTTAAAGATCCCCAGGTGGTCGAAATTACTCCGGTGCCCTCCACTACGGCACCTCTTCTTCCTTTCTTCTTTCACTCCCTCCTTTACCCCTTCCCTTACGGCGCGGTTCAGGTGTCCAACGATATATGAGACAGATGCTGCGCCATTTCCTTTCCCCAAAAACCAATTATTATTATTATGACAGGCCAGTTGTGCGCATGCGCCGTTACCATGGCAACCGGGAAAGAGGAGTGGGTGCGCCGCGCGCTTCGTCGCCGCTTTCTTCAAGAGTCCCTCCTTTATCCCTTCCCTTATGGCGCGGTTCAGGTGTCCGCCGATATGTGAGATACAGATACTGCGCCGTTTCCTTTCCCCAAAAAACAATTTAACCTTACGGCCGCGGTGTCGGTCTCCACGGCAGGCGTCGCATAAATCGCACCTACCGTTCCGATGAACGCATCAAAGTGCACCGGCGTTTTATGATAATTTGGTTTTGTGGGAAAGGAAATGGCGCAGTATCTGTCTCACTGTATCGGCGGACACCGTAAGGGAGGTGATAAAGGAGGGACTGAGAGAAGAAAGGCAGAAAGAGGTGCCGTTTTAACGTGCACTGACATCGCACAGCGCACGGGCTCCTTAGCGTTTCCTCTCCATCGAAACGCCGCCGCGGTCGGGTTGGAACCTGGGTACTCCGGATCCTGGACCGGAAGGATTGACCTTGTGTATCTGAGAGAAAGCAACCAGTCTAAATACTGTGTAGGCAGCATTGAGACAACTGCGTGTTACTTTACCGATCATCGGGCAGTGTTTATCTCTGTCAAAATTGAATAAACAATGTGTCCCACCGAATACTATTTCAATGCTTAACATTTTAGTCACAACAAACTCGTCAACATGCGTAATCAGCGGAGAACTACAGCTCTCGCTACGTATATCGTGTCGTACGTGGCTGAGCTAAGCCACTGCCAATTTTTTCCACCTCGCCTGACAGGGTCCAGGGTCCCGCACTGAAAGTTTGTTCATTCGCTCGAATTTATCGTTTATTGGACTTACAAATATAACAAAAAAATAAAATTTGCTCATCTGGTAGGTGTCGCAAAGACACCTACCAGCTTATTCGAGACATTGCCCGAGGTGATAGCGGCGCACGTTTCCATGTACTATTGCTGTCTTGTTGGAGAATGTGCGAACCAACTGAAATTTTCAAGTACAAGGTAGTCAGTGTGGGTGGGTAGCACATCGATCGCCTCTATTAATAGACTAACTGTAAGGAAATTGCACACACTTTACAACCAGAAGTCGTGCTCTTTCTGCCTGCATTTCTGTGTAAAGGCTGGTCTGCTGCCCACACGACACTGCCCGTCTGTCCCGAGGCCCAATAATAATTCACATTGAAGATATGCTTCGGTCACAGGCACAAGGCTGAGCAAGACTATAACAAAATCACTTAAAGCGACACTGAGGAGAAATTGAAGTTGGCTTGTATCGATAGAATACCGGCTCCTGATCACGAAACGCCACTCTTACTGAAAACAAAGCTCTTGTAATCTAGAAAATAGCAAGAACCACAATACAGGTGTCGCCGCCACAGGCCAATCTCGCAAGTACAAGCGTGATGACTTCCTAGGACAAGAGGCGCCACCTTGGAGGAATTTTCTCTACGTCATGGAATCCACGAATCTCTGAGGCTGGCAAAGGAAGGTTACGCACAGCACCGCTAGCCGTCAGAAATCACGGAGTCTGCGTTTACGTCACGTATCACGTCACTCCGTTCTGTGACGTCATAAGAGTTCTCCGTGTCGTCATAAGAGTTCTCGAGTTTGAATCAGAGCGGCGGGAAAAACTTTCTCAACTCCGAATCCAAATGTCTTTGAAATAAATGCATCTTTCACGCCCGGACAAGCGGCAACAATGCCATGAAATGGCTATCAGATTTTGCTAACAAAAAAAATGATAGAGTTCTCCTCAGTGTCCCTTTAAAATATTCGTTTGAGAGCAGACTATAATGACTTTTTTTTTGCACATGCGCAGGAAATGTAGACCAAAAATAGCCACGTAGCCAAAAGGCAAATTTTGACGCCAACTCGGACAAAATGTAGCCTAGTTTGGCTATTATTAGCCCAATCTAACAACCCTGCTCCCATCACTAGTATGGAGTTTTAGCATAGAGCTTACAGTCTACTGTTATAGCGGCCGCCAGTCACGAATGCGTATTAGCAGATTACACCGCGGCCCCAGACTCGCCCGCACCTGGCGCATCGGCGCCATCTGTTCATGCGCAATGGTGTGCTCGGTAACAGTAGACGGTATACGCTGCAGTTATATAGAAGATAGCTATGCTAAAACTCTGTTGTCGCGCGTTACGCAGCGCGCAGCGGCGACTGGAGAGAACAGCCAGCAGCCATCGGAGCACAAGCACCGCCACGAGCATTCCCACTGGGACCTGGTCAAGGTGGCGATGTCCGTGGACGAGGCCGAGCGAGGCCGCGACATCCTAGACATCCGGCCTGCCTATAAGCACCTGCGCGACGATAGCAACTACCACGTACTTCACGGCGTCGACAAGGACCGCTTCCGGGTCGTGTCCAGGTGAGCGAACCACTGCCAGGAAGACAGTACACAAAACGCGAAGAAAGCACAGCGCCCAGTGCTACTCGAAACCAGCCTTCCTCTTACAGCGATAGCTGTCAAATGCCCGTTCCTTGAGGTAAGAGTCGTAATAGTAGTCGGAGTAACCGGAGGGTGGTAATGCCGGAAGGAGTAGGAGGGTTGCACTGCCGTCACTGGAACGAACCACGCTAAGTGGTCCGAACACAGCTACGTCAAATGCGACAGCGTAGATCCTCGCACGTCCTCCCACTACTGCGACGGCCTCCCGAAACACATGGACAGACTTCATCGTTCAGAACCAGGCATTGGTCAGACACCTCGAACACAACTCATGCCACTTCTCAGATCACGAGGCTTCCTTCATGAATATCGAAGGCTTGCAGAGAAGTGCTATTGGAAGAGCGCTTGCGTCTAACAAAAAGAGCGCGCTGTAACTGGACGTATATGCATGTCGCTCTCAAATCTCAATATACCGCGGAATGAAAATACCTCAACAGCTGTCACTGAATCTCGATTTACACAGTGCTACCCTGCGGATGCCACGGGATGACCCAGGAGTGTCAGTAACAACGTAACACGCCACCTGCCAGTGGTGGCAGAACGAGTCTGAAGAGCTGCGCTCGAATTTCGCATTACAGACTATCGTACTCTTGTCAATTTTTTTTTATTTTATAGAGAACTTCCCAGAAATAAAAACAATCGGGTTGCCATTAAGGGCTGCAGACAAACCGCTTTTGTCACTGCAAGCGAAGCTTCGGCGTTGTCAAAATGGCGCCAATAACGTGCTGCTGTCGTTGCGGAAGGCCATTCCTCCATGAGGAAGGCATATACTATAAAGGAGCCTGTCCACAGAGGATGTGTCAAAGATCGCGAGATTGGCCGATTCGTCAGAGCAATTGCAGCAAGGCAGACAAAAATGAAAACCGTGTGGTCTTAAAGCAGGCAGAGAGTGCACCTTGAGAACAAGCCCAGCAAAAAACGGAATCAACCTGGATCACAATGCTATTTGGGGCTCGGGAGAGTTACTGACCCTATACGTTAGTGTGTGGTTCATTCCGAATAACAGAACAAAGGATGATGAGAACACACATTGAACAGCGTGACAGGTGACACGCAGGATTATTTTTTTGCAGATAGCGTGCAAGGTTATATTTTGCGAAAAGAACGGCGAGGTGCCGCCTCCAACGAAGGCCCCGCAAGAATGATTGGAATGGAGCTTTATTACGAGTGGGCCAGTGCAAGCGGAAGCTTTTTTTTTAAACCTCTTTTCGTGTTCTTTCTGGACAAAAAATGCGCCTTTCAAGCACGTACATGTAAAGAGTTTTACTAGCCCGCTTGCTACTGCACCGCTCAGTATAAGGGCCTGCATAATTTGAACCGTTGCCAAACCTTGGAACGGGAAGATAAGCGACGGTGACGATCGGGTGACATGTGCTCGAGGCCTCGAACGGCGTTGCGCGTTGTGTCAGCATTACGCGAACCCGTTATCCCTTATCGCTTGGACAGACACACCGGACGAAAGTCGTCGGTCGCCGTCGGAAGCGCAGTTTTTTATTTGCTTCGCTGCCACCTTTGTCTCCCATTTAAGACCGCGATCTCCGGTGTCCCTTATCTCTCGCTTCAAAACCAGCCTGTCTACCTAAAGTTACAATAAACAAGGCCACGTTGCCAGCACTTCAGGGCCGATGCAAATCCGCAGGCACCCCCGTTCTACCTGCACTCAGTCGCATCGTGAATCGATTACAGCTTCCAAAAAGGATGGTACTTTTTGCAGTGAAATATTACAGAGTATGCAGGCACTAGCAAACCACAACACCGTCCGGGAAGGGGGGGGGGTGCATAAACTGCGCATAAACGCGGAATATCCGTCATAATACGAGCCGCAATTCCTGCAGTAGTATAATTAGTTTTTAAACGGTTACTGTGCTATGTGCACGCACTGTAGTTTCGCTCATGTTCAGAAGCTAGGTGCAAAAGTGCAAAATAACGTAGTCTATGTGCAGATTGATGAATTGGAATGTGTGCTTCCATTTCTCCTATTCCGTGCCCATGAGCAAAGCTCGAACCTCGAAAGGCCGATTCTGCAGTGCATCAAATGCACCATAAATTAATCATATCAGGAACCACTATTCCTGCCAACTTTAAAGTGTGTGACACCGGCGCCAGGAGGACGCCAAGATTGAAGTTGGTGTAAACTTCAGAATAACTGTGAGCATACTTGGGTAAAGGTGGGTTAATATTTCGTCGGTGAAGTATATGGACCGAAGAACCGCTCTATTAACCAACCTTTGGCTGTTTACGATTGAAACAGTGATACGGAACGCACAGTAATATCCCATGTTGTACATATATTAGCAAAAAAAAAATGCTAGTTCACCATTTTGATGCGAAAGCATTAAGTGTTCATTACGAGAAAAGCTGGCGGCGTGTGTGTGTCAGTGTACTGGCAGGTGGCACAGAAAATTCCAGCGATGACAACAAAAATAAGGTGACGTCATCAAGCAGCCATAGACACACACAGAAAGTTCAGCACCGCCACATGACATTCGTCTATGTATACTACCCACTGGCCAAACTCCATGTGGCAGCAGTTTTCCCGACAACATTCGCACCAAAACTGTAAAGCAACCGTTTATCGTCCAGCATTCCAGGTGGTGTCATATGATTTCTCGTTGCATATAGCTTACATGTGCTAGTAAAGCTGGACGCTAGCTTGTGACAAGGATTCGAACCATCGACATAAGCACCTTCAATTGTGTGCCTTCCCAGGCTCTTTACCCCTTCTCTTAAGGTGCAGTTGAGGTTTCTACCAAGATGTGAGACAGTTACTGGCCATTTCCTTTCCTCAATAACCAATTTCCATCTCGAAATTGTGATGCAACCACTCGCTGTACACTTTTCCGGGTGGCATCATATACACGTGTGTGCGTGGTGTGTTTGTGTGAGTGGGTGCCAATGCACCCAGGGACAGTAATGTTTTCACATTCCCACACGTAAGCAGTCGTGTCTCTGGCGAATTTTATTTTGTCATAAGGCAATTTATGTTTGCAGTAAATAAATAACATCCACTAATGCATCCTTGTACACAGCTCTATATCCTCTCACCCCTTATTGTTTCTAGCTATCCCTTCTAGTACTGTTTGGACTCCCTATCCTCTCGTTCTCTTAATTTCTGCCAGCCACAGCTCGGTGCTTCAAGATAGTATAGATGCCATGGCCGGCACCAGTCTTTTCCTTCCATTCTTTTTTTTTTTTAATGGAACACTTACCACCTCCATACTGTGTAAAAGACTGCATCAAGCCGCCATGTGTCTCACCTGACTTTCTACGCGCATGTTTCACGCAGCGATGGTGGAGTGACGTTGCAGCTGGCAGAGACCATTGCGGAGCCGGGCGTGTACAAAGTCAACATTGGAAGCAGAAAGCCAACAGAGGAGGAGTCTCAGCACCACAACAGAGCATTCCGACTTCGTGTTCATGTTGCCATCACCAAATAAGGCCCACCGAGGGTCGGCATCCATCTTTCATCTTTCTCTGCCCTACTACAGCTGCACCAAGACGCGAGAGAAGCAGCTTTAGCAACTCGAGCCATGCCAACATTATTAAAGAACCAAAACCCCCAAGCCTGCCTCGATTAGTAAGCTTCACATACTGTATTCACTCAACGTGCACTTAGCACTGCCTGTTCCCCCAAGCATGATTTTTCAGTTATTTTCAGTGGGTCTATCATTTCGAAAATCTCACTGTGACTTTTAGTAAGAAATTAAAATGTTTTCTAAAACTCAAGATGGAGAAAAATAAAATGTCGGCAACACTAAACAAAGGCAGGAAGACAAAAAGAAACCCATGACCTCACACCACGAGTCAGTCCAGAGCTCGCCACTCCGCTCTAAGGCTACACAACAGCACACAATGAACATTGTGGCAGAATGTGGGGATCGTTTGTTTCAGGTCTGTGTCGTACACTAAGAAAGCAACAACCTTTAAAAATGATTTCTCCCCTCTGAAAAAAAAGTGTAAAAGAGGTGGCCAGCCGCTTTCTCTGTCTCTCTTTGTTTCTCTCTCCACCTGTCCTCGAATCACTAGAGGAGCCTATGAAGGAGCCTGACTTTAAGCACTGGCTGCCACACATTAAATGCAGACCTTCCATACACATCAAACCGAAGCTGTGGGGCTTAGGAGCTCATGTCACCCGGCAACATGCATGTGGCGTGCTATCTCACTGCTCACACCCAGGCGCTGCTTGAAAGAAGGCATGGCACGAGCGCCACCTAGTGATTTCCACTTGTGTTAAAAGTGGGCTCCAAACACAAGAACCGGTTCTAGGGTTGTCACATTTTTAAGAGAACCTGTGGTTTGACATTTATGCACTCAGACTAAAATTTTCAAAAAACGCAGCGGTAGATTTAACGGTACAGTGACCAGCCTTCATAACGAGAAATTTTACACATGAAAATCATGCCTAACCTCATTTTTGCACCGAAAAAATTTTTAAAAATATACATGGCTTAAGTGGGATGCCCCACCCCCCAACCATCCCCTCCAGGAGTGACTGATAAATCGGTCTCTGCAAAAATGCAACACAGTTCTGCAAACAACTTGCTGCACGAATGAAACTGCTTCCTTCCTTTATTATGTCTAAATTCGCTAAATGACACAAAGCTCTTGCATTATGACTGTTTGTCATTCTTGTGCCAAACAGTCAGAAACAGGAAAGGTACCCTAAAAGCCTTCGACACTCCTATAATGCCTAGCAAGTCACAGCACACTTTCTTAAAGGACCACTATACCTGCATGCACCTAAACCACGAGATGCACACATCACACAGCTTCATATTTCAACAATGGCTGTATCAGGTTCCCCATGCTTTTGCAAACATGTTGCATACCAGTGAGTACAATAGCTCATCATGGTCCCTAATGTGCCGTTAATGACAAGATCATACGGTTGCAAGTCTAGCATACGTGGCTGGGGTGAACATATAATCAATATCGTTGGTGGTTAGCTTAGCAGGGCTGCACTTATTTTGCAAAATTCATTTGGAGTGCTTCAAAAAATTGTGATTGTGCATTATTCTTAAATTTCACAACTGTCTAAAACCATTGAAAATTTAGTTTAAAAAAAAAAGCATTCGCAGCAAGACATTTTCACCAAGCTGGACAAAGCCTCTTCGGCATTGCACCCACCCTTGTTAAAAGCAAACAGAATAGGCATAACAAAGTTTATTCTCCTATGCTGCATGCATTTTGAGTAGTTCTACATAACTCAAAGCCAGAATCACTACCACATTAATATTTTATTTCATGTGCCATGTACAGCAAAGATGCAGATCACAACTTGTACAATTATTCAATTTTCTATATAGTCAAGCCTCATAAATATGATACCTGTTAATATGGACTACTCGAATTAAGGACAATTTCTCTGGGGACGAAACTTTTTCAATGTATTTATGCCTCACTAATACGGAAACATGGTCCGGACAATGAACAAGGGGAAAATGCATAGCACCCATTAGGGCTCATGTATTTTTTGTCTCGTTAATAAGGACAGTAATGCGAAAAAAATCTATACTGCCCCAACCAAGTGTTTCAATTTCTGCACTTTTGAGGAATGCACCAGAGGAATGCAGTGAAAAAGGGCAAATGGCTGAGAGATGGCCCTTTTCTTTTGTGGTTTCACGTTATACACTGCAGTTACCCAATCGGTGTGCCCCACAGTTTTCCATTTTGCGTGAATGACTGTGATGATAACTCCCTCTCCAGCTTGAGCAACGTAGAAAGCTGCATTCAGCAGCTGTCAGCTGGCCGAGTGCTGTGAATAGTCGTCGTAGTAGTTAGGTTGTTTAGTCATGAGACACCCTCAAGCACATCACTGATTACTAAGCGGGTCAAGCTGCACAACGGCAACCAGGAAAATGGGCTTGGAGCTGGCCAAAATCATGTCGTTTTAACTTCGCTGGCAACCATTATGAACAGAAGCAGACCTTAATCCTAGCATAATTTTTTCTTTGTTAACACGAACAACTCGCTTTTTTGCCAGTTCCGTTCAGAAACCAAAGTGTCCATACTAAGGAGGTACCACTCTACATGGCAGGATTGGGCAAACCACAGTGTTCACAAAGTATGCTGAGGAGCCAGTTGGTCAGACACAATGTCTGAATGAAGAACGTTGAGACAGCATATAGACAGGACAGGCACTTTTCCTGCCCTTGCCTTTTCTGTGTGCTGTCTCAACGCTATGTTCTTTGTTAAAACCGCAGTGTCTATCGTATTTGCAAACTTAAAAATTAGCAGACAAGGCACAACAATGCTAAACACTTTGGATTTTTCCTTTCACTAAACACGGTACTCAGGGGAAAACCTGCTTTGCACAAAGTGGCCGATCCAAAACAAGCAATGAGTAAGGCAGACACAATTTCATGGGCAAATTGGAGAATATGATTTGCAAAACGACATTAGAAACACAACATTATGTGTCATAGATCCCTTACAAAGTGTACAAAAGCACATAAATAACAATATTTACACTTTTTTGTGATTACACAAAACTCTGCATATGAAGAATGTCTTACTTAAAATCCTTGCTGATGTTACAATTCGACACCCAATATTCTCTTGTTGACTGTTTCATAAAGAGAGGCCAAAAATAACAGACAAGACAAGTTTGTGAATGTCACTGTACTGTTCCTTGCAGCATGGAGTCCAAAGTTGACTCCACAATGAATTGATGCTACAGCATCACAAGCAATGCGAATGTGCAGCAGCAGACCTTTTACTGCAAAAGGCATTGCAGCTGGTATTCATGGGATGCTCAAACATGAAGGAAACCTGAAAAAGGTGGCAATGCAGGAGCAAGAAATTAGTAGACGGAACAAGTGATCCAACTATAAATGCTACAGCATTTAATGTCGGCACACGAAAGCAACGATGATAACGCTCGCAAGGCAGCCTAAAATTTCACCTGATTAATGAGCAGAACATCTCGGGAAGGTTCAAATGTAATATAAAGATTATTTTGCAGATTACTTTGCAAACCACTGTTTTTGTTTGACAAGTTGAAAAAGTAGCCCTAAACTCGCGCGTCAGCACACAAACTGAGAGTATCTGCCAGAAGTGCTGCAAAAAGTGGCGCTCTTCGCATCGAAAATGCAGTAGAGCCACCTTATCTGAGTGAAAGTTATGAATTAACCACTTGCTACTTTTTTTCTGGTTTATGGGGGTTTAACGTCCCAAAGCAACTCAGACTATGAGAGACGCCGCAGTGAAGGGCTCCCGAAATTTCGATCACCTGGGGTTCTTTAACATGCACTGACATCGCACAGTACACGGGCCTCTAGAATTTAACCTCCATCGAAATTCGACTGCCCCGGCCGGGATCAAACCCGCATCATTCGGGCCAGCAGCCGAACCACCTGCTATTGATTAAGAAGTTGTTCCTAACACAGTTCCATGCTTTTCTGCGTGTGGAATGAGCAAGAAAGTATGCACTGCTCGAGCGAAGGAGCTGTGGCGAAATAGTATGCCACGAATAGCAGCAGGGCTAATGCCATTAAATTTGTGTGTGTAGCACCGCGCGAGTGCCATTAAATCTTAAAGCAGTATGCACTTAATGGCATTAAAGTTGCCCATGTGGCACAAGTATTATGCCTGGGTACAAATTGTGTTTAGCACAATTTTTATCTATTCTATTTGGAGTGCAAGAATCGGGTACAATAGAGTTTTCGCTGAAAACAAAGGACCCGCCGCGGTGGCTTAGTGGTTAGGGCGCTCGGCTACTAATCCGGAGTTGCTGGGTTCGAACCCGACCGCGGCGGCTGTGTTTTTATGGAGGCAAAACTCTAAGGCGCCCGTGTGCTGTGCGATGTCAGTGCGCGTCAAAAGATCCCCAGGTGGTCGCAATTAATGGCACCTCTTTCTTCCTTTCTTCTTTCACTCCCTCCTTTATCCCTTCCCTTACGTGCTGAACAATATATGAGACAGATACTGCGCTATTTCCTTCCCCCAAAAAACCAATTATTATTACTATTATGAAAACAAAGGGTCCTATTTATGGATTGCTTACCACAAAACAGTGCAAAACAATCACAAGCATGTAGAACTTACATTTTTCAAACAGACTACATTTTTGCTCATCTAATTAGAAAGAGGTAAAAAAAATAGCTGAAAGAGTCCACTCCTCTTGTTATCCCAAACATGCACATATCAGAAAAGACAAGTACACTCACACTTTCAGGATCACAGCAGTTGTGTTAAGACGCTAAATATATTCACGAAGAATCTGTCTCATCAGCATCCTCTGTCACCTGAGAGCTGCATGTTCAAAAACCAACAATCATCTTTTGGAGTGCTTGTCTAGTTACTGCAATGGCTTTCTTTTGACAACTCATAAGGCAGTCCAGAGCACTAAACAGGAGGAATGGCTGATTATTATAAAACATGAAATATGAACATAATAGCATCAAAACAGTGGGAAAACAAGAAATGAAAGAAGGCATGCTATACTAAATATGGCGAACAGAGAGCTCTTTGAAAGGGTAGAGACAAGACACCAATATTTTCATAGCATATTTTTGTTTTCGAACGATGCTCAAGACATTAGTAAACAGGAATAAACACGCGAAATTCGTCTACACTCAGTACCTATCTTATAACTAAATTTATTCTTCGAGGCTGTTTCAGTCTCAGTTTCAGCAGTCTGAAGACAGCTGCGACATCACAAATGAGCAGCAGATCACGTGAAGCATACAAAAGCCAAACACTTCAAAACATGACGTTATAGGGATTTTTCCAATTAATATCACTGTAGAGCTTTGCACAACAGCAGGTCTGTCATTTGCTTAGGCAGCAAGTTATTATGGCTGCCATCATTTCTTCCATTTTGGAAGGTATTGTTATGGAAACGAGCACAGCACTCAGGCAACACTGGGTAAGGGGAGATATCAAGAAGCCAGCTGTTAGGTGTGTGGTTCTTTGCTCTGATGCACACCTGGCCAACTTTTTAACAGTGTCAAGCGACCATCGGCCTGCCGGCTTGCCAGTGCCCATGGCATGGAGTGGCGAAACAATCGCATGTGTTGGCGAAACACATGCGCATGGAGCATGTGGGACGAAACAAGCACGTGTTACATGCACTTGTTTCGCCACTCCATGCTACATGTGCTTATTCTCGCTTGTTTTGCCACTCCATGCCAGGGGCACTGGCAAGCCGGCAGGTCAATGGTCGTGTGACACTGTTGAAAAATTGGCCAGATGTACATACCGTTTTTAACGCGATAGCATTAAGGTTCCCACTCTGCAGAAAATACACCGCTGGCATTACGGTTGTTGAAGCATCCCCGGAGAAGCAACCTAGGTGGGCCACCTAGGTCACATGACCTCGTGGCGTCATTACAACCTGCCCACCAGACTGTGAACAAACTGACCATTGTGGCAGGTGGCAGTTAAATTAATGATTGGTCGCGAGAGGGTGTTCAGGAAGAGCAGCTTGGGTCGCACAAGCCCCACCGGTGACAGCACCTGCCATCGCAGAGCAGTGGTGCATCCCTTAACCCCCTTGTGCAAGGAGTGGTGTCCTCATACCACTCCCAGCGACCTATGAATGTAATGATGAGAATGACCAATTCCGCATATATGGGCATTTACCCATTAATGCTATCGCGTCATACCCTTAAGGAGAGTAACAAGTTCGCTGCGTCATGGGCCACCAGTGGGTCACATCATTTTTTTATGCTTTGCGGCCATGGTGGTGATGATGGGTTTTTATGGCGCAAGGGCATCTGTGGCCAAAGAGAGCCGTGGCACAAGGTATTTTCTTCTACTCGAGGTGAGGTCAAAGACCCATTTCCCAAGCACTTCACCCTAAATAAGCCGAGCACCAGACCAGGGAAAAGCTTGTACCAACTGTATTACCGGTGGGTACCCAACAGCACTGGGGATCGAACCCTGCACCTCCCGCATGCCAGGCAGATGCTCAGACCACTAGGCCGCCGCTGCAGTACCATGAATACCAAGTCCCACGACGAAGCCATGGGACAGATGTTATAGTCAGGTCCGCCTCCTTAGACCTCACAATAAAATCTGATCCATGGCTTCATTATGTGATCGAGCTTTCGAGGCCGCAGAGCATGAATAAATGACGTGACGTGCTGGTGATCCGTGACGCAGTGGATGTGTTAAGTGTCCTCTCCAATTTTGTTTGCACAAGTTACAAAAGAGCAGTTTTTCAATTGTTGCCTATGTGTGCAAAAGCGACAACAGTATGCTTGCCTACTAATATATTTAGCATCTCTCTCGAAAGCGCAGGAAAGCACAGAACATCAATTTTTAAACTACTATGCAAGTCAACAAATGTTGCATAATGCGGTGAAAATGTGGGGAAGAGTCCACTGGCATATTTCATCTTACAGTACATGCAGAATCAAGCCTTCCAATGTAGTGTAAATTAATTGCTCCGCATTTCGCACAGATTTTTAGCCTTTGTGCACAAGTGCCACATATTATGTGGTATGCTAACTTGACTGTTTTGCCTTCACACTTGACACTGGCACGAAAAGAACAAAAAATTAATCAACACACAACTTTGCTACAACTTGGGATGATAGACTCTGCGGATGATAGACTATGCCCTAAAGGTCATACTGCTGTTCTATATTTAAGCTCTAAACGACAACCCTACTTGATAAAAGGTAAAAATGTTCCCTTTTCTATGTACACCAACATAACACAAAGAAGCTGCTGAATAATACGGCTGAAAGTAATAAATAAAGCCTTACCACAAATTACTATAACTTATTTTGCAAAAAGTGAGATGTAAATCTTGTCAGCATAAAAATGAGTCAGGCTTGCACAAACCAGCCCGTGTACTTCTTGAAGCATAGGCCACAAAGAAAGCTAAAGTGTCTCACCACTTCCTGGGAACTGTCAAAGGTTTATACTTTTTGTACTTGATTTTCCACTCGATAATATCTTTGCACCTGGCGCACAGATTTTCAGTTTTCGTATTGAGAATCCGTTTTGTCTGCACACTGGTGTCGTGAAGGGTGTTCTTAAAAGCCGTTGCATTCTGGTGCTTTTGGCCTCGACTTCTGCTCACATTTCCTGATTGAGTGCTCATGTTTAAATACAGAAACAGCTGTTACACGATATGCTGGTGAGTCACCCGAAAGCGCATCTACAGTGCAGCGTAACGAAGCCAGACAGGCAAAACAGCGCAGAACACGCTGCTATTAGGAAGCCGCCATAGTAAAATGTGACGTAAAAGTCACGTGCACGTAACTTTAATAAAAAGTATATAAAACGCGACAATAACGCGTAATTTTATACTGCTGTGGATGCTTGGCTAATAAGCTTAGCTGTTATAATCAAAACAAAACTTCCTCTTGCGAAATGTTTAGCCGTAGATTAAACCAAACGTAAAGCTTCCCTAATGTGCCGCACCTGGGCAGTGCTGGCAGTCTAAAAATTGGGTTGTTGGTGCGGTCAGCATTGGCGGCTGCGGCGGCGCGGATGGCTTCGTCTTCAGCGAGAGTTATTCAGGTCGGTTGCATTATTATTTTTGTTTCCTCCGGGCAGACCAATGAACGGCAAAAGAGTAAACAATTACGGCGTCTGATCCCGCTGGCTGCTGCTCCTTCTGGCCAGGAACCGCAATGTGCTTGATGCCGAAACAGAACTTGTGTTGAAGGACGCCCTTGAGCAAGCGCCCGGAGTTAAAACGTCGTGGACGGTTTAATTTCTGACTGACAGCAAAGGCCGCCGATTCCTCCTGGTGACCAAGCTGCGCGGGCGATGAGTGGCCCTCTAGCACGCGAAAGTTTGGGAGCGTGATGTCGCTTTCAGAATGCAAAACTCATTCATTGCAGATATTGCACCTCTCGTTCTTGCAGGCAATCAAGCCACATAACCCGCTGATAAAATTTCGCGCGGGCAGCGCAAGACCGGACAGAGGTGAGAAGGATCCAGCAGCGTCGTGAGGTTGCTTGGTAGGACAACTTTTTTGACGTAGTTCACAATGTCGCGAAGTTCTTACAGGGCCGACGCAAACTACCGCCTCATCCACGGCGATGAAGGCAACGAGCAGCGCTGCGCCTGCAAGCTCCAAACCGGTGGGATCCACGCCGCGTGGTACCGGTATTGATGAATCTCAGCTGCCTGCTCGGTACGCCAGGAAACCAATGTCTCAGTACGAAGGCGACTATATCCAGGTGAGTAAGGTGGCCGCCGATGAGTGATAAATCAAATCGATTCGCTTGACGCGTCTGTTGGAGCGCTTCGTTTAATTTGCAGCGTTGATGATATCCCTCGTATTGGCGGGGTGCCGTTAACAAGCAGCGTTTGTGGTCTCTATTTTAATGCAACTTCAATTAGTTGCGTCGAATACCCATTATAACACTTCACGACGTCGCGAGCGTGTTATGCCTGCCAATAAAATAGATCCAAAAAATGCTCTACAACGACTGCTCCATCCTTCGTCATTCTCCCGACCAGCGTTCAGGAATTTGGTGCTATAAGGTTTGGTGCTTCTCCAACTTGCCCATACCTATGCTGTTTTAAGCTATTTGTTCTTTACATCTTTTTTCTAATGCAATAATGGGCATATGCTCTAATTGTGTAACGATTAATCTCAGTTATCATGAAAAAAGGTTAAATATTTATTTTCTTAACACTCTTTTGTGTGCATGTCATTTCCATAGCCAGTCATTGTCATTACCTATCAGCATTATCGCTAGTACATACTATGTGCCTGTCATGTCCTGAATGTTTACCTTCTTTTTTTGCAGAGAGGAGGACCGGAGTAAACAGATGCCTGCATAGCCGCTGTAAATAAGAAACGCTCAAATGAAATTCTTGAAGCCATTGTTGAAGGTAACTGCTTCTAGCAGGAATAGAGGGGGGGACCACGGAAAGCATGGAGAAAATGCACCAATGCAACTATTTATTTGTCAAAAGCAGGCAGTGCTGAATGCTCCTTAAGTGCCCACTGCATTCCCATGCAATTAAATATGTTTGTTGTTCTTGTTGCAGTTTAATTTAGATCTAAAAATCTGCTGCAGATCCAGTTTGGCATCGCTGCAGAACTGCCTATGGAATGTAGCACTAATCATATAGCTGAAGGCTTGAGCCATGATGCAGTTTTCTGCATGTGCTGTAATCAGTGCAAAGTGGGATTATATACAGTTTTGTTAGTGCCAGTTTTCTGAAGGAAGGCAGTACATATGTTGCTAAAGGAAAGTGGTCAAAAGTATATTGCATGATGACAAGCTGAAAACCATTCTTGCATCTCAGCGTTACGTCCCACAGCACCTCGTCCCACAGCACACCACCTCCCACAGCATCCCAGTAACAAAAGCAGCTAATATGTCAGAGGGCAAAATATTTGCCACCAAGATGAATCTTGTAACAAATGAAGCAAGTGGTTATCACATGGGGCTTAGTCGGGGCCGTAAGGCGAATGATCAAGAAGTTTTCACAAATTTGCAGATCCTTTTGTTAATTGAGTTGCACGCAGCCTGACACATTATTGTAAGGCACTCCAGTCGCTCCAGTCAACAGGCCCAAATGTTTTTGAGGTAAAGCATGAACATACCTCTCAAGATACTTTCTTGCACTACAGTTGCTGTCACTTGCTTAAACATTTTACAACATTCAACATCCTGCAGCACTGTGTGCCAAGAATTTTTTTGATGCACCATCATATTAAGCAAGAAAATTAATACACCAATTAACTTGATGTATACTAATGCAGTTGTGCTACTTCTGTTTCTGCAAGGTGAGTAATGTAGAACTGTTTCTCCTACTGGCTCATGTTGGAAAAGTTCGTGCTCAATTTAGAAAGCTGTCTTGTTTTGATAGCTTCAACACGCAGTGGAACTTCAGCGTGTAAGTGATGAAATCGAGTGGCGAAATAACACTTGCAGGATGTCTTGAGAAATTTTCATAACTTCTA
Source organism: Amblyomma americanum (assembly GCF_052857255.1). NCBI lineage: Eukaryota > Metazoa > Arthropoda > Arachnida > Ixodida > Ixodidae > Amblyomma > Amblyomma americanum. Next base: position 208,980,733 of record NC_135499.1, read on the forward strand.
GGCCTGATGGTACACAGTGCAATTTATGTAAATTTTATAAAGACTTCATTGGTAGTTAGCTCTGCAGCACCCAAACAGCTCTGTAGTGCAGTAGTAGAGCTTGTGGTGAGAGCACAGTAGCTAAGGCACCAGCAAACACAGCATTACACACTTGAGCTTTCAGTGATGGCTTTGGTAGATGAACTATGGATGTGATGAAATGAGAGGGCTTGAATTCCTATTTAAACACTCATGAGACAGGCTCAGCCCTTTTCCTTGTGCACCGTGACATGTAATGAGAACTGAACCAAAAACAGATTGACAACCTTCACCACTTTTGCTCTGTGTCAAAATTGTCACACTAACAGATATACAGGCTCTGTACTGACATATATAGACCTATGTATTTCAGCATATATCCTTATGCCACGTGTAGGTTGTTTCAGGTGTAATTGGTGCCCATTCAAGAATGTCAAAACATTACACCTTTCACATGCACATTAGGGAAACAAATAGAAGGAAAGTACTAGTAGATTTCTGTACATCTCACTATGTTCCATAATGAAAAATTTGTTAGTATAAAAAATTGCACATTGAACCATTCTCACTTGCAACATTTTTACTTTATTTTTAACCGCAAGGTAGCAAAAGTTTACGAAAAATGTTTGCTTCAAGAGACTTCATACATACACATCCAGTGGTGCAAACACCTTACATCAAAACACCTCCACATTACAATACCACTGTAAAAAAGCCTTTCTCATATTCATCCCTGATAAAAACCAACAGTAAGTCTGCTTACGTGTCACCTACAACTATGCAAGTCCCTCAGAGCACGTTCTGCACAAGTAAAAAATGTGCAACATGGAAAGGTAACAATACTCATTACAGATAAATCAACACATGTTCATTGCTTAATGTAAGAGCTAAGCTGCCAAGATGATGTATTTATAGTGAACTGCCAGTAACCCTTTAAAGCAAATATTCTTCACATATTTTACACATTTTACCAGGCACAACCAATGTATCATAGTTGGTCATCATGTACAAACATCCAGAAAGGTATTTAAAAGCCTGCAATACTGGCAGGCACCTGTTGCAAACACTGTTCATCCTATAACATGTACTTTGCAGCCACACATTTAAAATATAGGCTGCTCAAACATAAGGAAAAAAAATCTCTTACCACCTATGCTTGCAATTATGTTAGCATAATTATCTTCCACCGAGGCATTCATTAGCATATGAGCATGGAAGTGGACACTGGCCACTTCTGCAGTTGAGATTACCTTTTGCACCTTATCTGTTTGTACTTTGAGCATGGGAAAAGGGAAAAAAAAAAAGAAGGCAGGGCCTTAAAATACAATACCAACATGATCTTTGCTACAGATAACAGGTAGGAGTAGCAGTGGTTCACACACCCTGCATGCATCATAAAAGTGAATCTGCAAAGGAGTCCTACTTTCTTCCCAAGTACACAAACTGATACCTCACACAGGCCAAAAAAAGTGAGCGACTTGTGCTGAGTCTTGCAAAGAAGTCCTTTAAAGTCCATGCTAACAACAAATTATGGTTTTTCTAAAGCTCAAACTTGCATTAACAGCATCTTTTTGAAGAGTACAAAAACAACACATTAAAACAAGCGAAAGAAGCCGCAGTGCAGCACAAAATAAAACAAGCTGGGTTTCCCAGGACCTTGGACAAAAGCAATAACTGGCCATCATAGGCAAAAAACACCTGCAGCATATGTGGCAGATGACCTCAATAACGAAGCCAAAACACCGGACAGAAAACTCCGTGGGTGGTGACGCATATGTGAGCGGACAACCAGATGACACTGCTTTAAGAAAAAAGAATTTGAAGACAGGTGCACTGTCATCACCAGCTGGTGCAAAATACAAGCTTTGTCTGTCATGGCAGCTTGCATGGCAAGGCAGTCGGTTTGTGTCTGAGTGCCAGACACTGCTAATATGCGTGTGGCTCCGAGCTGTCTGTGGCGCTACTGCTTCATGCCGGAGTGGCCCTTGCTCTACAGGACACCATTTCCTCTTGCTCCACGGCTGGCGCACTTGTAGGAATGAAAATTTCACTGTATGAAGCCAGAGATGGGTAGTTGGATATGAGCGCTGCAAATTCAGGCGGCACGGAGTGCACACTGCCTTGGTTTCATTGCCTGTGAGCAGTGCCTTTGCCGGCCAACACCGCACATTGAAGAGGGAGCACTGCACAGGAAGCTTCTTGGTCAGCAGATCTGCAGGGACATCTGAGACGGCGCTCTGAGGGCACTGCTGACGTGGCCCGGGTGTGTTGGGTACAGCGAGATGGGCAAGTCCCACACCATAGTCTGAACATCTAGCACTGCTGGTGCTTGCCAGTCACTGGAGCTCAGCAACTGCTGCCCTGGCTGCACCACCGGGGAGGTAGTCATCACAAACTCAAAGTGGAGCTTCCAACGCAGTTCAGCTGGAAACAAATGTAAAGTAGACGTTCCTCAGGTACTCAACTCTAACTGCACTGTGACTATGATGGGAAACGATTCCTTTAATAACATTTTGGAGATAAGTACACTGGATGACTGTCGGCCTTTTTACTCTGCTTGAAACTTTATGAGCAGCAGTTATCTCATGGAAGAAAAAACTGACTCGAGAGTTATTTGGCATGATGCACAACATTCTGTCCACCTGAATATGAGGTCGCTGCTCCACAAAAAATGTGTACGGTCACCTGGCAACAACCTGCATTTGGAAACGTTGTCTTGTGGGATGGTGTCACCTGCTGCACCTTCCAGCTGTGCACTGTCAGTAGTGCATTCACCTGCCACACTGTGATGGGACATAATGTCACTTTTCTCTAGAAGGCATAACGCTGATGTTAGGAATGCGACAGTAGTTAAGAAGCATAGGCTAATTTGAGTCCAGATGTAGTGCTTACTGCAACAGCGCGGTTTGTAATGGAACTTAACTGAGGCATATCCTGCTCACAGAGAGCTTGTTTTTCGTGTGCCTTGGCAGAGTTTCCTTACTGCATTTCCATGCATACGATAAAGAAATTATCGGTGCCTGCATGACGGTCACTAGAATGTGCTGTGCAGCAAAAAAATTGAGTTCTTTATTAATTCCCAAATATGGTGCTCCTTTTCTTAAAGGAGTATAGACACCTAAATTTTGGGTGCGCATTTTCTTGTTTTAAATGATGCGTAGGGTTCTGTTATACATGGATTACCACCTGGTATTCTCCTACGACTGCTAAATAATTTATAATCGCATTTCTATTTCGTGCTGTTTCAGTTTCAACAGCCGAAAGAGGACTGTGACGTCAACGTGTACTTACAGGTCACGTGAGACATGAAAAAACTGCAATATAATCACTGCTTCCTCATTCGTTGTCATTCCAGCTCTTGAGGAAGGCTGACTTCAGCACTGCAGTAAGTTAAACAATGAAGCAGCTATTTTGTGGACATTTTCCCATGTCTCACGTGACACAAAAGCACTCTTTGACGTCACAGCCATCGTTGGCTGTTAAAACTGAAACAGCATGACAGAAAAAATTCGATTACAAATTATTTAGCGATTTTAGGCAAATATCACATGGTGATTCGTGCGTAGTAGTGTCTTCCGCATCATTATAGAGAAGAAAACACGCCACCAATATTAGGTGTCTATACTCCTTTAACCTTTTGTACACATCTCACACGCATACAAATGGTAAAATTGGACTCAGTTGATTGACTGAAAAGGCTCACAAATTTAGCAATTTTTCAAATTTTGTGTTTCCTGCCAAAATGGGCCACATCAAACTGCGCACACGCGCTTGTAAAAAGGCCCACATTGCCAAGGAGACCTATTGGCAGGAGAGAAAAACATACTGGTTTGTTTCATTGTTTGATAGTATTAAGCACAGAAAAATGTGCACTACTGTCTGTTTGCCGGCCCTTAATGCAAGTAGGACAACATGAGTCTTGCTGTCCTACAAAAGGTTAATAATGAAACTGCCCCTTCACTGGTTTGTTCTCCTTTTCTTTGCTGTTTTCATACTAGTAACTTTTCTTTTTCCTCATAATTCTGCTCGGCACTAACTCACAAGCCCTTTGTGGCTTTGGCAGGCCTGTAAACACATGTGCCATAGATACTAGTATACTGCCTGCGGGCTATATGCGTTTAAAAGTTAAAATATAGGCCTTGTGAACTGTCTATAAGTGCGGGCTATACAGCAGTTTCTTTTTGGTTACTGCCCAGCACAGTTGTGTGTACCAGGGCGAAAAACTAGTTAAAAAAAAATTATGGAGGGCCCTTGAGGCTACTTACATGCTCTGAAGGTGAAAGCAATAAATTTTTTATAAATTTTTTTTTCCTTCCTTTCTAATGACACACCTACTCATTAGTATACAGTCATAAGGCCATGAATACACTAGGTTCACCTTTATTCGCTAAGAAGCTACATGGTTTTGTGGCCTATAGGTTGCGTACTTGCCTCGCAATCTAAAGGTCTTTGAATGAATTCCCCACACATTCGGAAGAAATTTTTTTTCTTAGCTGATGACGTCATTAGGGGTTTTGTGGACCACTTTTTCTGGACGCCAACGCCCGTGTCACCGGGTTTTGTTGCTAATGGGCCATATAAGTCTTTCAACTTAAAATCTTTTTTTTTTTTCAGCCTAAATTGAGCCCAGCAGGCTACACGCCGGAAATTGCAGCACACATTTTGTATGCAACCAAAAAACTATTATTAGAAGATTCGCTAGAACAGCTTTGTGATCTGACATTCCGTCCTCCATAGTTACTTCATACTGCAGCGTAGCGGCCATGCTCAGTTTCAGAGGTGAAAAAAGATGACTCTAAGGTCTGAAGCTTGCTTGCTGACCGAACGCTTGGCCAGGACTGCTGGACGCCGCAAGTGACCCTGATTCAACTTAGCCACAACCCCCTTTACATTATCATCATTACCATTAATCTCATGGCCACAGACTGCAGATATTTGGAAGTAATAAGTGCTTCCATTATCACCACTTACATTTAAATATCACCTCACAATACCCATAGGCCTACAAATGTCCAGAAGCATTAAGAACCTTGTTTATAGGTGCATTATGATACTATTTCAAAGGTGAGCTCCAAAGAAAAAAAGTAACCTGTGCTTTTGTGCTTTTATATTATGTTGTCACGAGACGCACAGGACAGAAAGTGCAAAGGAACTTTAGATAGCATTAAGTTGTGGGCGAAACATCTGCACTGTCGACAAGCCCTTTTTTCACCTCTTTCTCTTCCCTGCCATGATACGAAGGGAAAGGTGCAAGACACAAAACACTGACAGCCAGCCCCAATCACTCACCGATGTCAGAACCAAAGGTCGGCGTGACGTGCAGTGGCACGGGTAAGTGCAGGTGTGTGGTGCGCAGATGCAGGCAGAAGGCATGTTGCCGGCAGTGTCCAAGCGTGGAGTGCACAGCCTCGCCCGTGGCCGACGCGGCTGCAGAAATGTGCTCCTCGCTCTGCAGCGTCACCGAGTATTGCACACAGGGCACTGTCGCCTCCGAGAAGTCAAACATGCCAACAATGTCTTCGCCAAGCCGGAAGCACGACTTGAGCAGGCAGAAGCGCACGACCCGTCCATTCTGGTGTGTCACGTTGTAGTAGCCTGCAAGGTAACAGGCAGTGCCCACTGAATAAGCAACCACTGATCTCGACATGTGAAAAAGCCATGGTGCTGCTCTGCAAAAGCCACGGATGTAGCCAAACAAGCAAATGTGCCGATTTCAGTATGAAGGGTGCAATGGACTAGATTGTGTGCTCTAACTAGTCTGGAATGATTGGCACTGTGCCGAATTCACGAAAAACTATTTGTTTCACAATGAGATCCAGTTAGTGCAGTGAGACAGCATGGAATCATGCCAAAAAAACAATGTAATTGTGAAGTTTCATGAACGTTTCACGGAAATGTTAAAATTATGCTTGCTGCCTAGCCCTTACGCCCACCTTCTCCATTTTGTAGAGGCACATGAAAACAAAAGCAGCAGAGGTGAGGCACTGTAGGTGAACATGTGAAACTTTGTTCTTAAGTCAGAATTTTAGGCAGACACATGCACACAGTGGACAATGTGTAATCTGAAAATGCCACTCATCAGCAGTCGTAAGAGGCCACCATACATCCGGAGCCAAAGAAGCATTTACACAGACGCTGTCTGTGATAACATGAAACAAGGCATAAGAAAGAGCAGCAACATTTTGGTCAAATAAAACATACTAGGCCTCCGACGAGATGTGAGGTCCTCTAAGAAATCTACAGCCACTTCGAGCACTGACTGGCGGCTTGCTGTAGGCAGGAAGGGGTTGCTTGGAGCTGCCTTGGCCAGGCGCTCTTTTAATGCTTCCATCAGACCTGGAAGAAAAACATCGGAACAGTTTGAGTAGAGAAATATTTGAGATGCACCCTCTTTTTTGGAAAAACTAAAACTTCAAGCATACAATACACAAAGCCGGAAACGGGAATCTCTGAAGTGTTTTCAGGAATTTAAGGCTTAGCTCCACGAGAAACAGTGGTCTATCACTTCAAAAACAAAAACGAAAGCTGAACCATCTTTTTCAGCCAGAGAGTAGCAGCTTGGATTACACTGATACATTCACATTACTCCACACAATGTTTTTTTGAAGGATCACCATGTTTCAGCTGCAGCTGTCAGCCAGTTTAATTTTCCTAATCTGGATTTGAATTTTCTGAGCAGTACTGTCTTCAGTCTTGAAATGTGAGGGTGCTCATGTGAGCTGGTTGGCAGTGGCCTGCTTGGTTTCTTACTTTTGTCCTGTCTGTGCACTGTTTCAGCATTGAGCTGCACAACATGGTCCAGAATGTGTGCATGTTTTAGCAGCTGTTTTAAGAACAATTTCACAGCATTAAAGCAGGAAGTCAGCAAATTACACACCCTCGACTACGAACACCTTGATGGGTATTCGAAGCAACCTTGTCAGTGCGTTCACCCTCTGTGCACCAATCGTAACCTTGTAAGCATACCGAACTGCCTGGCCCTTGTAGGATGGTGGGACAGAAGAAGGAATTGTTTCCTTGTACATAACTGCAGAAAGAAAACAAAAGCGAAACGTAATGCAACATCTGTCTCACAAGCTCTTCTGTCAATCAAGCGTGCCAAATCCAAGTCAATTTCAAGTTGCTTCAAAGATCAAACAACGCAGCTGTATTCGCAAAACACAACAACAAAGCCTTGTTACTGTACGCCAGTTTAATTTATGCACTTTACACAACTTGGATTATGTGAGCCGGTCAAAGAAACCTAAATTACGAGGCCCTTTAGATTGAGACATGCCTTGCTTTCTGCTACTGGAGGAACAGTTTCTAATGTCTATGATACGGCTTGACAAAGGCTACAGTGCTTGAATGAACAAGGTAGAGAATGAGCTGTTAGCTGCAGATCATAGAACATTTAGATTTGAATACACACTTTTACAATTATACGAATGTTTAAAAGTCATCTACCAGGACAGCATACTGCACAGGTTCCTAAAATAAGTTGCGCAGGCACTTATTTGGTACAGGCAGCCCTCTTCTAGAAGTTGAATAGAATACAATAACACTTACATGATTTGCTCTCACCAGGCAGCAGACGGAGATCACAAAACAATATTTTGGGCTTCGACGAGAACACAACATAGCCTTTTTCACCTGCATGACCCCACAAAAAATAACGTCACTGCAGTGTCCCTCAGTCAATGCAAAACTAAATAAGCGTCTGTGTCCTACAACCAAAGCAAAAAGACACGATATCAACCTTCACCTCGGCATGGAATAAAGGAAGTCTCCTTAGAACCCGTGGCCATCTGTTCCTGAGAAGGGGATTTCGGAAACCGCACTCTGGTTTCATCCACAGAGCAGTGGCAGTGGATCTGTGCACTTGCCCAGGCAATGTTCTCTGGCATCCTCTTGATGCTGTATGCACAAAAGCCATATCAGTCCTGTAGCACACAAGTATGTTGATGAAAGCAACATTGGTTACTGAATCTCATAACGGACAACTTTAACGGCAACTGATATTAATGCCCAATCATTCTGGCACAGCAATAATATAAACTACACAGATTTATAAAATTGACAGCCATCAGTAGCTATATACTCGCAGAGGGGAAAGTTGAATAAAAAAACTTGTCCCCGTGCGGATGTATCCAAAAATTTATAAGTAGCTCTGGTTGGGCAACTTTGCACAATAATTCAAGGCAACCCAAAGCATTGTTCCAGGGGCTTTCAAGGTTTCTATGTACCTTGAAAGAAAAGTTTCACGAGCACAATTATATTATTTTGTTATCCATCTGCTACACCCAATTAAAATGCCAAACATAGAAGCAACTGTTTATTCACTTTGGAAGGTGCAGCTGAATGCGATTCACCTACACTTGCCTCAATGGCTTTTTATATGTAGCACTTAAAATCTTCATGCCAGCATTCATGATTATGTTCCAAGCACTCAAACAAACAACTCATTTGTCTATGTGTCTGGGACAACATTTGCCAAATGTCCCAGACACATAGTTCTGAACTAATCTGCACACAGACAGGCTAACAAATACTCCAGTTAGTTTTGAGGTGCAGGGCAGATCTTCGTGACTACCTACATACAGTACTAGACCAGTCTTGGGAGGGGGGGGGGGGGGGGGGGCAATGACGCTTAACCGTGCAACTCGTAAATGCTGCATGCAGAAGAATTCAATAAATTGCAAACAATATTTCAGAAGCGAATGAGTACTGTGCAAACGGTATGGACTGTACAGACCACAAGAAGTCCTGACTGCAAAAGTTCTGGCATGAAAGACACCAATTGGCAGACAAAAGACTTGCGCAAAATGAACACTCAGACTGAACCAAATTGGGCAGAGGTCTTCTTAAGCAGCGCTTGCGCGAGTCTCTCAACACAGCCGTGAATACGACACATTCAGTAACACATCACGCAATGAACTTAGTGCAAATACCTATTCTCATTCGGCTCACTGTGATTGGCATCAGGCTGCTTGTTGGTGAAGGTGACCAAGCATTCAACGCTGTCTCCAGCGACATAGACGACATCGCGCAGCAGCTTCGCTTGCACTTCAATCATCTGACAGCATGAAAAGAAGTAGTGGTTAGTTTTTTATACTTCCTTCAGTGTTTTTTTCATCTGCCGCTAAAGCGCAAAAAGATGGGGGAAAAAACACTGCGTAGAACTACGGTTAACGGGCTCCTTAGCATGAATTCATTGGAGTCAAATGTGTCTAGTAAGGCATTGATGTGGTCAACACAAAACGTGCCATCAAGCATCTCTCCATCTCCGACCAGCGGTACAATTCTAGTTCGTTGCGCGGGGCGCCACATTGAGCGATATATCCTGGTATGACGACCGGTCAGAGAAAATAGGCGGAGGCACAGACGTATGAAGGTCGTGCGCCGATTATAAATGCCACGGATTCCCTTGATTGAGCTCACGCGTCAGGTTATGCGGAAGACCGTAGCTCGACCCGAAACTCAGCGGTACTCCTCTTAAGACAATTCCCAGCAACATAGAAATCAAAAGACGGGAGGCAACTACAAACAGTACCATATACAGTGCGTAAAAAAAGTCACCGAGATGTATAACGTCGCACATTAAAACTTCCTCGACAGTAATCACCTGCAACAACTTGGCACGACTGAAAAGTTTGTTGACAGCATTTACGCAAATAAAATGTCTACAAATAATGAGAAACGCAAGATGGAAACAACCCGCACGGAAACTTGCTAAGCGTCGTTCTGTTATATGCGAAAGTCAGGTGTCAAGATACCGATCAAAGACGCCAACAGCCAGATCGTGCGAGGCGAGATTTTTACCTTATGCCACCGAGAGACCGGGTCTTCCGCTGCTTTGCGACACACTCAGATGTTTCCATATATCAGACACTACGAGATGCTTGCTGATGATGAAGGAAGCTGATACGCTGTGATGAGCCGCGGCCGTGAATTTAACGGGCTAGCTACTTTCATCTTGGTGCCGACCTTCCCAACACCACCCACGTAAGTCCGCGATTGATGCTTAAAGTCAACTGCTCCTGTGTACGAAAAACACATGGTGCGACTCTTAGCAATGGCCACGAGTTACTTTGCTCTCGAAATCCGCTAGGTGGGTTTTGGCGCTAGCGTACGGTTAAGTTGTGCTCTTCGTATTAGCCCCGCTCGCTCACACACACACGCACACACACAAAATCATAGAGTTTGTTACTCTATGCACAAAATTGATCAGGTACCCCATTTACGCAGAATTTTAGGTAGATGTTCTCAGCGTTTAATAACAAATAAAAGTATTGTTTATGCGTCCAGCGTTGTTTATTATTCTTGGTCATCGGTCAGGTTTTCATAGTTTGGGCATATTGTTCTTTGTTTGCAAAAACAGAGCACCGTACCTGTGTATCCACGTACAGACACGATAGCACACAAGATGCATACCAAAAGCGGTCGCTCGAGCCTGTATTGCTCAAATGCTGAGTTGACATGATGTTCTTTGAACCGGGTAGCAGTACATCCGATGTCTGCCGTCTCCGATTGAGCCGTTCATGACGCACGGCGAACTTCCAGGAATGCGCCAGCAACCCGACCCTTCCCACCAACAAACCCGGTTGAAACAACGACAACAAAAAAATGAGGGGCGCCTGGAAACCTCGGGGACGAAGAAATCAGCGAGAAGAAAGTGGCGGAAGTAAGGCGGAAAACGGAGGAAGGACTGGAACAAAATAAAAAAGAGAGTTCAGAAACTGGAACAGAAACAAACCTCGCGCACTGTGCGGAGGAGTCATCTTCCTCCGGAGAACAGACGACGGCCTTCAGGCATCCGCCCACGTGTGCGAGCCACGTGACGCCCCTTTCCCCACGACCGCTTTTTCTCCTCTCTCGCGCTCCCAAGCCGCACCCCAAGCTCCAAGCGCGACGCACGCACCGTCAACAGCAGTTTGTAACTGTGGTTCGTGCTTGTACCCCTGATTGAAAAGCACGGAAAGAAGCCTCGCGACAGCCAGCAGCCTTACAAGTGCGCCCAGACGCTGTAGTGTGCGCAGGCCGTATTGCGGCTTCTCCAAGCCAACGCGATTCGTGACACCGTTCGCCCTGCAACACCGGTATGGGTGTCCCGTCTTCAGCGGCGGTGAGTTGTTTCCTTTTGCGCGCACGCACGCACGCGCGGAGGTATTTCTGACGGCGCAAAGTCATTTGCTGCGTGCAAGCGCCAGCTTTCTCGCGTGAGATCCTGTGACCGTCAACAAGCAGTAGTCTCCTTTAAAATGCTGCTTATTGGGCTCTGTTTGAAATCGTTTCTGGCAGCGGAAAACAATCGTCTGCTACCAGCTATACCGCAGCAGACGACCCGCTTGCTCAATCGGGCGTACTAGAACCGAAAAGTGCGTGTTTTGCTGTAACGTCGAATCAACCAGCCGCACCAGCATCTGCTTGGCGCTTGATATTATACGTCCTGTATAAAATTTTTTCGTGTGTCAGTGTGATAGAGCTGTCGCGAGTCGAGTAGGAACGGAAGCATATTCGCTTCAGGGTCGCGGTCGTTTCCAAGGGTGCTTATGCTTGTTCAAGCGTTAAATGCATTCAGGTAGCGACACACACGGCCGCTCTGCAGGATCGCTTGCAAATGGGACGTTGCACATCACGCGGTGTTTGCGGCCGCGTTTTGTGCTCCGTACTAGGTGAGGGCGCGCCAGGTAGTACGCACGCGCGATATGCATCTCGTTCGTGAAGTGCACAGGGTCACGCGTAGGGTTCTCAATTTCCTTTCCAGGATATTCCGCCGGCCACGTCATTCGCCAAGCCCTGCAAGAAGGGAACGTTGACTAAACTGGTCGGCCGCCGATGGATATTTTTGCCTGTGTGGAAAGAGCGCTATTGTGTGCTAGATGGGAACAAGCTGTACTACTATGACAGCGAGGTAAGCTGCGGGAGCGCGCAGTGACTTCCTCGTCGTTGAATCGCTGCTTTCCCGGTAGATTATTTTATAGCGCTGCGCGCGCACCTTTACTGCCTGCATGACGCACAGGTTGTTTTGAAGGATAAACATATCCCTTCCCCACCCCTTCTAGCCGTGGACTGTTTGCAATAAAACTTTGCTTGTCAAGCTAGTATTTTTTAACTCATTAATTTCTCTTTGAGCGCTTAAGCGTTGTAAACGTGTGAAAATCAACACAAATGATTCACTCGTAAGTGCCAGTGAGTACATCCTGTAATATCAACAAGGTAACACGGCAGTTGGCCCAACAAACTTGAAAAAGTGCAATGTGTAATTTGATGAGTAACGCTTAGCGCACATTAAACAGAGTGCATGCTTTCTTTTGTTTATTTCAGACTAGTAAAGGCACCAACTCCCACTGTGGTGTAATTGACTTGGACCTTTTTGATCTCTGCGAGGAATATGAAAGCAAGTCTGTCCAGAATGGTTTCATCATCACAAACGCCAACAGAGGATTCTTTGACGTAATTGTCTCGCTTCGATGTGATAAGTGATGCATCCTACAGTGCTGTCATTCTGCTTCCTGTTACAGGAGTACCACACATTCGCCGCTGGCACCTTATCAGAGGTTTGCGACTGGATAGCGCACATCCGCACGCAGCTGAATCAGTCCATTGTGCAGAAGCGGACGTCCTTTTTAAGGAAGTCTCTTGCTAAACGGAAGACTAGAAAGTCGCTTGAAAATCTGCAGGTACGACATACTGGTCTGCAGCTCAAGATTGCGGATCTTGTAATGGCTGCCAGATTGCATGGTATTTCATTTGTAACAACATTCTTGTTTCTTGCTGTAACTTTGACAGTCACTTTGCATGCTGTATTTTCAGATTTTATGGTAATGATTTCTTCATTTTGGTATTTTTTTCCTCTCATTTTATCACCTTTGGTCAGGAAGTGATGACTGTATTGTCAGAAAATCATTTGATTTCTGGGCAGCTAATTTTGGGAAGTGTTTTTCAGCATAGAATTGTATGTATGTGTGAAACAGATAGCAAGGGTTTAAGCTTTTTTTTCTTTGTACAAAGTAGGCTACCACTCAATATCTTTTGAAGTGATTTTACAAAAAATAAGAATTACAAGCACACGTGGCATCAGCATTGGTTTGGTTTCATAGGGTTTGGCATCAAAAATCGACTCGTGCTATGAGGGACGCTGTTGTGGAGGGCTGTGGAAATTTTTGACCACCTGGGGTTCTTTAAAGTACACTAAAATCTCACAATACCCGGGTCTCTAGCATTTCGTCTCTATATAAATGTGACCACCGCGGCCTGGATCAAACCCTCGTTACCCTCGTCTTTCGGGTCAGAAGCCAAGCACCGTAACTACTGAACCACTGCAGCGGGTTACACTTGGCGTTAGGTCAACTACATGGACTGTCTGGCATTGATGGCTGTGTTGAGTATGTGTAGGTCAGGCAACCATGTAGTTTAGTTACATACTGTTTTTCTGGTGAGTTTTTATTAACTTCCAGCCTATGAAAGGGACAAAAGTGTGAAATCCCTGCCAGAACACCTGGCACACATTTTGAGTCTTGAGTCCGAAAATTGTCACTAAGCCTTGCTATCAACTTAGCAGGTGCCGCATGCCCATATATGCTTTGGAACATTCACTGCTGCAGTTGCCTGATGTTAACATGCTGTGAAATGGTTGTTGCATCCAATGTGGTGCACCTAACCTGTTACACATAATGCATTGCACTTTCATTGTGCAAAAGGATAGGTATGCATGTGTCCTTGATGCCACTGTGACAAGTGGGTCTGCAGCATCTGTTTCACTTTTGAAGTATTTGTGTGCCGTCAACCCCGGACAAGCCAGCTTCATACATCATGCTGATGTCTGACAGCTGGTCTAGGCTGAGCATTGCTTCAGTCCTGAACATTGCTACAGTCCTAACATGACATTTAAGCTTAGGTACTTTCCATTTCTATATTCAGGCAAAAACTGAGAGCTCCTACATCCCAGACCCAACCCTAGACATCCCAGGAAAAGAGCCCTTGGAGAGTATAACAAAAAATCGAGTAAAAGGTCCCACTGGAAGAAGACCGCCACAACGCAAGTCACAGATGCCCAAGGTACAACTCGTTCTAACTGCTGTAATGTTTAGAGGCTGCACCACACACCAAAAATGAGCTGTGTGCAAATTGTACAATTTGAAAACCAAGCTTGCCTTGACATGTATGCATTTGTATGGTGCATATTTAAATGGAAATTCTTGCTATTGGGTTCTGCTAGAAATACCTACACTTTGTTGCTTTTTCTTTTCCTTGATGTTAGGTTCTCTGCATTGCTTTTTTTATAGCTAAGGCAGTGAATCATATTATACAGCATATTGCAATTATAGTAACAATAATGTATTCGTTTTGTGAAAAAAAAAGTTGTTTAAAAATTATCAGTTAATCATCGATTGAGAAAGGATCACCTGCACTGATGTTGGCAGCATAGTGTTGAGTAATGAATAAATATAAAAATTTAATTTGCTGGCATTACGCATAAATTTGGAAATGAGAAATAATCAGTACTACCTCTTCTCCAGTCTTTGTCTCATGAAGCAACGAATCAAAAGCCTGCTCACAAGCCAGAGGTGTTCACCGAGGAAGCTGAGTAAGTCGAACTGCTTCAGCTTATACCTGTTCTCATGCATTGCATAAAAGCAGAGTTGCTTTGACCTTAAATACTTCCATTTAAATATTTTCTTGATAAGTTTGTAGATTAGCATATTGAGGGCCTGGTATTATCAGACTCAGCATGGGATGTGTTGTCTGCCAGAAGCAGAGGTATGCAGCAGAAAGGTGTAACTAAGCATTCGTCATTTTGTGTTTATGTAAAAGATGTCATAGTCCTGGACTTCATTAAAACTTGACGAATTTCATATCAGATTGCTCCAGCCAAATCAAGTGTAGCATCAATGCTCTAAAAGCATGAAAACTTTTTTGCAAGGGATACTGATTGCAGTATCTCCTGGCACACGCAGACTGCAAAAAATTCTTCATAGCCATCGTGTACATCTGGAAATTGAAAGATGTAGTTCCTATGTTCTGCGAGTGTCTATGGCCTGGGGGCCAGGCGATATGCCCTGAAAATGTCATTTCGTGATGATAGCATGGGGGCATGCATTTGCATGTATTACTTTCTTTCATTCCCATTCTGTTTGTGAATGCCGAATAAAAAAAAATCTTCACTGTCCAGATTGACCGACGTGGGCGCCAAGCCTGAGACAGAGAAGCCCAGGCCAGCATCTGCCCTCCTGTATCACTACAGTTCCAGTGAGGAGGATGAGACAGACAAGGCGATGGGTGTGAGGGAGCCAGGGTCAGTCAGTCAAACTGAGGAGAATAGAGAGTCAAGCCATAAGCTGTCTGACGGAACATGCATTCCCAGTGCACGCACAGAGACTATGCAGGATCGACTGAGGAAACTGCGTGAAGAGCTTTCCTGTCATGTGGACGATGTGACAATGAAGTCCCTCCTTGAGCGACTGAGTTACTGCGAACTTGAACTGCAGGTTGCAGTGCAGGTACTGGGCTCCTTCTTACACATTTTGTCTTGTTCTCAATTGCTCATTTGGGCGTGCATTTGATTGCATGCATTAGAGTGCACTTCTTTGAGCTGTAATACATTTAGTGCAGGCGCTTGAATACTGCCAATAGTGTACAGTCATGGGGTCTGGGAGGGACTTACCGTCGTGTATTGACTGGCACATTAAATACATAACAAGGCAGACTGGTTGGTTTTAAAAGCTGGTGAAATGCTGCAACTGCAGGAAACTAATCAGAAGTTTGACAGTTTAGCCAGGAACCACCTTTCAAGCTTCACTGATGTAACCCATCCAAGCTATTTTTTTTTGCTCCTGTCAAATACAGTGTCATGTGATTAGTGGGGAGGCAGTGTGGCACATTTTGCAATAAGTGCACCCTAGTTTTTAGCTGATGTAGTATGTTTACTGTACAGTTCTCAGCTTTGACTTCTGAAACAAAGTGGTAAAGAAAAATACAACCAATTATCTCAGCTTTCACAAGGCATCAGCTTTGTAATAATAATTGGTTTTTGGTGGAAAGGAAATGGCGCAGTATCTGTCTCATATATCGTTGGACACCTGAACCGCGCCGTAAGGGAAGGGATAAAGCCCACTACCTAGCAACTGACATAAAGAAGTTGCCACGACATTGTTTCTAATGTGCCTAAATTGGGATATTCCTTATAGAATGTTGCCCCCAAATAATTTGTTGTTACTTTCCATTCCAGTTCAGGTGGTTTATTGAGCTCCTGATCAAAAAGTGCATGCTGCTATGAAACAGTGAAAAGTTTACAGAGCTGAAATTGAACTAAATACAGTTTTCACTTTTTTTTTCATTCAGGTCAGAATCACTAAATTATGGAATCAGCTCACTAGCATACTTCTTCAGAAAACAATTACATACGTTCTGGTTTTTCACTTAAAATTTACTCAGTTAGCTCAGACACCTTTTGGCAGCTGTATTTCAAAATACAACCTTTATCCGCAAAGTTTCGAGACTGATTTATTTTGTTCTCTGGAAAGGATTCCCCAAAACAAATGTTGATGCGTGTGTGTAGCGCCATCTTTTCTGGATAACCCGAGCTATTTATGTTAATTGCTGTGGCAGCCGCTAGATGGCACTACATGTAGAAAAATGCGTTGTTCCTAGCCCTCTGCGCATTCTACTGTGAGTGAATGTGGAGAGATGGACGTCCACCTCGAATAGCGTGTAAACATAAAATTCTGTGTGAAGCTTGGCAAGACAGTCACACAGACGTATCAGCTCCTTCGTCACACTTACGGCTACGAGACATTATCACGGGCACGAGTTTTCAAGTGGCACAAGAGGTTCGTTTCGGGAAGAACGACACAATGGCAGGGGCGCCCTTCAACCTCACGGAATGAAAACACCGTGGCTCGGATCGGGGAAATCGTACAGCAAGACCGCACCATTACAGTCCGCATGCTATCAGCTGCTCTCGACATTAGTAAGACAACATGCCACCAAATTTTGCGTGAGAACTTGGAAAAACGAAAGCTGAATGCCAGACTTGTGCCGCACTCCCTCACACAGGACCAGAAGGACGCACGGACATCAGTGAGCGCTGATTTGCTCTCGGAGGCAGAGAAGGATGCTGCATTCGTTGACAGCATCATTGCTGAAGACGAAACATGGTGTTTTAAATACGATCCTAAACAAAGAGGCAGAGCGCCAAATGGTGGTCCACAAGCTCTCCGGCGTCAGGAAAGGTGCGGCGACAGAAGACCAAAACTAAGACGATGCTGAGTTTTTTTCGATGCCAGAGGTGTCATACACCACGAGTTCGTCCCACACGGGCAAACGGTGAATCAGGAGTTTTATATCCGCGTGCTCCACCACACATGCGTGATGCACAGCGAGCCGTCGCCCCGACTTATGGGCATCTGGACAATGGAGTCTTCTACATGATAACGCAAGGCCGCACACTGCTCTCAGCGTGACAAAATTTCTCGCCAAGCACAGCATTACTGTACTTCCCCATCTGCCATACCCGCCTCACCTCTCCCCTTGCGATTTTTTGTCGTGTTGCCTCGTGTGAAAAGAGCCCTAAAATGTTGCCGGTTGGGGAGTGTAGAGGCCATTCAAGACGCCACGACAAAGGAGCTGACAGCCCTGCCAAAAGAAGCATTTTCCAACTGTTTCCAAGACCTCAAGATGTGTTGGAAGCTGTGTATAGAATGCAAGGGAGACTATTTCGAAAGGGTGCTGCACAAATGATTTCAATGTTAAACGCATTTTTTTTAATGGACCCAGTCTCGGAACTTTACGGACAAAGTTTGTATGCAAGAGACCTGAAGCCTGCATTGGTACATGCACCGAGGTTATAGGAAATCAGTATGCTGTGGACAAAACTAGCAACTAAGAACTAACTGCATAATTTAATAACTATCTAAAGCTCAACGTCTTAAAGCAGCTGCAGCTAACTTGTATAAAACCATGACGTGTATGAAACCAATTGCAAGTATGCTAGGTAACATGAACACACAAGTACACACATCACCAGAGTGTAGAGGTAGCTTGCATGTCTGAACACAATTGTTAGAAATTTAGTGAGGCCGATGTGGTGGAGACCACAGTAGGTCCAATAACTTGTCCTGCAGCACTGTAGCAATTGCCACAAGAAATTTTGTAATCCTTATTCAAACAGGAATGCTCTGCCTCACACATTGAAGACCTTGACAATTTTGATACAAAATGCTGATCAAGAATTTCGATAATGACCAGATTTCTGCTTGCGCCACTGAAATTTAAAGTTCTTTTAATTCGTGTATCATGTCTTATGCATATGAATTAACATTTGCCCCAAAAGCAAATGGCCTTTCAGATGGTGTGTTGCCTTGTGGCAGTCCTTTGTTTCAATGCCATGTCAAAAGCATTGCTGTTGTGCATCTCTCATTTTAGACCGTGCAGCAGGTTCTCGACGAAGCATCAGCCGTGCTCGCAAAGACCAAGGGGGCCAAGCTGCCGCCACCGGTGCCCGCTTAGTCTCTGCACGTCCTGGTGATGCCCGAGAGCGCTGCGCTCGTCTCCGTCAAGGAGAGGACGTGAGCTGCCGCCGGGCCCACTACTGGCTACGGGGCAACTGCGAACACCATCTGTATAAGGCACGTGGAAGGGGACAACCATGCGCTGTTTGTCTTTGAATAGTGCCCCTGCATTGTTGTTCACGTCCCACTGTGGTGGAAAGCGGGTGTGCCTCATGCCACTATTACTAGTCAGAGAAACATGTGAAGCCCAAAGCAGTGCCTTGCAGCAAGTTTTAGCTTTTACCATTGCATCAGCCCTGTTGGATCTGACCCGCTCCGTGGTTTTTACGTTCCTAGTGTATCACGGTGCTTTTACGAGAGGGAAGTTAAGCTGCTGCATACTCCGACAGATAAAGGCTACTAGTATGAAGGCATTGTGATTTATTCTGCAAACTTGCACAAAAAAATCAGGTTGCCAGACGTGGGTCTGGCTGTGGTGAACATAGGTGTACGATATATGTAATAGAGACATCAATGTGACAATCGCTTCAAAAATATGCCAGAAAGGGTAAGTTTGATTGCAAACACAAATTCGGGCCTTAAGCAAGGATTACTATACGAATTCCCACGTTTTTCCTTATAGACATGAGCATTATAAGAAATTGTGCTCTTCAGGTATCTATACCAACCTAGACAGAAGGCAGGGTTGTATTGTACGAATTGAAAAAATTTATGCCTATGTTTAAGCATCCGTGCTTTTCTCTAAAATTGCATGTGTTGTAGTTTTTAGTCTGCTTGTTCTATTGGGGGAATATATGCATAGCTCAAACTGGCTTCATGTACTAAACCGATTGTTGATTTCTTAGCACTTACTCAGTGAAGTTTCTTTAGGGCCACCTCTGAAACCCTTTGTAGGCATTGCATCTGCTCTCTGAAAGTAAATTATGCAGGGTGTCGTGTATCTCCACAACAGATGCTGTGATTTTGCTATTGCACACACTTATTGCCGTCATGGTAGACAGGAGTGAGACAGACGACAGCACAGGTGACAATCTCTGCCACCTCTTGAATGACATGCTGAAGTTTTTAGGGCTACTACTATGTTGCTGATTGACATTAAACGATTAGTGCAGCTGAAGCTGTGATCAGACAAAACACAGGTGCAACATATTTAGGTACGGTATATTTCATTTGCCACTGAATAATTTGAGCTGTTTGGGACACCTTGTTAAAATAGGGTTGCAAGCCGAGAGCAACCTGTGCTATAAATGAAGGTTGACTGAAATAGCAGGGCAGTAAATTGAAAAATAGACGTAGCAAAGTTTGAAATACAGTCAAATATCTCGCAAAGCACTGCAGTGCCAACAACATCCCAATGGGTGATGTGCAATTGACCAGAAAAATAACCATCGCACTGGTTATATGCCACACCAACCAGATGAGATACCTGAATGTTGAAGCTTATCTTTGTATGTTGCAAAGTATTTTGGACATGGCAGTGGGGTGTTAAACATCGCATAGATGAGGGACAGCGCCGGCATGGGAATGCTACCTTTATATAGTTATTTATGTGTGAATTTGGTTGACGTGCTGTTGAATCATGTGCATATTTATCACAGTTTGACGATTGTTGTTTTATTCTGAAACCAGCAAGGGTGTTTATGTACTTGCTGCTGAACTTAAGAAGTCTGGACAATGTTGCTTCTGCCCAGTAATACTGGATAGCTCCACAACGTTTTTCAATTAGTGCAGTGAATGTAGTGAACATCCGCAGAGTTGATATGGAACATCAGCTTTCTCAGTGTTTTATAATGGTGTGATAAGACAAAAGATGCTTTTGCATATGCAGTCCAGTATTACTTGGCACAAGTTTACTGATGAATGTTCACAGACGTAGAAATAATTTCCATTCCCGGAAGCTCCTACGAACAACAGTGTGCCTTTGGAGTCTTCACCTCTGATTGAATCGAAATGCATTTGTCAGTTCTAAGTTTTATTTATAAATAAAGGCATCTCTGCCAGACGCTATTTATTGTACACAAACTTGAATGACTCAGTGCATGACTTCAAACTCGAGCTGAAAGCACGAGCTTGATGTGGAAATTTTTGCTTTCAATAGAATGGCTTTCTCAATGCACATAGTCGGGAAAACATTGCTACACCGTTTGTGAGCAAAAATTTCAAGCAACATTTTTTTTTTTTTCACAGCCTGAACACAATAAGGGCATGTGCGTGCCAGGACAGCAAGAAATTGCAAAGAAAAATGTGCGTTCCTGATAACTGAGAAAACCTAAGCATAACAAGAAATCTCACTCGAGTTTGACAGCATTTCCAAGGAAATGTGTTTCAGACTACCAATCAAAGCAGCACATATTATTCATTACTAGAAGCTGCTTGTCTAAACTCAAAAATTGAGCACAGTGCTTCATTAAGCACAGAAGCATACCTTCCCTTGCTCACAATGGAAACCTTCAGATCAATTTTAAAAGCCCAGGCATAAGTCAACAGGGTATGCCGCAACCAATGCCACACTTGCTATATCTTCTGTGCTGGTACATGGTCAACTTGCAGCTTTTGAACAAAGCAACAAAACAGCATAACATTTTTTTTTCATGTGTCTATCTAGTGTTAAGTTGTATGCAGTGATATACAAGGCTCAATTCCAGCTTTTCTGCCAGAGGTAGGTAAAGGTCATCACCTGTAGCTGGGGGTACAGGAGATCCAGGGAAAAAATTTCATACAAGCATAGTTATCAAATGCTTGCAAAAGCTAGTTTGACATCAATCCTAGTGCATGGTACAAAGTAGAATTCCTGACTGGTGCCCATGGGTGCACTATACACAACAATTCTGTTCACAAGTCTTCACGCAAAATTTTTCACTGTTAAACACACTTAACAGGTTTGAGTTAAGTACTATCAGATCTTGCAAGCAGTCAATCAGTTTTCAGTGCAGAACAACAAATTCTTCTTAATACTGAAATATGATTAGTACTAAGCTAGCATCTCAGCTTATCAACAGCCTTGCTTTTACACTGGGTTTTCTTGCATAATGTCAAGCAGCTGGAGAGAGTAGATAATATATTGATGCACAATAGGAATATACATACATGTAATATATAAATCAGCAATGACCTCATTCCTTTTAAGTAAAACTCTGCTACTAGATGGCTGTATATTACACACAATTCAGAAGTCAACCAAACCCATACAGCACAGTTACTTTTGACTTGGACATAGCTGAAACAACTCAAAAGTCACTCTCTTCTAAAAAAAACAGCTCGGGCATCAAGTGAAATGCAAAAACAAGCTTTCAGTTTTGACAGAGCCAACTAAAAATCTCCAGAGCAAGTGAACACGACACAGTGACAAATCCTAAACCACACAAGTGCTCCTCCTCACTTTACAAGTAGCAATGTAGAAAGCATGTATGTATATATAGACCTATTTCTTTTTTTTAGTTGTACATAGATGGAGCTGCATGCATCAAAGATTTCAACAACTTTCATATATATATATATATATATAAAAGTTAAAAAGCTTAAACAACCACTATGATGACTTAGTTGAAGGTTTTTGCCAACAATAGCTCTTGTGCTGCAGTTTGTTTCATTGTAGAGTTAAAGTGGCTAGCAATGTGTTGGAATTTATCTATGAACCACCGGTGAATGACAAACGGCACCATAATCCACTATCCACAAGTTTCAAATGCCGATTCCATCACGAATGAGTGGGCTTCTTTTTGCTGAGATATGTCGTGACACCATGCTTGTTGAAGAAATGATTTAACAGTGCACGAGCTCTTGCAGATAGTACATAGTTACTGGAGCTCACAGCATATGAGTGTTAAACAGGTCCAGCCAAGCATGTCCATTTGCTATTCAGACCTGCAGCCTCACAGAGAGGGACAAAAGTATGGCACTGAGGGCCACACCTGTGCGTCCCTCAGTGTTGTCCTGTGTCTTGTTAACCACACAACAAACAACTCTACCAAAGGTGCAACTGTGCATGTGACAGCATGACTACTGTGCAAGTGAAACACTGCAAACTGTGCGTTCTAGCAGCTTGAGAGGTTCCAGTTCTAACTTGCCTATCACTTTTCTGCACTGCAGTGCTGGCCAGTTCTCAATGGAGGTGGCAAAGGAGCTGAACTAATGAGAGTTCCTGAATATGCACTTTTTAAAAAAATTTGGTGATGCCATAGAATTTATTCTTATAGTTTTTATCCAGCTGAAGAGATCCAATGCCTAGTTGCTTGCCTGATGATTGAAAGAACATTCCAACACATTGCAGCCTTAGTTATGTCAGCAGGATAGACAATGCGCACACTACCAGCTCAAACTGTTTGCAATGGCAGAAGCTTGTAATGCCGAGCATAATGAAACCTGCCATGTGACAGCATTGAAGGCTAGCATTTCTTAAGGACACAACATTTTATTTTAACACACCCATGTGTGCTGACGCAAAGCAGTTGCTTTCTAAACACTGTTCCATCCCAACATTTGTCTTTAACAGCTCGCTCAGACATGTGCACTACAAAATTTTCGATAATGCACATCAGATGAAAAGATGCTGAGCTGTGACCCTGCCCATTTCAAACATACACCTGTCTTAATAGCCTGTACAGCCAATGTGCATACAGACAAATCTGGGCAAGTGTGCTCACACTGGCACTTATTTTAACAGCGTATAATAATTTGTTACTATGCTGGCTCTGCAAATATGAATTCACAGTCAGAAAACAAAACTTTTCTGAGAGACATAGTCAGCACTTCACTGCTCATCAAAGCCTATTTTTCATTTCTGCATTGGACATACACCAGCAGGCCCCAAAGGGCTCGTCAGAGAAATGACTAGTTACATCTGAAGTCGAAGTCAACACAGAGTTCAATGCCTCCTACTTTTAAGTTCAATGACACCAAAAAAATACTTGGTGTGCCTCTTGATTCACTACCTGAAAATTAACAAAAAAAAAAGCACTGGCCTATTACATGCTACCATTTTTTAGCTCCATGAAGTTTCATTTTCGAGAGCAACCTTTGTACAATCAGCTAGCAGCAAAGATGAAGCCACAAGCATTGTGGACCAGGACCAGGCAGAAACATTTTGATCAAGACCGGACTTTCACTGACGGCACCTTCCACATGCACCACCTACAACCAAGACGTAAAAAAAGGTCGCACTTGAAGGAGACTGGGTTACTAGAAAGCTAACATAAAAACCCTCAACCACAAGGACAAATCAAATACTGTTAGCCCAAAACCCAGACGAATGATTGAGAGACACTACTGCATGCCCACAAAGGCACAAAGCAGAACATCCGATCAGACTAACGGCTGAACAGGTTGGTCAGAGGAGAAGAAGCAGACGTTGTGGCCCCACTGGCTGGATGAGCAGCAGAAAGGCACTTGTTGCATGTGGGTGACTAAAAGTTGTTCCTGTGCTGGCACGCGTGATCTTCTTCAAGACATGGCATACAAGACTGTTCAAACCCTGTGGCCATGCATGCAAAAAGCTCATGTCCCTGGAACACGAAAGAGGAGTGGAAATCAGCCATTCGGTTCTGAGTTCAAAACAGGCGCAGCAGATTCTGCTGCACCAGCAGAGAAAGAACATGCCTGTGAGGTGCGTTGCAGAAGCTCCCAATACGGTCGCAGCTTGGAATGCTAGTCAACCCCTCCGAAGGATTCGGACCCTTCAATGGCCTGCACCAGTTTCTCCCGGAGATCTTGGTAGCTCTCGTACATGGGCAGATCTAACCGGTTGAAGCTGTAGGGGTTCAACACAGTGCCGCAATGAATGACAGTTAAACAACATGCAAGAATATGATACAGGCAAGACTATGGTGTGCAGTTTATCATTCAGACATTTTGCAAACACAACCAACGGCACAATAGGCTTCTCCCCAAGCGAAACCTCAAAAGCAAACTCTGAAGTCAAACTTTGCTATAGCGAACATTGATATTATGAATTATTGGCTATATCGAACTCACCCTAAATTTTTTTCAAGAAACGCATGCAGTTCTTACTTTACATATCGAATGCGGTTGGCCATGAAATGGATATATTGAGTAGCCCAGCGCCAAGCAGTGCATGCTCGGATGGCAGGCAGCAGGCTTGGCCGCACTACATTAGTGACTGGTGGCGGGTGCGGCAAGCATTCACACCAAGGTTCGCGCTTTTATCTTGCACTAGCAAACAGTGCCAGGCAAGATACAGTGGCGTAGAGGGTTGGCAGCTAGGAAGTCGGCAGCCAGGCAGTCGGCAGCCGTTTGCAATTCTTGCACTAGTCTACAGCGCGGAAGCAGCGGCGTGGTTGCTTGTAGCCTTCAAGTAAACACCCTGCGCTCATGCCGGCTCTCATGCAGATGGTGAGCATGGTGATATCTTTCGCTCTTTTCCATGTGAAACGGCTGCAATGGTAAACCAAATTAGCTGGTGCTTGACATGCCGCCACTGTGCGCTGGCGGTGCTGTGCAGGAAGCCAATCTAGCTGGCGTTCAGTTTTTCGTGGCCTCCGGAACCGCCGTGAGCGCCTTCAAAACAACGCTCAAATTTCGGAAAAGATCTCTCATTCTTCTAGCAAGGGTTGCCTGAGTCACCGTCTTTTCATTGACGAAATTCGCTGCTCTAGCATGCGTTTCCTGACGAAATTTTATATTATGAATTTCTGCTATATATTGAACTTTTACAGTATTTTACCGATTCACTACAACGAGGTTCGACTGTAGTCCAGTGGCATTCGTGATAAAAATTAACTAGGATGCTTGGTGTTCACTGCTTTGTCAACTGCGCAGAGGACAGTAGTACAGCTGATAGTTTGTGCACTGCGGTGCATGCAAGCCTCTCCTTTCAAATGGTGCTAAACTATTCAGTGTGCTTCCCTCTGAGTACAGCCCCTGTGTATATGCTGTTCAGATCCTGGGCGCCTTACTGAAGCCAAGATTCTGGGTCCTTGGAGTAAGCCTTCATCGCAGAGGACAGCTTTGAAGGCACTTTTCAAGTTCTTGAAGGACTCAGGACAGAGTGCAAGGTTGTGAACTATCAGTGTGTGCCCTGTGTACCCTGCAAGTAATGGCCAACGGACATGTGGAAAAGTGCTCATCTCCCTTTGTTCTCTGCCCTTTCTATCTCTCCCTCCGCTCCCCTTCCCATGTGTGGGGTAGCATACCGGGCACTGCCTAGTTAACCTCCCTGCCTTTCCATTTGTCTTTCTCTCTCTCTCTCCCTTACGCAGACAAACTGCTAGTACTCAGGCAAGGTTGCTAGGCTCAGCTTTCTACTGCACTAGGCAAGCAGCACCCCTTGGATTTCATTCTTATGAATATCACACTGGCCATAAATTGCTCCAATTATTTAAAAAAAAAAAAAATTTTACACCTATGGGCTATCCCACAAACTGATTAGAACACGGTAAGTAGATTAGAGGGCTTGTTAGAGTTAGTATGAAAGAAGCCTCTCTATTAAATCAAGGAAAGCAATTTGATAATATGTAACATCATATTTATTTATTTTACAATAACCTGACAATAACCTGACAAATAGGAGACGATTTGACAAGGTAGAAGAAGATAAAGTGAAGATGAAGTGGGCTTGGCTGCCGGTGGAAGCCAAGCCCACGTCCTCATGTCGTTTGGTGCTCTACCAACTGAGCTTGGCAGCGGCTACAGACTCACCTTGAGTGTGCTCGTCAGTGCTACACAGAACAGCAGCAACAAATGTGATAAATCCCTTTCACAGCACTGTTTTGTGTCACATCACACCAGTGCTCAGTACTGCAAATTGCACTGTCTTCACAACGGCATTAAGAGACTGAAGAAGCCTCAAGAACACCATTAGGTACTAATCGAAATTTCACTAATCCAAACAAATCTCTTGAATCAGATAAGACGTGGCCAACAAGACCTGCAACCATTTCGTTTGTCGTAAACTGATGAGAAATCATCTCACTATATCTCTGTACTATAATCTCTTTACTAAAGCCGTTTCTTAAAAAAAAATATTTACTATAACCAAAAAAACATGTACAGTCATCTATGGAAGGCGAAATGGGAGCGCAGCTTCACTTTACTATATCCGAGTTTACTATAGCTGGGTTCTACTGTATTGTAAAAAATAAGAGATAAGGGCTATGCCCTTCAATCACGACACATGTGCACATTGAGCAACACCCCCTCCCCCAACCAAACCCCTATGCTGCATGATTAAACTTACAGTAAATGACACAAAAACCTCAAGCGCACAATGGGCAAGAAGTGCAACAGGCCCTCACCATGTGTGAGATCGGGGCAAGTTGCTGGGTGAGCCCCACCGCTCCAGCGTGAATGGCTGTGGTCCATTGCTGCCGTGGAGCTCAGCAAAACCATTCATCGGCACCCTTGATGTCCCAGTCACAAACTGAAGCAGACGCGACCTCATCTCATTGCTGAATGAGAGCACCAGTCGCCAGAACCACTGGACCACCACGTGGTTGGCATGGTAGCCGCCCTTGTAGACAGTGTGGCGCCGCCAGTCGCGCACGTCGATCTGCCCAATGCCGCACATGAGCAGCTCCAGCTCATGCTCGTCGAAGACGCGCAGCAGTGCCAGGGGCACCAGCTCGTTGAGGCCCTCGAGAAAAGCATTCATCTGGGGCCGCACGCGCGACGCAAAGCGCCACTGGATCACCAGGTCCACGTAGCGCGCTTTGTTCTCCTGGGTGACAGCCACGTCTGCACCACCAGGGATGAGCTCGCGCTGCTGCATCTGCCCAAACAGGTCCTCGTCTACCGAAAATCGGAGGTCCAATTCAGCAGGGTCATTCTCCATGATCCAGCGCAACGAGTTGTAGTACTCCGTGTCCTGCACAATATGCTCTCATTGTCAGTTATGTGTGCTAGCACTCGAAAATGTAGGTGCTGGACCGCTGCAGTGCCACTGCGTTACAGGTTTGTGAGTGCAGTGCAAAGGGGAAAGTGCAGAGAACCACTATCAGGCACTGCTGTTGGGCAATGAATGATTCATATCTGGTGCTCATCATGAAGGAAGCCTGCATGTTTTCGCATACAACACCAACTTTGCTAAGGTGTAAACTTGACACATTTCCACAAATAGAACAGGCAAAACAGATGCAAGGGAAACAAACTGCAGGCCATGCTAGTGGCGTGCACTAAAAGCTTCCACATGCCCAAATATCTGGGAAGCATTTTAAAAGCAACTTGAGTAAAAAAAAGAATAGTAGTCCCAAGTACATGCTGGCGCAAGAGACAAAACATGCAGCAAAAGATACAATGAGCAAATGAAGTGTGGATGAAACCATTCAAATGCAAATGAGATAAAAAGATTGCACATGATGGATGTTAAATAATATTATGCTTAACTTCAACTTTCTACCAGCTCTGAGTGTTATCAAGTGTAAATGAACTAGGCAACTATTATATCAAGTGGCACATTTATCAAATAAAAAATAAACAGGTAGTATTCACCCAGCACCAGTATAAATATTATTCTATTTAAGCTTTTATTCATTTCATTGATGACAGCAAATAAGAGCATTAAAAGTAAGCCTATATGATGTAAACTCACCACAGACTCCATATCTTTGATAGTGATTGGCTTCCCAAGCATCATCTTGTAGAACGGCCGAATGAAAAACGCTGCAAGGGAACAAAATCCATGCAAGAGGAGCAGTTACTTTGAGTACAGCATTTTTCCTCACGGTTCCGAATGTGGTTCTAATAACGCTCACCATCAAGAAGTTTTCCATGATAAACTGCCATACCAGCTACTCTTCCAATGAACTTGAAATAGGAGAGATGATCTTCATTGCACATTCCTGAGCATGGGTTTATCTGAAGTGTGTAGTTATCCCTGAAATGTGACAACAACCACAGTTATACGTGCACATCATACATTTGCCTCCTAAAGGTTAGTCAGATGAACGCAACCAAACCTGTGACTTTAAAGAAAATGTTCTATAGTGCTCCTTCCATTATCAAAAACTTTTCATTCTGAGTAGGGCCGTTCAGTACCAGAACTCCATTAGTACTAGTATATCAGGTAGGCTTATAACTGTAAATGTTTCCCAATTTTGTTTATTGTACAGCTGCTTTCACACTCACTCCTCTTGTTGCATTTACAGACAAATATTAACTTTCATTAAAGTGTGTAAGGTGCCACAGTTGCCTCCTTAGGCTACATTTAAGTAATGCAACAACCAAGGAAGCCAACAGTCTTTGAAACCAAAGAAAACATAGCGGAATATACCAATATTTGTTATGATGGCACTGGTTAGAGAAGGAAATCAACTTAATAATTCTCTACGATAAAAGATAACTATACAGAAAGCAGAAGAAAAAAACAAGTTAGATGCCCTTGTTACAGTGAACTAGAATAGACAGTGTAGCAGCCTGCTTTCAAGAGTCTTCAATGACGGTGCCACCAGAAATGGGTGGTATGAACACATTGTCAAGTGTTTTCAAGCAGTTGTATTTTTTTACCTAAATCACTGTCAGCCCACTGACTGCATAACCGAAAATAAATATTTCATCGGAAGTTACCCATTTTATTTACAGATGAACTCAACAACGCATTCAAAAGTGAGCGAGCGACTCCAGTACTGCCATTTTGTTCGCCAGCGGTGGTGTCAAGTGCCCAATGTGCAATCCTGACCGCATGCCCCATTGTCTCTTCTAGTGCACTGTACCCTTGTGCTTTCTTTGGTTTCAAAGAGTATAAGCTTTCTTTTTAATACAGGCCTCAATGAGCCCCTCATCTTCCCTATTCACGTCTGTGATAACAAAGGAGCAATGCTCAATTTTGTAATTACTATTTTGTCGTACATGCGTCAGATAAAGTCTGATGAGGAAAAAAACATACAGTGCCATTTTTATAGAGATCAACCATTTTAGCCTCAGGGTACCCTAACGGCTTTCAAAAGGTGCTGAGGAAGCCTGCATACCATGGCTTCTATCCCTTCCAGCCCAACACGCATGCAAAAAGAAACATGCAGACACAAGGAAGCACAAGAAATGCCCAAATTCAATTAATAATGGTTGGCTGCACAGTGAAACCGTCTGCAATGAACGATTACAGTGTGATTACCATACACTGCCGTGTATGAGTCCCCCTTTTTTAGAAAAATGACCACTCGAAACTGGGGTCGACCTGTACGCACAGCTGACCTATTTGCGGGGCCTAAAGCAGTCTTGGATGAGCGGCAGGTAGGTCGTGCCTACACTGGTGACTGCTTCCAGCAGAACATACGTACCATGCAAAAAAAAAGAAACTAAATAGCAAGCAAATCAGTTCCACATAAGGATATTCGAACTGCACTCCATTTTTCCAGCTCGGTTGCACTAATGATCACTTCCTTGAGCGAATGATAGGCAGTGCGAGAGCAAGGTTCCCATAATCTCCGGGGCGCCCATCATGCCAGCATCGGAAACGGCAGGACCGCAGGTAGTTCGGTTTTCTGCTAGTCAGTCAGGCCACATGCGAGAGCGGAAGGCAAATGGAGTGCCGCTTCTTCACTTTTGATCTCAATTTGCTTTTGACTGCTGGCCTTGTGTTCACATTGTTAAGCGTTTATTGCTTTGAGCTGCGTGCCCACTACGATGCCATCCTGCGAGAAAGTGCTAAACAGTGTGGCGGTGATGGTGGGGTGGGGTGTAAGTGTCGACTTATATTTGGAGTCAACTTTTTTTGGGCCAGTGAGGGCTGCGAGTTTGAGGTCAACTTATGTTTGGAGTTGACTCATACACAACAGTATACAGTAGTCCCCAAATAATGTGGGTATAGGAAAGGTGGGATGCATGGATATAGATGCTCGGGGAACCCCAAATAGCAACCTGCGGAACCAAGAGGAAACACTCACGCTGCAGAGTACTCGAAAAGGCCATAGTATGGGTTGAACATTTCCCGAGACAACAGGTAAAAGAACTCTCGTGAGGCACCGCCATAGTCCAGAACTTCTTCGCCGTCAAACTCCACCCAAAGCTTGGACCTCAGGCGATCGACACAGGTGACATTGCTTAGGATGCGGTATGAATCTTCCAGAATCCGAGCCCGTGACACCTTCAGCTCAAATTTGTTTGGAATGTTTCCCTGCAAGTAAGGCACATCCAGCATACTGTGAAACTCTGTATTCAACAACCAACCACAAAAGCTTAGAGACAAGGGTGTGCAGTTGTATCTGGTAATGTCTTTTCCTGATCAATCACTTCATCCCTATGCTACTGGTCAGCCTCAGTTATGATACCAAAGCCAGCAAGTGACACTGCCAGCCATCTATCAGCCATAAGTCACACTTGGGGCCTGCCAAAGATAAAGATAAAAAAGAATAAATAGCAAAATAACCTAATAGTTATGAAACACAGACCCCGAAAACTGATAGCATGTGCTGAAGTGACCAGCAGGCGCAATGTCGGAAACAGCTTAGAAAAAAAGAGGCACACATAGGTCACTCTAGCTAGGCACTCATCTGTTCTTTGCAAGTGAAGAAACCACAGCGCAAAAGTTTAAAAATACCAGAAATATCCACAAGAGTACAGCCTACCTCTCCTTGCATGCCAAAATTTTACATGCAGTTCGACAGCCAACCTCATCAACATTGGTCCTGCACTCAAAACGAAGCTCATAAAATAAGTAAATTTTGGCAAGCTACAATTACACCTTTATCAGGAAGGCCATATTAAGGCCATGTCAGTCATACTTGGGCACGGCCTGTTTTTGAGAGCCAGTTTGAATTAACCGGTGTGAGACCCATAGCATCCGAATTAGCGAGCGTCCGACGCTATAACCTTGCATGGGCATTGGACGCGACTGCGCCCGCAGTTCGCATTATCTGAATTTCTTAATTAACTGAAATTGAATTAATGAGCTTCTACTGTAATTGTAATTACTTAACAACTATGTAAGCTAGCTTAAAGGGGCTCTGAAACGCCTTCCGAGGAGAGCACATTAACTCATTTAATCACTGCACTGTGTTGCCCTGAAAACCAGAGCCAAATAATACTCTTCTACACGCAGCAGACGACCCACAATCACGCGTCAAAGTTGGCGAGCCCTTCCCGACGACTTTTTCATACTCGCACCCTCCTCCGTCCCCCGCATCTGCGTAGACAAGGTGAGAGGTGGCCATTGGTTAGATTCTTTCAGACGTCAGGCAGCTACCATGGCCGCGGCCAATAAGCCGCTTAGCTCCGGCGGGTCGGCGAAGGAGCGCCTACCTTCCAGCATGCAAAAAGTGACGAGAGGAGAGGGAGAGGCGCGAAGACGCTGAAATTCAAATTTTAACTACAGATAACTCAGCTTCAACAAAGCGCATTTAAAAAATCCTTGCTGGACACTATTCGTGAAGTGGCGTGCTTCAATATCCCAGGCATGCCGCAACTTTATTAGAGCCCCCTTCACAGCACCTTTAAGGTAAAATACAGTTCTGAAATCAGCATACAAAGTTTCATATCTGTGCCGAATTTTGTTACCTTTTATGCATAAATAACGAAAAGTTCATACCCCGATAACACCAACTAGCCCCACAAATAATTTCAATATGCAAAGCTAAAAACCAAATACGTGTGTAAAATGTCTCATGATGGACTGTCAGTTGCAATGAATAAAATGCTGCATCTTAAAGTGTTCACAGTGGACATTTTACCCCTGTAACCATTGAATGAAGACCGTATGTATTCGCGCAACTATTTCCAGCAGAAAGCAAGTATTTCGCCTTATTTAACCACTTAGGTTAGTCCAATGCTGGCAGCACAACAAATTACGTCATTTTTTTTTCTGTTTCCTTGCGTGATTTTCTGAATCAGCTGACTTTTCGTTTCCAACTTTAGTCTTTATCTTTGCAATCAAAATATTATGGAATGCATGTTCTTGGAAAAAAGTTCATTGCAGCTCTACCTGCGACACAGTCACGTGGTACTGTTGCCAGTGGATAGAACATATTTGTCCCCTCATACCTTGACATTACAGGCGAGTGGATTATGTGACTGTGCCAAGAAATTTTTTTTCCGCACACTCGCGTCCCATAAACTTTTGATTGCGATAGTACACTCACAGTCTGAAGATTATGATAAGCATTGGAAAAAAAAAATTATTTCATTTCATCACTGCTTTTCCATGCATGTTGGAATAGATAAATTCAGCTCAACTGCCATTGTGCAAACTACACAGGGCACCAATAAACCTCAGCCATTGCATTTTGGATGCAAGCAAATTAAATTTCTTCTGGTGGTTCCTAGTGGTCCGCGCACCCGCCTCGCATGCGGGAGGTGCGCGGTTCGATCCCCAGTGCCGCCGGGTACCCAACCGTGATACAATGGGTACAAGCTTTCCCCTGGCCTGGTGCCTGGCTTCTTTAGGGTGAAATGTTTGGGAAATTGTCTTTGACCCCTCCTTGAGAAGAAAAAAGGAGCCACAAGTGGGCTTTTACCACATGAGGCGGATTTAGGGTTGTTTCACGTTGCTTGCCGTCAACGAAACAGTTATCTTCCATAAACATTTGTCGGTGGACGTACTTCAATCAACATGTACAATGAATTTTTGTTGCAAGCTAAAAGGAAGCATTTGAAAACATGGTAACAATAACTTACAGGTGGCTTTGGAAGCTTGGATTTCAGATATTCGTACTTCCGCTTGTAGTCCCTTGAATATGGCACAGCCTATAAAAGAAGGAAAAAGAAAAAAGGAGACCACACTGTCAGTCTACATTATACATCACTGCTTTCTCAATATAAACTATTTCTTTTATACGTCACAAAACTAGTTCTTAGTTCTCCACACAATATGGAAAAACATCAATGTACAACATAATACAGATCAATATTCACCATGCAGATGTGTATAGAGAAAATAGAACAAAAGCCAGACAATTCTCAGTGGTGCTCAGGAATCAAGAACAAGAATAAAGAGAAAAGGGAACTGCACAATCAAAGCATTGCTTGTAGCCATGTTAAAACCACTGCTTCTAGTGGCATAGAGAATGATGTCGCTCTAACAAACTGCACAGCATGGTTGTGCTGGTCATATCCCTATACCCTTGTAAGAGGAAAGATAATGTTATGCGCTACATATATGCAAAGGTGGTACATATGCAAGGATGCAAAAACAACAATGAAATAAAATGGCACAAACGACTAGCAAAGAACAGACATAAAACACATGGGCCAAATGCTACAGGCTGTGTTGTCCAACATGGGTTATGCATTTCCTTCACTTGTGCTGATCTTTCAAATCATTAAAATTCATTGATCACAATGAACCAATGAGCCAAAATCAAACTTTTAAACAATAAGAAGGTAATGCTTGTATTCTACATAAGACTGTCTTACTTTCAAGCATTCAGCTTGAGCCTGCAAGGACAGACCATGTTGACAGCTCAAAATACATGTAGAGTTGTGCTCTCCCACTGTGGCAAGTAATAAGTAAACAGTGGACAGGTTTCTGCTGCACTTACAGGGCCAGCAACATTCGGATTGTTGAAGCGAGGATCTTCCCACTGCGTTATCCTTGCAGCTAAAAAGAGAAAGAAAAGAATTTAATAGCCAAAATGACACAATGGTGAAACTGATGTCCTTATGAGATAAAGCTGCTACCACAAAATTGAAACTAATGGCTTTATGGATGTGATCAAAGGTCATAGGCTGAAGCAATGGACCCCAATCGATAAAGATGCATGCAGATAACCTAAATTCTAAAAATTATGAATTAATAAACAATTACAATTAGAAAAGATTCTGAGGATACTAGAATCTTTTTGGTTGAACATTTATGTAATCAACAGCAAAACTTGTTCATCACATCACATACTCAACCTTTCCGAAATGCTTGAGATTACTATGAGAAACACACAATATTGAATTATGCAATGGCATTTCACTATATTACTCCAATACACAGTCTACAGTGCCTCTAGTGAAATAAATTTGAGTCACTGTACTAACGAGGGATACATTATAAAGCTCTCTTCAGCACACTCAAGTATTTCTTTACCTTGGTTCCAACTTCAACTTGTAGTAGGTGAGAACATAAAGTACCGCATGGTAACTGTTTCTGGCCGTCCCAGGCAGAATAGTAGGAGGGAGGACAACACTTACTGTGGTCAATGAAGAAAATACGGCCATCTGTATGGACACGCTCCTCCCAGCCATCCTAAAAGAGACAACAATGGCACGTAACAGTGCCATCAGAAATGGCATAGTTCAGATAGACCAACTGTAATACACCCACAGAAAAGCTCCATGACTAGATATAGTACAGTTTCCATATTTTTTCGAGTGCATAACTTGGCCTTGCTGCCATGATTAAAGTTACATTGGCAACTAAATGCACAGCAAGGGTCCGAGTTCAGCAAAAGGTTCCCTTTTGTGAAGTGTACCCTCCCTCACGCTAAAAACTTAGATTAGCTGGTCCTATTAATCACATTGTTAACAGCCTCTCTTCACAATTACCTTATACGACCAGAATATTGAAATAAACACACATTTCTCGTGTGCCAAGTTTCTATGACACGAAAAAAAAAATGGGGGTCGTCCCTGACACCTTTACGTCACCCTCCACAATTTCTGATCAGTTCTTACACCATTTTTTTTTTTGGAGACAGAACTACTGTAAAGTGATGGTAGCACAATGAATGTCACATCGCACACTTTTCTTGTGCCACAAAAGCAACTTTCACAATTTGCACAATGTCACCAAACCAATGTCTCCACAGCCACAATAATATTCGTTAAATGCGTCCTACACTTGGAGCTCATAAAAATGCTGCAAAACAAGATGCACTTTTCTGCTCTATAATATATGCTGCAAGTAATGACAAAGGAGGAAGCAGAGACCAAGCAGTCAATAAAGAGACATTAATTTCATGTTGCTCAGATGTCCATGCAAACTTTGAACTTTTAAAATTTTAGTAACAACAGGCACTCACGGGTAGTGGTCCCAAGTCATCCATGGTGTTCTGCTGGCTGCCTGGAAGGCTGCCATGACGGGGTAGGTCACTTGGTTTTCCTGTTCTCGGATCCACCTAGTATACCAACAAGCGAAGGGCAAAAAAAATAATCCAACATGCGGCGCTTATCTTTGGCCCGTAAACACACGCTTCGGAGGTTACCAGAAGTTAACTCTTGCAGCCGTTCGTATGGGAAAGTGAATACTGGCGCGAGCGAGTTGGGTAAACGGCGAGCAATTGAGTCCTTCTTAACGAAAGCAATTTACAAATGTATTACCGACTTTTTCAGACATCACTAACTCAGCTTTTGCAGCCACACGCAGCTTCGCAGATGCGCCGATCTTCCCAAACCTGCCCTGCACACACCCGCGTGCATGCTGCTATGCTTTCGCAGCAGGGAGCCCAAAATATGGGAGTAAAAGATTTTTTTTTTTTCAAAAATCCAGGTAAAAATTTGGGAGTGCGCAAATTACGCGAGTAAATACAGAATCTTAATTAAACGAACCATTCATAAAATACACTTCCATTCGCAGCATAAGTTACTAGTATGTGCAAACATCCAATTAGCAGCACACCGTATTAAGGATTGAGCTCTGTAAGCACAACCACACAGCCACGCTACTGTACTTCTGTGGAAGGTTATCTGCATGTAGCTGTGTTTCACTCCCTCCTTCACCCCTTCCACCATAGCATAGTTGAGGTGCCCACCAAGAATGAGACAGTTACTGCACTTATCCTTTTCTTATAGCCAATTTGTATTTTTTACCAATATAAAACGGCATCATTAAAAAAAATATGTAGACATAAAAACTGGTTTCATCAAAGGTATCAAGACTGGCAGATTACGCATTGTAGCATACGCAATTGGTTTGGCTCTGCAGAGATTGGAATACTCCAGAAAAAAAACAACTTTGTAGCCTATCTCATCGTCGAGAGTAAGTGTAAGCATGAAATGCACTGCAGGAAAGGCATAACACATTCCACGACTACTCACAGATGGCGGTAGCTGTACTCAGGTTGCCGCCTTTGCCCGCTACTAATCTTTAAGCTGGGCAGCGCGCTTGGTGTTCTTGACTGCTGTCGCGGCTTGAGCAGCAACTGCCATCAGCCACATCTCTTCCAGTGGAACAGCACACACAGTATCCTTCACCATTTTTGATGCTTTACATGCTGCCACGTTCAGTCTTTTCTTTTTTGCACTGAGCAGCATGCTCAGCGCACATTGCTGCTTTTGCTGCTTGATGCACCACAGCACTTGGCCACTCTTCTTCAGACTTAACGATCTGTTCGGCCACCTTAGGCCACATTCTCACCTAAATGTGCACACATATAAAGCGTTCATTGGTGACGCAGGCGAACTATTCTATTTCTAGGCTCATTCCACTTCACTGCATGGCCACAGCAGCAGCACTACTACTGCTAAGCATTAGAAAGTGCAGAAATAAATTGATGAAAGAGGATGAAGACAACGATATAAAAACATGTATCATGAGAGGCTATCAAAGAACATGTGACGCAAGAGGCTGCAGCGATGACGGAGAGGTCTAACGCATTGGAAAGTGAAGTTGCTCTCTTTGTGGTGGCGCAGGCTTGACTCCTGCTCGAGGCTATGGTATAGGCAAGTCTGTTTTTATGCTGGATACCATTCGGATGAAAAATTTCAGGAGCCATGGCAAACCTGAGGTCTAACATGAATGAAGTTCACCTGAATTTTCCAAGAATGGGAACTAAAGGCATTTCAATAAAAACAAACATCACACAATGTTGGTTTCAAAAGCCTTCTTAAATCACCTCCTTTTTGCCGTTCCCTGATGGGCGATATACTCGAACATTGCAGATCACGTGGTTTGTCACCTTGATTCACAATGTTGCTTACACTTCGATGTATTGCAAGCTCTTAAAAACGGCCACATTAGCTACAAGACTGCCAAGCATTTCCCTGGCTTTTTTACAGGAACTCGCTTGGGCCACACTGTCAGTGTGCAGTGCATTACTCACAACCATTCCAGGTTCCATGCTATTGCCAATATGGTGATTTGCATCACAACCAAAGAGCAGGAAAAATTTCCATTGTATTATTTCCGCCTATTTGTCTTCAGTTAAACAACTAAGAAGAAGTCTTACAACACCCCTCCTAATCAAGAACTTCACATACAAGTGGGGCCTGAAGCAGTAGGACTCCGCCATCGAAGATTTCAAGGCAGCATTTATGCCTCTACCAGGTCTCACATGACGCCGCGAATACATGTCCACCACTGTCCATACTGACCAGACAAAGATGGCAGCCAAAAGTGCAGACAGGATACTCTGCTTAAAGGAGCATAGACACCTAACTTTTGGGTGCGTGTTCTATTGTTTGTAATGATGCGTAAGGCATTATTATGCATGGATTACCAACTGGTATTCTCCTACAACTGCTAAATAATTTATAATCACATTTCTTTCTTGTGCTGTTTTGGTTTCGGTTTCAACAGCCGAATGAGGACTGGGACATCAACGTGTCCTTGCAGGTCAGGTGAGACATGAAAAAACTGCACTATAATCACTGCTTCCACACTCATTGTCATTTCGGCTCTTGAGGAAGGCTGGCTTCAGCACTGCAGTAAATTAAAACGATGAAGCAGCAATTATATGGATGTTTTTCCATGCCTCACATGACACAAAGCCACTCTTTGACATCACAGCCATCGTTCAACAGCCGAAACTGAAACAACATGACAGAAAAAATTCGATAATAAATTATTTAGCAGTCGTAGGCGAATATCACATGGTGATCCATGCGTAGTAGTGTTTTCAGCATCATTGTAGAGAAAAAAACAAGCCACCAAAATTATGTATCTATACTCCTTTAATATGTTGCAAAAGATGTTCATACTATCTTATACTCTCAGTGGCTCTTGCAGTGGTAGAGGTGGTACTGATGTTAAGGGCAGGCAGGATTAGTATCTTACTGATAATGTTGGCTGTTGGCAACTGCTCGCTAAACAAAAGATATATCCTACCACTTATCCAGAAGGCTTAGTAAGCATGCTTCTTTGATAGTGAACCTTCAAGGAACACAACATGGATGACGCTGGCCAGATTCACACTCCACCTTTTCAGGTTGTGAAGAAATGTGTCACACTCAACTCAAAAACATGGGCATACTGAAACAAAATGCTGTACACCCCTCACAACTGCGCGACGGAAACTCACCCAAGTGGTAGTCTTGGTGTTGTGGTCAATGAAGAACAGGCGACCGTTGGGGGCCACCTGCAGGGACCAGCCGGCTGGTAGGCCCTCGGGACTGGGTTGCGGCGCTGCGGTCAGCTGAGGTCGCACACTTGCTTCCATGGGCTGCAGGCAGGCAGCGCTCAATCAGCAAAAATTTTGCATACTAAAACTCTCTAGATCAGATGGAAGAAGGCAAAAGGGCTGTCACCTTTCCCAATGCTTAAAATTTTCATGCCAATAACAAAAATACAGAAAACAAAACAAGGACTTCAAGCACAAAACCCATGTTTATATTTTTCTTTTAAATGCTGCCAAGCTTCACTGTATTGCAGTTCCACTGAGGAAGATCTCCCTTTCTTTCTGTGTCAACAGCAACTCATGCAACAAGTTTTACTCAAAAGAATACATTTGAACGAGGCCAACAGTCACCAAAACCAAGGAAAGCATAGGGGAATGTGTTCTTTTTTATTTTTGGTGTTGGTCAATCGGAAATCTTTAACAACTTTTTATACGAAAGCACATTTCTAAACTACCTATAGCATCAAAAATGCCAGAACTGAGGCCCCCGTTAAGCTACTGGAGAAGAATAGGGAATTTAGGGGCTCGTGACGACACATATATGAAGAAAACCAACTACTGAAACCAAGAGAATCATGGATGTTTTCATTTTTTTTTTAAAGCGAAAAGCTTCACTAGGCCCGTCAATACCGGGCTTCGCGTGAGCCACGCTACAGATTTGCCACAGCTGCGCATGCGCGATACCGAATGACATCACGCGGAGCGCGGGTGGTCACTGCTGCCGCAGCCGTCTTAGCCCGATGGCAAGATGGACGAGTTGGTGATACATACTTAAAGGAAAAAAGCACAAAAGACGGGGACAAGTAAAGAAAGAAGAAAACAACAGGACCAGCGCTGGTCCTGTTGTTTTCTTCACTTGTCCCCGTCTTTTGCGTTTTTTTCCCTTACGTCGTAGCCACCGCGCGCTGACTCCGTCGTCTGACCATGAAACCGAGTGACGTCACGCGGAGCGCAGGTAGCCGCTGCTGCCGCAGCTGTCGTCACCACCGCGCGCTGCCTCCGTCGTCTGACCTTTTGCCATGGAAGGAGGAGAAGACCCAGAAGTGGTAGCGTGGGAGTTGGAGGTTTTATTTGCCTTGTATAACGATTGTACATGCTTTGTATACCTAAGACAACACGTTTTGGAAAAGCTAGAAAGGTATACCCAAATTGTAACTCTATGTATGAAACCTTAAGCTACACCACGAGCATCGCCACGAAGCTTTTCGCTTCGAGGTATCCAGGCTTAACACTTTAGCTAAGCCTCAGCCCAACTTTTTTCTAATTTGTGGAGTTTATCAATGGGAAATTAGTAGTGTAAACATGCTTTACCTGAAAGATAACAGATTAATAAGTTGAAGAAAAAACAACAAAATGTTTCCGGCAGGATCCAAACCCAGGACCTCCGCATGTCGTGTACGGTGCTCTACCGACTGAGCTATGACGGCGGCTGTCCAATCCACTTTTGTGTGTACTCTTATTGAGTTAACCTAACCTTGACAATGTCCATGAGCGCCAGATGTAGGAACGTCTTGTTATACCGCTAATGCCGTGTGGAACGTAATTGAACAGTGAGGAAGGCAGCTGTGAGAGTACCCTCTTATGCTTTTGAGGCATCAAGACTGCCCGAACCGAAGCCTTCTTTAAGCTACATATTTAGCAGACAAGGTCAGGGAATTGAGGGGCTCCTAACAAGCCCTACAAATTAATAAAAATATACAAATTCATTCCGTTATGCTTTCTTCAGTTTCAGTGACTAACTTTCTTCATATTGAAGAAGAATGTCAGACTAATACATAGTTTGGTTTGTCAGGCTGATGTTCAAATAAAAGAGGTGCTAGTCTTGTAATGGTATAGCTGGCATTTTTTCACCCTCTGCCTGATATCTACAAATCGAGTCATATGTGGTAGCTCAGCCATTTCTGAAGTCATTTCATATCATTACTAACAAGTGCAAACTTTTGCTTTAACAGTTCAGTATTACTGACAGGACATTTTCACGAAAGAAAATAATTTCACACAAATCAGGCCAGTGGACTCGCAAACAACCCGACTGCAAAGCGCTGTCACCCTTAACCCTATGAGGTGCTATGTTGTACAAAGCAAACTGACAGCTTTTTCTTAGTGTGCTCCACCTAGCAGTGATTGCATTGTTCAAGGTGAATTAAGCATCCAAGTTGCAAATATGATGGTTTTTTTATGCCATACAGAGAACGCAATAAATAATATTTTGCTAAACAGTCAATGGAGTAGCATTCCCGCCATTTTTTAGCAGACAGGTATTGCCACCGATAACAACATAATTTTTTTTTGTGCTTTCCAGCGTAATGCGCATCTAGGAAAAAATCTGATTATACGATCCCTCAGATGTTTATTGAAGTCCTGGCATTTCAATTTTGCTGTTTTTATCAATTATGATACTTTGTACCAAATTCTGGATGTTGATGTCAAAAATTAACTGCCGGTATTTTGCGCTGGAAAACTAAAAAAAAATTATCTTCCTTCAGGTCTGAATATACAAGTTAGGTGAAAAATATTTGTTTTCAATGAAAACAAAAAAATGACGCCTGAAAGGGTTAAAGCACAGATTCGCTACTTTCAAAAACTAGAAAAAGAAAGAAACGGAAGACCAAGTAACTTGGTTTGGTATGGAGGTTTAACATCCCGAACTCAGGCTATGAGGAATGCCGTAGTGAAGGGCTCCGGAAATTTTGAGGACCTGGGGTTCTTTAACGTGCACCGCCACCGCATAGTACACGGGCCTCTAGAGTTTCACCTCCATCAAAATTCAACTGCCGCGGCTGGAATCAAACCCACGTCTTTCATGTCAGCAGCCGAGCGCCATAACCACTGAGGCATTGCGGCAGCTTGGAAGGCCAAGTAACTTGAAAGGATCTTCCTCAAGCAACAAAAATAAGACTCGCACACAGAAGAATGAAATAAAACAGCTTACCCTTTTCTAGTGCAAAAAGAAAATCATGCACCCTTAAAATTTTCATCAGTAGCTCCATTATTTGGCAATGGCAAAGAAAAAACTCTGCTGTACACTAACCAAATGCATGCAGCATACCTGAACACTGTGATCTAGACAAAACATAACAAAGCCAACACACCAAGGTAAAACGGCGCTGTGCATTGGCAGCAGGCGGTTGAGGGAGAGTGCCATTCTGCTGTGCGATAGCCTCCACAACACTGCCCCTCTGCACAGGAGGTGCCGCCTAGAAACAAACCGATGATATGGAATGATCACATAAACATATCTCTTCTGTTATTTCGAAAAAAAGCTAAAAATCTACACCAGACTGCTATTACAAGCATATACAGTAGATCCTTGTTAACTCAAAACTCACACATCTTGAATATCTGCTAGCCAAAAGTCTTCAAAGATGCACACGCCAACAGCTGCCTTGTGTTGTGCCTGCTTCATGTCTTGAAAGGTTCTCATTACGAAATTCGAATATCTCGAGTGCTGGCCTGAGAAAACCCGAAAAAAAAAAAGGGGCCATACTATGAACCATGCCATGAGCCTATGAGCAAGTCTGTGCTAGCAAACCGCATTGCATGCCCCTCGCTGCTGCTCTATATTACTTCGCGCTTGATTTAGCTCCAACCTATGCACATTGCTTCTCTTCCCGGCTCTGAAACTTGGGCACAGCAAGAGAGGATGAACAGGAAGGAGTGGCAGGTTCTAGTCTTTCCACCCTGAACTGCGGGTAGCACTGCCACCTGAGCTGTGTTGGCACGACTTTCACTCAAAGCCAAATGTGCTCTTCTTCGCACAATCGAGCGCAAAAACAAGCGGCTCATTGAATGTCATTTACTAACATGCATCATGCAAAGAAGAATGTCGATACCTACAGAAAGAAAACAACAAAAAGAGAAAGCGAAAAGCACTGTTAAAGAGCGCAGCAATACTGCAACTTCAGGCTAGACTGGGCTGTCATAAAGTAAAAGCAGATGCTATTAACGCTACCACAGTTGAGGCATCTAGTACACAAGGTGGAAAAATGACCTGCGGCTCTTCTGTGTGATTAGAGGCAGCCGAGTGGTCCGCTGTCTCATCAACGCTGATGTGGACTCTCCGCTGGAACTCCTGCGCCAAGTCGAGGTTTCGCTGGTGAGCTGCTGCCCCTTCTTCACCGTCGCCCCTGCATGCGTATTGCATGAGGTATCAGTTAACAACATAGTGCAGTGTTTTCATAAAACAATGTGAGCTCTGCCAGTAGTTACTGTGCTAGGCAAGGTGCACTAAAGTTTATAGTGGGCTTGTGTAAATGTTTAATAATTTGTAATATTCGGCTGAAAGATAAAGTATTCAATATTTGATTCAATCCGAATGTTTTATATTCAAAATCTCGAAGCACTGTACAATCTTGTGTAAGGGCCGCATCCAATTTTGGACTAGATAATTGAGAAAAAGATATGGTTATACATTTCTGTCAAATTTGTGTATG
The DNA here is from genome assembly GCF_052857255.1 of Amblyomma americanum. Taxonomy (NCBI): domain Eukaryota; kingdom Metazoa; phylum Arthropoda; class Arachnida; order Ixodida; family Ixodidae; genus Amblyomma; species Amblyomma americanum. The sequence continues at coordinate 209,023,876 of NC_135499.1, forward strand.
GGCCACACCTTCAAAATCCACACCCAAGTTTAAAAAGAAAGTGCAGCCCTTACATGAGTTTATACGGTAACGCTTTCAAATATAGCTTTTTTCCGCATACCGTGGAGAGTTGGAACTCTTTGCATGGCAATATTCGTGCATTACCAATTTCGGATTTTGCATCGGCAATTGAGTCGTAGCATTGTATGGTGTTGTGTGCAGCGTTTATATCTGTAAATTCTTGTCATGTACCCTTTTATGCGTGGAATTGTACCACATCATATGTAACCACTCCTGCTATAGCCCCCAGAATGGGGCTGCAGTATTTTCAAATTAAAAATAAATTCATCAGCTAAAAGCAACATCTGTGCAATGATGCAACTGGAATTAAGACCAGCAGTCAGAGGTAAGCAGTCATCAAAGACAATAAAACATTGTAAAAGTGTCTTCCACTTGCGTGCAACTCACTTGATTAAGCATCAAAACAAGCTGCCAATTGTCCTGTAGTTTCGAATCCCGGCACAACGCATGCTCTGGAGATTACTGGAAGAACTGGATGTTCATTCTCACAATACCTACCGCTCGTAAGGAAAAACCAACTGTCAGTGCAAAGCCAGGTATTAGCGTGCAGTTCTAATTTTCATTACCAGAACCAATATGTATATGTATTGATTTCATTTTCTGACACGAGCCGCCACGGTGGCTCAATGGTTATGGCGTTCAGCTGCTGATCCAAAAGACGTGGGTTCAATGTCGGCCGCAGCGGTCGAATTGCGATGGAGGCGAAACTCTGGAGGCCCGTGTACTTTACTATGACGCACAAAAATGGGTAACGGTGAGTTGTTCTCAAGGAAGTAAAACACACTAAAAAGATTTGACACTAGTTACTACCAGTAATAGCCCAGCCCTCCCATAGATTAGCCAAATAAAGTTCTGGAGCGCAGGAAAAACCACAATGTGCTCTTACCCCTGCACAGGGCGTTCCCACTGGGTGGTGCGTGCCACATGGTTGACATAGTAGATACGTCCGCAGGCGTCTTCCCGTTCCTCCCAGCCGGCTGGCAGGGGCGATGGGGGTGTCTCGCCGCCTGCAAACTCAGGGCTGCTGCTGCCACCACCCCCCTGGGACGATGGTGGCCCACCATCTTCTGCGTCCACCACCTCCCAGCCCTGTGGAAGTTATCCAAAGGGGTACGAAGTTACCTCGCTGGCAGCATGTAACAAATAGAATGGACTAGACACCAACAAATTTCTTTACTTGTGTTCCTGTTGTGCGCTTTTATCTGTAAGTACGAGGCAGAGTATAATAAGCGACTTAGTACCATTCTGATAATGCCTATGAACACTGTACCACTGACAACAGCACTTTTAAAAAGCCTATTTGACTGTGGTGCCTAAGATTCCTCTTGTTCAGGGAGCAGGGTGTAATAAGAAGCTCAGCGTCATTTTGACAGTGCTCATAAATGTAGTATACTTCTGACAATGGCTCCTCAAAAGGTCACTGGGTAAGGATGCAAGCCAGGTGGCGGATCAGCTGGGTTTAAAAATTCCTCTGTGCTAACTACTGCTTTAGCTGCGCTCACACAGCATGTACAAAGTAGCTCATTATGGTCCAGTAATTTAAGATTGCAGTTTCTAGGACAGTTCGGAATCACTAAGAAACCACTACTGACTGTGACTCCTGTTTGCAAAGAAGTGAGCAGAGCAGTGGATTTGACAGGCAGCACCACCTGCTGGGCAAAGCAGCAACCATACAACTCACACATTCACCCTATTCATAAGCTCTTTGCATCGATTGCTACATGGCCAAGCAGGTAGCGCCGCCTGTCAGATCTGCTGCTATGCTAACTTATCTGTAAACGGTAGTCACAGATGATCCAGCCAATTGCGTTAAAGAAATAGACTATAACATACTACTCTGCACACACACAATATCTGGGCATGAATAGGGCACTAGTTTGAACAGTGAGATTTTTTTTAATCTGCCAGCCAGAGATGGCAAATCGTGTACTTTGTGCACATAATGATGAGCCTCTGTCATGCATCTCAAGAGTTCAACACACCTCATCTGTTGAACTCTGGTTTGCATTCTCTGCTGCCTGCTGCTCCCCATCAGGCAAGAAGGCATGGTAGACCTGCAGGTGGCCCTTGACCCGGGACTTGGCGCTGCTGGAGAGAAGGCAGGCTATCTCACAGGGCTGCATCTACCAAAGCCTAGCAAGGTTCAGATTCATTTTGAAACTGTTGTTTGTGTCTCAAGCACTTCGCCTACTGACCCAGTAATTTATCCTGCACAATGTGCATTTGACCACTGCAATTTTGTGAAGTGGCATCTGCCAAATTGTTGGAAACGGTAGACAATAATGCGCTAAAAGTCTAATCAAGTGATAATTACAGATTTTTAGTAATCAACGAGAAACTAGTCTGCGGCTATGTCGATGGCCCCAGACTCAGCAAAGCCTGAGACACTACGCAAAACTGACCTGTGGAAGGCACATTCTTAACTACCACACATCAACAGTGGAATTCACTATAAGTAACAATTTTATGTTTATCGCTGAGCAACAAAGTGATAACCAGTTGCAGGTTGCCAATTATACAAAGATCTGCACAGCTGTTCATGTAGATCATGAAGCATCATGCACTCTGGCAATAGTTCACACCAATGATGGACCTACTTTGGAACTCAATGCATGGCATTTGCGTGCTATCCAGATAATTACAAAATGCATGAAACAACTCGCAGTTTCTTGGCCACTGTGAGCCTGAGTTTTTTCATTATAGGTTTTAGGGACCAAGTTTCTAAAACGTCTGTAAACTTTTCATGACTATCGTAGCTGTTAATGGCATCTTGGAATAAAGGCTTCTTCATTCTAGTAACTCCCCAATGCACCTGTGCCCTTCCTAACTAGACAACCTGGTAGGCAACCTGCAACTGGTTATCACTTTGTAGCTCAGTGATGAACACAATACCGTTTGTGTGTTGTTCGCAAACATGTTCCCAGAACTGATTCTGCAAAGCTCACTTCATTATTAACCATAACACACAAAATGAAAATGGCACTTGAAACAATGCTTCAAAGCACAAAACAAACTACTGTGCATGCAGGAACAACATATGTACTAGTACTCTAAGGATTAGAACAGCAGCACGTAACATGAAGTCGCAATGCTCTGTACATAACGTGGCAAGCAGATGTGTTGTACAACAGTATGAAAACACATGGTGCCTTATCGGCAGCCCTAATTACATCGGCCAGAACTGTGTAACAGAACACGGCAGAACAGGTTGGTGCGGACTTGTTTTCAAACAGAATGCTTGCAGAATGTATGTTATGGTCCGAGCCAAGCCTAGCAGAGTTGTCACCCGAGTTTGGCCCGGTACAGGCACTGGTGCAAGCAATATGAAAGGGAACAAGCGAGTGCATGTCGCACCGCATAAATGGTGTACCCCTAGCTGTTCTGAAAATCTGGAGGCACATCAGTGCAAGTTTTTTGCAGTGTGTTTCAAATTTAAGAGAGCATCAGGGCAGTGAAAGCCGTTGTGGTGATTCAGCACGTACCACTATCCTGTTTCCCAATCCAGAGGTCACACACGCATGACAGTCCGTGCCTCCAACAGTTGGTGCAAAGCGACATATGATGCTCACATGCTACCTTTCATACCGCTCACATCTGTGCAATTCTTCTTTTGCCTATGGTGGCAATGGAATAAAGGTCAACTAGCCATGCAGAAGATAGTGACAGAATTGTAGTTGCACTACCTGGTTACTTAATGAGACACAAGTGTTTATAGCTGTTGAATATGCACCTCAAGTGGGTATAAAGTCAAGGCGGGGCATAAAACAAGTACCTTTTCTTTTGGAACAAGCATAAAAAATCACAGCTTGACCACAATGAGCATGCAAATGAGGCTGTTGTCTCCTGTTATAGCACAAAACTCAGGCGGCACCTTCTCTCACCACAACATGAATTGATGTGGAAAAACTCTTCTCTGTGGCCTCGCATATTATCAGTGCAAGGAGCTCCATGAAGACATCAACTGTGGAGACGAAAGTTGAAGAAGACTGTTTTTGGAATAAGTCATGGCATTCTAGACTGGTACCCCAATGTGCAGGCACGCGTCATCTAACGTCATCATGTCATCGTAGCTTTGAACGTCCCTGTCTCTTGTGAGAACGTTATATTTGGCGCTGCCAATGAAGAATTATGTTGGTAAACCTAAATGCTGTGAAAACTCAACGCCAATTGAAAGTCGAGATCTACTTTGTAATTCATGTTGTGGTGAGAGAAGATGCCGCCTGCGATGCCACCTGAGTAATGTGGTACTAGATCGAAAGGAACAAGCCTGCTCAACACTTTAAAACTTCTTTATCCCAGTCTTTCGCACTGTTGCAGTATGAATTCTAATCAACTTGACCAGCTTTCTGTCTTCCAGAAGCAGCCTTACTTGTTAGTGTATTAATGATAGGTTGTGAGAAAACAATTCATCTTCACCTGCCATTTCACTGACAAAAGTTTGGTTGCAAAGCATGATTGTGCAAAACATGTATATATCAAGAAAAAGCAAAAATGACGCAGCACGGAAACTGACAATGCTACTGCTACTATATCAGAAAATTCAGTACTGGGGGCGTCAGCTGTGCTAACCTGATTCTGTACAAAACTGAAAAAGACTTTCTCAAATGGTTCGGAAGAATGTGATACATGGTAGTTCCTCCCATAACCACAGCTGAAAGTAGCCCTTGCCCTGTTCTCTTGCATTGCTTCATCCTGTTGGGGTAAGCCTTATTCGAAGTGAATTACCCCTTGTATTGCAAGTACTGTTCCTTGACATCTCTAGGGGGATGAAACAAAGTTCGGGAACATGTAAGAAGCTTCACGAAGTCAAAAGAGCTTAGCAGAAGCAAAAGAAGGAACAGAGGGCTGTGGTTACAATGAATTACACAATCATTCTTGAAAATTATATTTTGTTTGTGAAAACATTGCGACAGATACATAATGCCATATGTTGATGTTTGTTTACTGAGTGGAGCTTCTGGAAATTTTAGTTTGAACGGTGGAAATTTGTTCCTCTAAAAGAGGCACGTAATCTGCTTTGAATTTTTGCACTGCACCATGACAGCTATAACACTAAACTTAATTAACCGAGGTTCCTTTACCATCTTAAAATTTGTTACAGCCACATTTTTTATTTTAGCATTCATTAAAGTTGTTTCTGTCTACCTTATAGGCTCAAATTATAATCAGGGGTTGGACTTTGTTTATCTTTTCTGAAACTGAGCTGGCTTTTTTTAAATGTTCTTCAGGATGAAACTCAATTTCTTTCAGTGAATATTATTTCTATGCATGACTTTTCATTTCTTTTTCGGTGGAATATATGATATCTCCGTGCGGTTAAAAGTGACATACTGTTTAGCTTGGACTTTTTTCTTTAGTATGAGCAGCTTATGCAGCAGTAATTAACTCACAAATTCCCATACTAAGCCCTATCCTTGCTGAAGACATAACAAAAAGTAAGTGTCGAAATTAAATGACTAGGCTGTGAAAAAAAAAAAAAAAGTGGGTGGAAGTTTAGTTTTAAAAACTTGGTTGTCATGTTCTGGTTGCACACTGCACTGAACAAGAGGATCATGTATCATGTGGTCGTAGTGCTGACGGCAGCGATGAAATTGCCACTTCACCATTGCGGAAGCCAGAACATGACACTTTTGTGGCATTTATGGATGTCTTTGCGTTGACGGTTGCTTGTTACGGTTCCAAAAGTTGTCAGTGTAACCTGCGATTCACCAGTGGTGTAGGCGAGGTCTCCCTCTTCAGACCTCCACCCATATCCTGTCCTTAGATAGAGTGATGAAACCTAATTAACCCAGTAACGGCCCTAAGCCGGTGTTAAGTCAAAACAGACGAAGCTATGCTGGCCGATAACACTTGACTAGACCATGGAGCCTCCTGACCTGCAACAACATGTCTGACGATCACTGCCTCAAAACTCACACCTACAGTACTAAATTCCAAAGATGCCACTGTCTTACCTTGTTCCTGGCTGCAGCATTTTAATTTTCTCCTGTGACCTACTCGTACTGTAACTGGTACTGAATAGTGGCTAGTTGTGACATGCACATCAGGAATACTGACTTTTTTCGGTTAAAACCAATTTCAAACAATGAATTCGGTGAACTGTTATTGCTGTTTTATGGTTTAAACAGAAATGTGTTGGCCTCTAACCATAGTAATAGCAGTAAGCTATTGAACTTAAGCATGCTATAGTGGAAGGTTCCAGATTAGTTTCAGCCACCTGGTATTATTTTATGTTGCACTGAAATTTCGGTGCACCAGTGTTATTGAATTTCACTTCTACTGACCAAACAAACAACCACAGATATACACGTGCAATAAATACAGAACTGAGCAAAAACAATGCCAAGCACTTTCAGCGGTGTGAGTTGGAAATGAAGTAAATACAAGTGTTTCCTTCCCAAGAATGGTGTTTAATAAAAACAGTTAAAGTACTCGGTAAATGTGAAGCAAAGCAACTATAGTGGGAGCCCTTTGTGAGCAGAATAAAGACAACTCTGCACTCGCCCCATCATGGTAGTACTAAGGCGGCACAATTTCAATAATGCTACTAGGCTCTTTGCCTGTTTAGAAATGAAAAAGATTTTTGCTTCACGTGCTCGTTGCAATTATGGAATACCACGGTTCATAAAAACAGTTAAAGTACTCGGTAAATGTGAAGCAAAGCAACTATAGTGGGAGCCCTTTGTGAGCAGAATAAAGACAACTCTGCACTCGCCCCATCATGGTAGTACTAAGGCAGCACAATTTAAATTATGCTACTAGGCTCTTTGCCTGTTTAGTAATGAAAAAAATTTTTGCTTCAGGTGCTCGTTGCAATTAAGGAATACCACGGTTCATAAAAACAGTTAAAGTACTCGGTAAATGTGAAGCAAAGCAACTATAGTGGGAGCCCTTTGTGAGCAGAATAAAGACAACTCTGCACTTGCCCCATCATGGTAGTACTAAGGCGGCACAATTTCAATAATGCTACTAGGCTCTTTGCCTGTTTAGTAATGAAAAAAATTTTTGCTTCAGGTGCTCGTTGCAATTAAGGAATACCACGGTTCATAAAAACAGTTAAAGTACTCGGTAAATGTGAAGCAAAGCAACTACAGTGGGAGCCCTTTGTGAGCAGAATAAAGACAACTCTGCACTCGCCCCATCATGGTAGTACTAAGGCAGCACAATTTAAATTATGCTACTAGGCTCTTTGCCTGTTTAGTAATGAAAAAGATTTTTGCTTCAGGTGCTCGTTGCAATTAAGGAATACCACGGTTCATAAAAACAGTTAAAGTACTCGGTAAATGTGAAGCAAAGCAACTACAGTGGGAGCCCTTTGTGAGCAGAATAAAGACAACTCTGCACTCGCCCCATCATGGTAGTACTAAGGCAGCACAATTTAAATTATGCTACTAGGCTCTTTGCCTGTTTAGTAATGAAAAAAATTTTTGCTTCAGGTGCTCGTTGCAATTAAGGAATACCACGGTTCATAAAAACAGTTAAAGTACTCGGTAAATGTGAAGCAAAGCAACTACAGTGGGAGCCCTTTGTGAGCAGAATAAAGACAACTCTGCACTTGCCCCATCATGGTAGTACTAAGGCAGCACAATTTAAATTATGCTACTAGGCTCTTTGCCTGTTTAGTAATGAAAAAGATTTTTGCTTCAGGTGCTCGTTGCAATTAAGGAATACCACGGTTCATAAAAACAGTTAAAGTACTCGGTAAATGTGAAGCAAAGCAACTACAGTGGGAGCCCTTTGTGAGCAGAATAAAGACAACTCTGCACTCGCCCCATCATGGTAGTACTAAGGCAGCACAATTTAAATTATGCTACTAGGCTCTTTGCCTGTTTAGTAATGAAAAAAATTTTTGCTTCAGGTGCTCGTTGCAATTAAGGAATACCACGGTTCATAAAAACAGTTAAAGTACTCGGTAAATGTGAAGCAAAGCAACTACAGTGGGAGCCCTTTGTGAGCAGAATAAAGACAACTCTGCACTTGCCCCATCATGGTAGTACTAAGGCGGCACAATTTAAATTATGCTGCTAGGCTCTTTGCCTGTTTAGTAATGAAAAAGATTTTTGCTTCAGGTGCTCGTTGCAATTAAGGAATACCACGGTTCATAAAAACAGTTAAAGTACTCGGTAAATGTGAAGCAAAGCAACTACAGTGGGAGCCCTTTGTGAGCAGAATAAAGACAACTCTGCACTCGCCCCATCATGGTAGTACTAAGGCAGCACAATTTAAATTATGCTACTAGGCTCTTTGCCTGTTTAGTAATGAAAAAAATTTTTGCTTCAGGTGCTCGTTGCAATTATGGAATACCACGGTTCATAAAAACAGTTAAAGTACTCGGTAAATGTGAAGCAAAGCAACTACAGTGGGAGCCCTTTGTGAGCAGAATAAAGACAACTCTGCACTCGCCCCATCATGGTAGTACTAAGGCAGCACAATTTAAATTATGCTACTAGGCTCTTTGCCTGTTTAGTAATGAAAAAAATTTTTGCTTCAGGTGCTCGTTGCAATTAAGGAATACCACGGTTCATAAAAACAGTTAAAGTACTCGGTAAATGTGAAGCAAAGCAACTACAGTGGGAGCCCTTTGTGAGCAGAATAAAGACAACTCTGCACTCGCCCCATCATGGTAGTACTAAGGCAGCACAATTTAAATTATGCTACTAGGCTCTTTGCCTGTTTAGTAATGAAAAAAATTTTTGCTTCAGGTGCTCGTTGCAATTAAGGAATACCACGGTTCATAAAAACAGTTAAAGTACTCGGTAAATGTGAAGCAAAGCAACTATAGTGGGAGCCCTTTGTGAGCAGAATAAAGACAACTCTGCACTTGCCCCATCATGGTAGTACTAAGGCGGCACAATTTAAATTATGCTGCTAGGCTCTTTGCCTGTTTAGTAATGAAAAAGATTTTTGCTTCAGGTGCTCGTTGCAATTAAGGAATACCACGGTTCATAAAAACAGTTAAAGTACTCGGTAAATGTGAAGCAAAGCAACTATAGTGGGAGCCCTTTGTGAGCAGAATAAAGACAACTCTGCACTTGCCCCATCATGGTAGTACTAAGGCGGCACAATTTAAATTATGCTGCTAGGCTCTTTGCCTGTTTAGTAATGAAAAAGATTTTTGCTTCAGGTGCTCGTTGCAATTAAGGAATACCACGGTTCATAAAAACAGTTAAAGTACTCGGTAAATGTGAAGCAAAGCAACTACAGTGGGAGCCCTTTGTGAGCAGAATAAAGACAACTCTGCACTTGCCCCATCATGGTAGTACTAAGGCGGCACAATTTAAATTATGCTGCTAGGCTCTTTGCCTGTTTAGTAATGAAAAAGATTTTTGCTTCAGGTGCTCGTTGCAATTAAGGAATACCACGGTTCATAAAAACAGTTAAAGTACTCGGTAAATGTGAAGCAAAGCAACTACAGTGGGAGCCCTTTGTGAGCAGAATAAAGACAACTCTGCACTTGCCCCATCATGGTAGTACTAAGGCGGCACAATTTAAATTATGCTGCTAGGCTCTTTGCCTGTTTAGTAATGAAAAAGATTTTTGCTTCAGGTGCTCGTTGCAATTAAGGAATACCACGGTTCATAAAAACAGTTAAAGTACTCGGTAAATGTGAAGCAAAGCAACTATAGTGGGAGCCCTTTGTGAGCAGAATAAAGACAACTCTGCACTTGCCCCATCATGGTAGTACTAAGGCGGCACAATTTAAATTATGCTACTAGGCTCTTTGCCTGTTTAGTAATGAAAAAAATTTTTGCTTCAGGTGCTCGTTGCAATTAAGGAATACCACGGTTCATAAAAACAGTTAAAGTACTCGGTAAATGTGAAGCAAAGCAACTACAGTGGGAGCCCTTTGTGAGCAGAATAAAGACAACTCTGCACTCGCCCCATCATGGTAGTACTAAGGCAGCACAATTTAAATTATGCTACTAGGCTCTTTGCCTGTTTAGTAATGAAAAAAATTTTTGCTTCAGGTGCTCGTTGCAATTAAGGAATACCACGGTTCATAAAAACAGTTAAAGTACTCGGTAAATGTGAAGCAAAGCAACTATAGTGGGAGCCCTTTGTGAGCAGAATAAAGACAACTCTGCACTTGCCCCATCATGGTAGTACTAAGGCGGCACAATTTAAATTATGCTGCTAGGCTCTTTGCCTGTTTAGTAATGAAAAAGATTTTTGCTTCAGGTGCTCGTTGCAATTAAGGAATACCACGGTTCATAAAAACAGTTAAAGTACTCGGTAAATGTGAAGCAAAGCAACTATAGTGGGAGCCCTTTGTGAGCAGAATAAAGACAACTCTGCACTTGCCCCATCATGGTAGTACTAAGGCGGCACAATTTAAATTATGCTGCTAGGCTCTTTGCCTGTTTAGTAATGAAAAAGATTTTTGCTTCAGGTGCTCGTTGCAATTAAGGAATACCACGGTTCATAAAAACAGTTAAAGTACTCGGTAAATGTGAAGCAAAGCAACTACAGTGGGAGCCCTTTGTGAGCAGAATAAAGACAACTCTGCACTTGCCCCATCATGGTAGTACTAAGGCGGCACAATTTAAATTATGCTGCTAGGCTCTTTGCCTGTTTAGTAATGAAAAAGATTTTTGCTTCAGGTGCTCGTTGCAATTAAGGAATACCACGGTTCATAAAAACAGTTAAAGTACTCGGTAAATGTGAAGCAAAGCAACTACAGTGGGAGCCCTTTGTGAGCAGAATAAAGACAACTCTGCACTTGCCCCATCATGGTAGTACTAAGGCGGCACAATTTAAATTATGCTGCTAGGCTCTTTGCCTGTTTAGTAATGAAAAAGATTTTTGCTTCAGGTGCTCGTTGCAATTAAGGAATACCACGGTTCATAAAAACAGTTAAAGTACTCGGTAAATGTGAAGCAAAGCAACTATAGTGGGAGCCCTTTGTGAGCAGAATAAAGACAACTCTGCACTTGCCCCATCATGGTAGTACTAAGGCGGCACAATTTAAATTATGCTGCTAGGCTCTTTGCCTGTTTAGTAATGAAAAAGATTTTTGCTTCAGGTGCTCGTTGCAATTAAGGAATACCACGGTTCATAAAAACAGTTAAAGTACTCGGTAAATGTGAAGCAAAGCAACTACAGTGGGAGCCCTTTGTGAGCAGAATAAAGACAACTCTGCACTTGCCCCATCATGGTAGTACTAAGGCGGCACAATTTCAATAATGCTACTAGGCTCTTTGCCTGTTTAGTAATGAAAGAGATTTTTGCTTCAGGTGCTCGTTGCAATTATGGAATACCGCAGTTCATAAACATAAAAAAATGGGATTTTCCACCTGCTGCAGTAGTGAGCACAAGCTCAGATTGGCCGGAAGTGAGGTTGTTTACGCAAACCTGGACTATAGGAACTTTACCTGTTGCGTTTTGTACTCACTGCAAATGTTCTTCTGCAAGGTTTTACATATGAGCATGTTCATGTACCTGTTGCCACGCATTTCCCCTCTTTTGCATCTTCATCGTCGCAATATTCGCAATCTGCATCAAATATACCACTGCTATGTGTGGTTGTCCTTGTAGGTTACTGAAAAATCCAGTGCTGGCAACCTAAAGCCATCAACCACTAGTGACCAGAGACGAAACACAGAAGACAGGACGAAGAAGAAAAAAGAAAAGAACACTGTTAAGCAAATCAGGAACTTAGCGCTACAGACCTGGTCTGTCACAGCTCTTGGTGGTGACTGCATTAAAATAGTTGCAAGCCGTTTTTCCAAGCGTAGACAGAACCTATGTCCATAACAAATAAATATAACTGAGCCATGCCAATGAGATTGAGAAGATCAAAATGCATGGCAGTTATGCCCATTTCCTCCTGATGGCATCTCAAACCACCAAAACCACATTTATGCTTACTGCACTGCAAGCAGGTGTTGTCATGCATGGTATCCCAAAACCAATGGGATCCCATTTCCTTGCACAGCCTCAGGGCAAGCAGACAAAAGGTATTCAGCAACTGCAGTGACCTAAGCCTTCCCAAGCAATGTGAAACTAAGTAACAGTCATGCCTCAGCGAGCTCTGAGCAGCACCACTCCCCTGACGAGTGAAGTGAGATTGGCAGATAATGCAAGCAGCCTTGCCACCAGCCAGGCCCAGCTCACCTGCGTGGCCTCAGCAGGTAGTATTTGTGAGGGATGTGTCTGCCTGGTCGTTCCACTGGTATGGCCGCCAGGGGCAACTCCACCAGACCCAGGAAGTCATCGCGAGTCTGTGGCATTGCGCGCACACCAGACACTGTGACAGCAGCAGGCACACTGTTCGATCGCATTCCTCGCCATAAAGACTGTGGAGGATCCAAAACGCACAGAATGCATTGACAAGGCATCGGCCATCAGAGCGCGGAAGGGGAGAAAGAGGCCACACGGCCAAGCCCACCTACAGCGCACATAAAGACCACAGTGTGCACTCATCGCTTTCACGGTAATGGAGAGCAATGGACGAGGGTAGCTCACCAGCCTGTTTTCATCAAAGACTTCCATGACTATCTTGTGTTCTTGAGGATCAACCTGGAACAAGAGTGCAAACGACAAAGTAAAATCAGAACGTCACACAAGCTTCCACAGACAAAAGGCGGCAAGTTTACCTTGATCACAAACTCCTCGTCCCATTTTGGGTGCAGCGTCTAAAAGATGCACAGAACAAAAGGGTGTCACGCACTGTCAACAGCACTTTGGCACAAATGTGAAACATGCATCAGGCATGTGTGGCAATATAGGTAATAGAAAATTATGTTCTTCAACACACAAAAACATCACAATGATGACTGAGTACTCCCATATGAAAAAAAGCATTTTGGTTACAAACCTGCCAAGAGTAATACACAAAAAGTGTGACTAACAATACATGTTGCAACACAAGGCTTCCCACAGATGCAGTATTTCACTGACCCCGTTAATTGTACATAGTTTGCGTAAGCACCTGTTTTATTTATGTACTTTTATGTTCTGAAACCCAATTTACAGAACACATAGGACACAAACCTAAGAGTGCTAAAGTACAGTGCAGCAGTTGCTGAATGCTACAGCATGGAAATTTTAAGTATCAATAGCAGTACAGTGCCATCAGTGCTGTTCAAAGAAAAAAATTTGTGCCGAGGATGAACCTGTCATTCGCTCTTTTTACTGCCATTGGTGGATGCCGGAGAAAATCAGCCACGCTACCTTGACACAGTGAGCGCTACTTTCTTTAGTTAGAAGTGCCAAAATGCACCAAAACCATGTTCAAATATTCATCATTTGTGATGTTTATTATAGCAACAAAAGTTTAAAAAATATCTTTATCAGCAATGCACTGTCGCAACCTTCACATCGTTATTATTTATATAAACAAGTATGTTTTTTTTTGTAACAATCTTGCAACACATAAAACTGATAAAACAGAGTCAGAAAGAATCTTCAAGGGACATGGATGTCAGTGATGGCATTTTCTTTTTTTCCTTTATTCTAGCAGTGATTGAACTTCAACATGAAATTCTCTAACAGAACCTTCTTGTTTCACACCTGTTTGATCAACAGCCACAGACATTGAGCTCAGCTGCTGTTTTGAGTTGAATAATGCAATCAGAAACTGCTTTTGCATCATTAAAATGCAATGGTCAAGACAGTCTGAGAAAGAGGGAACTGGGCCTGTCTAAACTTTGGTCATGCACAAGGTTGCATTCGATATTTCGTTCAGATGTTACAGTCAAAATGCAGATGGAATTTTTTTTACTCCGTGGTGCTTTAGGAGTTAAGCAAAAATGAACTAGTTTGAGGGTATTTTCAAAGAACAAGCAGTTCACAACCTCAGTGCCAACTTGCACTTCCTTTGTCAACATATCAAGTCCGATAATGAACAAAGCACAAATGCTGCATGAAAAATCGGTCAAAGGTGTCACTGGTCTAAATAGATATTGTACGGGATGTTTATTCTTCTGAAGCCGCACATGGGCTGCGAGAGATGCCCTAGTAGAGAGCTATGGATTAATTTAGACCACCTGGAGCTCTTCTAATGTGCACTGAAATCCTACAGTACACAGAAATTTTTGCATTTTTGCTTCCAGTGAAATGCGGCTACCACGGCCAGAATTCAATCACGCATCCTTGGGCTTAGCAACTGAGCACCGCAGCCGCTAAGCCAGCACAGTGGGTTGGTCTAAATACCTTTGTAACCCAATTTCACTTGTATGTGTATCTCTAGTGGGTCTTGCTGTTAGAGTTGAGTCCTTAGGCAAAAGGAGCAGAAGCTAAGGGGGCAAACTATTTTCACATTCAAAAGGCCTCAATGGGGCACCTACGGACACTAAAATTTCAGCTCTCGTTTCTTGAGCTTCAAATGAATGAGATGCCACTGCTAATAACAATACAAAATCTTGAATTCCTCAACACACTGCAGCTTTTATTAAATTTATTTATTTACTTCCAGGGTTTGCTAACACAGACTGGTTGCAGCTGTGACTCCCCGAAGAAGATTCCCCGACATGATGTCACAAGCCAGCGGTGACATGTCTGGTGCTGATCATGCAGCTTTACAGAATGGAGACATTTGACTATGTAAATTTACTCTGAATGCCCTTCCAAATAGCATGCTCATCATGAAAATTAATTGTATGCACCTCAAGAAACTTCTGCACCTGCCCTGCGACGTCATGCTGTTGTCAACCACACTATAGTGTATTGTTTAGGAAAGCTAATCACACTTAGAATTATCTTACTGCACACCATTAAACTTTTTCGCGATTCACGATAGTGAGTGTAATTAAAACAATACTTTTGCACCTGACTCTTTAAAACACAGTTCTTTTACCTGTGTTAACTTTGGTTAGCACAATTAGAGAACTAAATACCATGGTGAACCTCAGTGAGACTGGTATGATGCTTATATGCTTCACAAAAATGTTAGAAGACAGTGTAGTTACATAGAAGTTGATTACAAAGCATTTTTTTTTTTCAAACTGCACCATTTAAGACACTGTAGGGGAAATGATGATACAGTTTACCTCACCGCACATGATATAAAGGTGAAGGATGATCTCTTAGTTAAAACATACCTGGAGTTGACTAAAATTTTTGTGCTTTATTGAAGCACACAGTTCACTTAGTAATGATTTGTACAAGCAGTCTAGTTGTCGGATTTGTTTGACTGAAACAGTCCTGTTTACCCATTTCCAGAATAACAATATCTTTGTTACAGCAAAGGTAGTCTTATAAAGATTGATCATAAAAGCGATAGATATACATTATGAATTTTCGTAATTTAAGAAAAACACCTGAAATCAATGCAAAGTTTCATATCAAAAGTTTGATTTTGTATGTCACTAAAATGCGACTTTTCAAATACTATGAAATATATTCCCTACTTTAATCTACCCTCACCCACTGGCTAACAAATGACAGCATCTGTGTGTACAATGCCATTTATTAGAATAGTCAAGATTGACAGCAAGGATGATTTTTATTAAAATGCCTTTAGCCCAGGCTTCCTTTGTACAGCTGCAAATGAAGTACAGTTCACTGCAATTTTCTATGCTGCAGAGTCCCAAAGATAAACTCACTTTCTTTTTAGTTTTCGTGTACAATGAATCCAAAACTGTATAACTGTCACCCCTAGCCTTGACGAGGTCGATCCGCACATAAGGGTCACTGAAAAAAAAAAGTAAGCTGTCAGCAGTATTAACATAGCATGTATCCTTGCATTACTTTCAGAATAGCTATAAAAAATATGTACATACTACACTTAAACCACTACTAGAACCTCGCTCACACTGTTTTGCAAGCACAAACGAATGCCTCTGGGAATAGTTCAGCCTTTCTGTGTTCAGAATGCATGTCTGAAATGTAAGCACTCACCTATTCTTAGTGGAATGCAAAATCAGGATTGCATATGCTAATTCAAAGTACAGTAGACTTGAATATCAGCCCTTGGCCAACAGTGCAAATTTCACGGGTGTTGAAGTCTTTGGTGCCATTAAAGGGACACTGAGGCCAAATTGAATTCCGCCTGTATCAATAAGATTACTGCATTTTAATGATAAAAGCACTACTTGCACTGAAATTTCGATAAGTTGGAAAATGCCAAAAAAATAAAATGAATGTGTCATCATCACTGCCTGATTTTACAAGCAAACTGCAGTGCACCGGCACAGTTTTTTGGGAAAAGATCTCAACAGCTAGGCTGCACTGCCATTCACTTCAAAAGAGTGATCATGGAGTCCTTCCTAATGTAGATGTCACGAAAGAGAGAGGTGTAGATGCCGGCGAGTTCGAATCAAGTGACGGGAAAATTTTGAAATGCAATTTATCAACAGATGCATTATTTGCTGTCAGACAAACATCAACATAGTCAAAAGGAGCCACAGAATTGATTTTTACTAAGAATAACTTTGATGGAGCTGTACTCAGTACCTTTAAACACTGCTAAGGTGCTGTAAAACACCTGTTGCACTATTTTAGATCTGATTATGATGTAGCTAACATTTGGCTTAGAACGAACAATAAAATATAATTAAACAGCTTAGATCCATGACAGTAAGCACCGAAAAGAACTGCAGTGCAAAGCAGCGAGTTCTGCACAGAACATAATAAATAGGAAAAATTTGTTTATTGAATGCACAGGAAATGTCCTTACATCTAAACTATGTTATGGTCAGGACCTAAAGGTGCCAAAGAGAGCAAAATTAAATAACTTGATTCGCTGGAGCTCCTTTCTGAAGTATCAACTCTTACAAGATTTGTACACCCTGAGATATTAAAGTGCGACAAAGATGATTCGGTTAAATAAAACAAGACCCTTGCCTGGCTCCAAAGATGTCCTTTTTGGCCAGGCTGTGGCCTGCCACAATCCGCAGCCGTAAGAGTTTTGTGGGGCTGCCCTGACTCGTGCCCTCCTGCAAGACAACAGCAGCCAGGCAGTTGGCCAGGCCCTCCTCACACACGTTTACGATATAACGCGCGGTTCAACCACACATACTTTAGTTGTGCTAGAAATGCCTACTAAAAGCAGTCGCCGGATGCCGCTGCAATCCACGAGATATGCACATGGACGACATAATTTTAAAATTGTACGATATTCGATTCTGAGACCGCAATTTTTCTTTTTTCTTTTAGGTGGGGGCTGGGACCAGGGAAAGAGTGAAGATAGCGAGAGCAAACAGTGGTGACCTTGTCTTCATACCGCCTGCGCACTAGCTCGTAAAACGCCTGGTGTTGTGAGGTTATTTAACCGGATGCGACAGACTTAACTATTGGTATATCATCGATCGTAACGGCTCAGCAAGTGCTATCGCTGTACCTAGCCACCATTCTGTGAACGAAGAACTCGAGACTGCGAGGCCCGAATAATATGCACGCGAAGCGCCGCTCTCGAAAGTTCCTTTTTTTCCAAGCCGCAGAGTCACTTTGTGCCGTTTTCTCTCGTACACGCATTTCTTAACTCCATACTTTGTTTACAAATCATACGCACATATTTCTGGCTCCTCTAGACAGGACCAATCACGCCAATAAACACCCGCGGCAAAGTCAACGCCCGTCATCGGCGACGTGATCAGCTGAGAGGATACGCGGGTATTGAACCGGGTTTCCAACAAACAGTACACGTTTCACCAACCAATAAGAGAGATAACGGCGTATTTCTGCGAAATTATGTGCCACATCACCGCTCCCAAGAGTTCTGATGGAAAGATTAAAGCCTTTAGGAGGTTGCTGTGAAGTTGTTGACAAACGAAGTCTCATGGTGATGCGCCAAATGTGCTCGGAAATGTCCTTGCTATATGCACCCCACCCCGGTCACCACCGCGTGAACATTCAGAGCCCTCACGGTGCGGTTCAAGGCTGTTCAAAGCTGGCACTAGGACATTAAGAACAAAATAAAGATCTGTCAAAATTTCACTAACCTCGGCTGATGTGTTCTCCGCAGACTGGCCACCGTCCGCCATGCCATACGCAATGCTTGATGCGCTCCGTGCTGTGTCCTATTTTTCGGTTCTCCTTTGGCGCGCAGCAACTTTCTGATGAGTGGAGTTCTTTCTTCAAGCTGTATCCACTTCACAAAAAACACATGACGCTCGAAACTTGGTTAAAACCGCAGACCACTCCAGGTTACTGATATTTCCGCGTACTACACAGCACGGACGGAGGACGATCACCATGACGTATTCCCCCAGATGCGTATACAACAGGACACGCCTCTCCTCAGGGACAGGCTTTTCATGTGCAATTTGCAACTGCAGAATATTCACAGAAGAATTTGGAAAGCACTGGATGCCTTCTAGACGAAACATATAGTCTTAACCCAGGCCTCGCAAAATGTCGCGCGAGCACACTGAATTTTCGATTTCCCGATCTTCATGAAGTGGAAACCAAAACCAGAAAAACCTTTCCGGTACAAACAGTTGCAGCTACTTCGAGTAACATAAGAGGTTCGTGACAAATAAATGAATCTTCCTGCCTTATATTGTTTTAAGAAAACAAAACTAAAGAGGAATCGCCAATGCTGCTTTTACAGCCACAAGTTATTAAAAGTCAAATGGGCTCGTGCTGTAAGCGACAAAGGATCGTCAATCGCATCGCCTCCACAGCCGCCAATCGCCGCATTCATCATGGCTGCAGGAACGCTGAGCCCATTTGTTTATTGGGCACAAAATGACTCTAAACTTTTCCTGCGGGTTGATCTGCGTAATGTAAAAGTGAGTCCCGACAATGCATGCCGATCGGGATCTTTTGTTTCTTATCATTTTACTGGTTTAGCACGAAGTAACAATGTTCGACCGCTAACGTTGTGGAGTAGGCCGGCGTTTGTTTTTCGGTGCGCAGATAAGTCTGAAAAAACGAATTTCGATCCATCGCACTCGTGTTATTTCGCATAATTCGCTCATTTCTGTGGCGCCGTTATTGAGTTCTACTGTTTGTTATCATTCGCTCTTGAAGGTTCCTGATATTGAGGCTACCAGCCACAAGTTATCGTTCTCGGCTTACGGCGCTGGAGCCAGGGGTGAAGAAAAGTACACTTTCCTTCTGGATTTTTACAGCTCCGTGAATCCAGATGTAAGTACATAGAATATTTTTCTTCGCACATTTACTCTACAGAGCTGGCGGTGATGTGGGCGCATGGTGAATGTTCTGGAACGTTAGTGCTGTGCGCCATTGATGTCGCCGCATCGATCGCTCGGTCTACGTTGGTCTGCAGCGAATTCACTTTGTTTATTTTGTTCGACATAACAGCGCTCAGTAAAGAAGTTCGGATCGCTTTTAAATAATTATGCGGGCGCATCCTCGTTTCCTTCTTCTACAATTACAGCGCACGAGGGCACCACAAAATTAGGTTCTACGACTCTTGCTCTTCGAACTTTTCAATGGACTTTTTAATATCATCAGTGTATGAGGACGTTTGGCGTGTGTTGGGAACACAACTGTGGTTATTACTGCGGACAGCGCAGATGATGTACTACATTTTAACTTATAGTATAGTAACAGTGGTCTCCATCGAACACATGGTGTATGGGGAAAGAAGTGTTCAGATCGTGAACTGCTGCATTGAGTCGTGAGGCCGTTGAATGCGTATTGACAATATTTCGCCATTACAAAAGCGTACATAATAACGCACATTTTCACCAGGCTGTACTTTGTATAATTAAAGCTTTGGTGTATGCGGTCAGTCACTGTTTTTTCATTAGGTGGTTCCTGTTCATTTACAGGCGCTCTACTTTAACATCACACACAGCTAGTGCTTCGTTTAGGTGATTAGACTTGGTTGTTCTGCATTAATATCTGACATTGACCATTATATCAACTGGAATGCTGTTTATTGACCTTTTCTTGTGTTGCGATATGTTTCTCCTAGCGGCCATATAGTTGTTTGCTTTGTTTTTGCATTGCAGTGTATGTTTGCCAGAAGTCCAGCAGTGCTTCAGTAGCATTTCTGTTTAATCTGTTTATAAACGTAACAATGAACTGGTCAGTAAAAAGAAGCCTACTTTGTGGCTAAGTATTGTGATCCATGTCCTATTATTTCAGTGGAGGAGAAATGCAAAAATATCATTGTGTTACTTCGGTGCGTTTTAAGGAATCTCAAAATATCGGAATTAACCCAGAGCCCTTTAATGCAACATGCCTCTAAGGCCACATTGTTTCTTTGGCACTTTATATATTGTCATAACTAGAGTCACTAAATAAAGACTTTATTTAGTGACTCTAGTCATAACTATTTGCTGATAATAAGTTTCTCAGCTTTTGAGCTTGTGGCCTCATGGAATTCAGAATTTTTACATTTTTCTCAAGTGCAGTCAGTGTAGATAATCGCAGTAGAATAACTTCATTAACATAACCAGGCGTGTTCTCATATGAGTATCAATGTCTATGTTACTTCTTGGAAAAACAATAATTCTTTGATGACTGCGTGAACTTCTTCTGCAGGGGTGTGAGTACCGAGTTAATGACAGGCAAGTGGATATCCAGATTTCAAAGGAGAAAGCAGATTTCTGGCCTCAGCTGTTGTCGACGGATTCTCTGAAGCCAGCATGGCTTAAGGTTGACTTTGATAAAATGCAGACAGAGGATGATGACGATGACGTGTCAGAAGATGACAACCAGCTCCGGGACCTTTATGTAAGGCATGCCTTGATACTGCAGATTTATTGCCTTAAATGTTTTTCATTTTCAGTGTGTGCAGCACTATGAAACATTGTCTAGGTATTCAGTGAAATTGTTGAATATGTTGCATGTATGAATGGGCCAAATGACCTACTAATTGGTCACCAGTGTTGACCTCTTGGCTCAGGAACAAGTGCAGAATGTTCCCTACTTAATGACATACACCTTGTAGATACACCTCAGTCCCGTGTGATGACGTTTGCGCTGCTGTTATTACCTAATAGTCTTACTACTCTTGCTTGTGCGTTGTTCTTTTAACCCTTTGAAACCCCTGCATGCAAACCCCTGCCCTGTTTGCATGTAGGAGTCCCAGCGTTATTCCTCAAACTCTCGAACAAACCAACCATCATGGAGCAGAAAGCGACGAGGGCAGGAACGGAAAACTGAGGAGCTTCGCAAGGTGTACCTCTTTCTCTACAACCTCTTCCAGTTTGTTGGTTTTCTCTACATAGCCCTCGTCATGCTCATCCGCTACAGCCGCGATGGTGAATGTAAGTCACTTTCTTGTCTTGTGAATGAAAACTGCATAGAAGAAAGACGTATGTTTTCATTTTCACCTGCCCAATATGCAAAGGCATTTATTGTGTGGGCATTGTTGCTGGCTTTCTAAAAGGTGCCTTGTCTCTGGAATCCTGTCAGCCTTGCTTTCTTGCAGAGAACTGTAATAACATCTTAATGGCACTTGCGTATATTCACATGTTCTTAGCCTTGTCATGCATGCTGTTCTATTTTGTGTTCAACCTTGAGCACTAATGTTTTCCTTTTCTGTAACCACTTAGTTTATATGACTGCATGCTTTTGTCTTGTTTTCTTCAGTCGTGAATGAAGATTCACTGTGGAAAGAAGTATTTGGGAGCTTTCATGTCACCTTTATATATACTGCAGTTTAGCACTTTCTCTATAATCTAAACATGATAGTACATTTATTTGCTTTTATTTGTTTATTTTTACCCCAAGGGTGTACAGGCATTTCACTGGGTAGTGGGCACAAAGAAGGGTAAAGCAAGCTGTAAAAGCTGGTACATAAATGATTGCTGCTATGCATACAATGTTAACTAAGAAATAGACACTACATTCTTTAGTGCATACAAAACGTGTCAGTTTGTATACGACGCAAGCCAGAACTTTGGGGAAATTATTTATATCAGTAATAGATACAATTTCATTTCGTAGGTCATTTCATACTTTAGAAGTACGGGGAACAAAATGAGCTTAAGAAACAGTTTTGCATAAGGGGATGACAAACTTTTTGGGGATGATCAATGGGACGCGATATGTAATAGAGGCTATGTATGAAAGAAATTATTGTGTAAGATGGAATGAGATAGAACTGGTATAGTCTTTATAGCCGACTTGTATGTGTTAGCCGACAAACATTTCATCATGAAGCCAATGATGGAAGACTTGTGTTAGTTTTCATTTCCGTTATACTTGCTGCTCATTTACTGTTAGAAAAAAAATGAAACGAGCAGAGTTATTCTGAGTACGTTCAAGCGGAGTAATTAAGTTGCCATAGCCAAGTTCCCAGACTGCAGTTGAGCATTCTAGTTTGGGACGTGTTAAATTTTTATAAAGGACTGATTTCAAAGAAGATGATGTGCAAGAAAAATTACATTGAACGTAACCTAACTTTTTGTTAGCGTTGTTGATTGCATAATTTATTTGAAGCTTCCAAATTACGTTAGATGTAATGTAAATGCCTAGGTTTCTATGAGAATTGACACTTTAAAGTGATGTGTCTTTCACAAATATAGTATTGGTGGCATGCATTACCTTGCATTTGTTAAAGTTTAGCACCATTAGCCATTGGTTGCACCGATTAACTGTAGTGGTAAGGTCACGCTATAAAATGTTGACATCATTATCGTTCACTGTATCATTTCGCTGAAGGATACAGAGGTAATATGCTAGACTAATATATGAAAGCACATGCTTCTCATGTTGCACCGGAGGCATACTCATTAGCTTGTAATCTCACCATTTTTGTTTTTATAAATGCGCCTTTCAAGCATGCAGTTGATCAGAAATTTCCTCCTTTGTCTTTTCTGTTTGCACTAGCTGTTCTTGAGGAGTGCTTTAAATATACAGTAAAACCTCGCTGATACGTTCTCGGTTCATACAATTTCCCAGATCGTAGGCTCAAAATCCCATAATCCCAAAATCCAAGTGTCCCATAGAGTTACACTATATCTTTCCCGGTTAATACTTTCCCGGAAAACACGATTTCCTGGGTACTACGTTTAAAATTTCGACAAATTGTGGTCTTCAAATACGTTTATTGACTAACCACACATGTGCAAGCATACAAGTGGGCCAAAGGAGAGGGCACGCGACATTCTTTGCGGCAGTCACCTGCTTTGGGGCTCCTTTGCAGTGCCATGATGCAACGAGGCGAAGCACCATCATCATCGCAAGCAAGAACAAAAAAATAAGAACCGCGCTAGCATTCGGGATGGCCGTTTCTGTGGGGACGCGATATGAAGAGGAGAAACGCTGAGGTTTCTTCGCGATGCATAAGGGAAAGGAGGCGAAGCTTCTACGAACTGCAGCGATGCGGTATATACGAACGGGCTGGGTCTGGGAAACGGAACTTAAAAGAGCGGAAACACTGCGACAATCAGCTGCAGCGGCGGCTTTCCCACAGTACTTTCCTACAGCTTTCCCACAGTGCAAAGGGGCGAAGCATTCGAAAACGACAAGGAGAGATTTTGGTTACTTTTATCACTGCCGTCGACGGTTTGGATGCTTTACGAAGTTGCTTCCACGCTAAAGACAGCGCAAGCGCAGTCTGAATTCAGCGAGCACTGGAATATGATCTGTTCAGCTCTTTTGCCAAGAAATGCCAATCGACATTTCTATAAAGTGAAATTGTCAATAAATATCTTTTTACCTCATTCAACAGTTACATTTCTCAAACTCAGGCAGTATGGATCATACGTTTTCTCTGATATGTTTTTCCTCGCAATTAAAAAAAAATGGCTGCCATTTAGCTTTAGTTAAACCTGGAGTGACGCGACAGCTACATCTGGCCAAGGGGAACTCGTGCAGTCGAATTGCAAAGTTAGTCTTTCGCCGCTGTTGCGCTGGGCATTCCTTCTTCATCTTTGTCCCTGGACGTGGATTCACTCTCTCCCCCTCTCCACTCCCCACCCCCCGCCTCCACTTGACACGGTGCATGCGCACAGCTGTTGCAGCTTGGTTTCGCCGGCACGCCGCGCTGCAGCAGCTGCTCCGCACCACGTGTCCAACCAGCTCAAGGCCACGGCGCCGCCACGGAGCTCAAGGGGTGCCACGCTGAAGGCTCGAAGAGCTGGCGTAGGGTAGCTCTCGCTACAAAACTTATCAACGAGGTTTTACTGTATATGTCGGAAAGAGCAGCTAAGCTTTTCCACTTGTCGGTGCCGTTATTAACAGGGCAGAGAAGAAATTATATTCAAGTAACACAGCATGTTTGTAAGCTCGTTATACAAACTCTGCATGTTGCTAGTGCAATGTTTCCACATTTGTGTCCTCTCAGACTCAATGGCAGGCACCTGGGAAGCTGTGGGCAAGGCCATGCGTCTAGTCATCTGTCTACAGTGCCTTGAAATTCTGCACCCACTGCTTGGCTATACCAGGGGCAGCTTCATTCATCCATTGGTGCTGGTAAGTTATGCACTGTTACGTCCTAATACAAAACTGCTGCTGTCCTGGTGAAAGCAGCAGCAGTGCATGCTCTTATCTGTGGCAAAGTCTGAGTTCACCATTCACTGAGGCAGATGAGAGAAACTGCAGTTTCATCAGGTTGTGCATGCTGCTGTCTGCATCAGCAACGGTTCCTAACGAGCGTTTGGCATGCGATAGGTGTTGTTGCTAAAAATGTGATGTGATTTTTACTTGTGACATGCTGAGACAGCAGCCATTGTGTGCTCTTTTTGTGAGTGAGCATCAGTAGAGTGCCACTTCACGTATGCAGTCAAAGCATTTACAAGTCATGCAGTTCTGGTGCCAGGTGAATTGGTGCAACCACATTCTGTGAAAGAAGAGTGCTGTGATGCTGCTTGTGCAAAGAGAACAATGGTGTGCACCTTGCTGGCTTTAGTTTTGGTGTCATTGTCCTGTCCTTTGTCATTTCATTTGCTGCTTGGTCACGTGCTCTCTACTGACATATGTTGGTGCTTGTCTGTGGCATAACTTTAGCTTCCAGAATTTCTTGCTTTTTATGCTCTGTTTTAACTCTTTCAGGCATTTAGATGTGAAGCTGAAAGTGTGTTATTAAACTTGATTGCTGTGATGTGCAGTTTTGTGTTGCACTTCAAGATAAGTCATGAAGGTTTCCTAAATACGTTTGGATTTTCCTTGCGCGATCTTTCTAGGTGGGTGGCCGAATGTTCATGGTATTCACCATGATTGATGCAGAGCCAAGAATGCATGCCAAACCTGTGGTCTTCTATCTGTTTGCTGTGTACACATTGGTGGAATTGTGCAGGTCAGTGATGCTGGCTCGCTGCCTTTCTTTCTATCTCAAGCACTTCAGTTTTGCCTACGTAATTGCATAAATGAAGGTTGCTTCACCACTTGGGATTTATGTTTTTGCTGCTCACGGAAAGCAAGTCTTATTGCACCCTCACAGTGATCCGTAAGCACTGACTGGAATACGGCAGCCATTTGAAATTATATTTCAATATGTGCTGGGGGTGGTCACGTAAGTTTTTGTGCAACTAATGAGTGTCGAAGGAAGTTGTTCTGATGCCTTAGGTATTGTGTCAGACATGAGTGCTACTACAACAAGTGAATCATGTAGCCCTTTCTGCTTTTGTGATGGCAGTGCATTCGTGTGGTGTATGATGTGGTGTTGCACAGGTACCCCTACTACATGCTGCGCACCTACGACAAGAGCATTGGCTTCATCACCTGGCTCCGCTACACTGTGTGGATCCCCTTGTTTCCGCTCGGATTCCTGTGCGAAGGTGCAGTACCAACAGCACTGGCAGTGAGGTGCTGAATATTTGGAATTTGAATACTGTTGTACTTGTTCCAAGACATGACATACGTGAGCAATTTGGCATGTTTTTTGTTCAGATGTTGCAGTATTATTTTGTAGCTGATAATACCACTTCAGTGGGTGTTAGTGGTTTACACGAATGTCTTCGAAATCCAGAAAAGATTCTTATATTTGTGTGGCTGTTGTAAGTTTCATTAATGTGTAACACGTTTCATTTTTATGGTACAGAAGTTTCATGGTATTAGTCTGAATAGAAGTTTCATGGTATTAGTCTGAAATGCATTGTCGATGCTAACCTGCTTGGCGCTTGTGCTAGAGCTATTTGTGTTATTTTTATACCCAGGGGTGATCATTCTTCGGAACATTCCCTACTTTGAAGAGACTGGCCGTTTCAGTGTATCACTGCCAAATGCTCTCAACTTCTCCTTTTACCTCCCGACAATCATGCGGCTCTACCTGCTTCTGGGGATTTTTCCAAGTGAGTCAGTATTCAGTATCAGCTGGTCACACTGAAAGATCTGGTGCTTCCATTTAGTATTAAAATTTGCCTCAGTTCTGAGTTGTGACACATCTTGTCTTTGCTAACTTTCATCAGTCTATATGTTTATTACAGCTCGTGTGTTGCATATTTTTGACTAGATAATTTGCGTGTGTCAGAGCAGTAAACCTGACTACTCTGTGTATGTTAATGATCATGATGGTAGTATGTATGTGAGTAATCGGCATTCAACAAATAGAATCCAAGGAAATGATTTAGCTTCAGTGAACCAGCTTTTGAGCTTGCCATTGCATGGGTGCTTCTTCAGGCAACTATTGCTATAATTTTGTTCACGTACAGTTGCTATCAAGCATGTGTGAGGATATTGTGTGACAATATGTTCGGTTTTTATAGTTGCAATCATCATCGAAATCTACGATTTGTACAGAAATGTAACTTTCATGCTATTTGAATGCTTTGGGGACTGTGATCTCTTGCTAGAAGTAGGTAACCAGGTTGTAACATTGTTTTTAGTAAGAGCAACCGTTCAGTGACAACTGGTGTCATTCACTGAGCATACGTTTGAAGAGAAATGTGGGCCATAATGCAAAACTGTCTTTAAAACAAGACAGTGAGCCTTGAAATTCAGTTAACGTGCTGATTTTCTTCTCCAGATTTTTTCACTCAGAGCTTTCGTTTCTAAGAAGGCAACTGGCATAACATTTATTCTTGTTTCAAATGCGGCTGAGCAAGAACACATCAAACAAAGACTGATAGTTTCAAAATGATGGCGCTGCAATTGATCAGTTGAATGGAAGAAAAGGGCTTAGTGATCAAGCAGTATATAAAAAGCACCTCTTCAACAACATTATCGTGTTCTTTGAAGCTGTATGAAAAAAAAACATTTGAGAGCACTGCGTCGACCCGCACTGAAGAAATGCGAAAGCATATGCTGCTGCATTGAGGGGGGTCGCACCATTCAGCACATAAGCGAACGTGAGCACTCGTCGGCGGCAAAGGAACGACTGACGTAGCCCAGAAGTTGCCTCTTATATACCCTATGTAGCCACGTGACCGGTTTTGAGGATGTGACAGCTGTTGCTTTTTTCTTTGTCTTTCAGCTCTTGCATTCATGATGACTCACATGTACCGGCAGCGCAAACAGATCCTGGGTCCCAAGGACAAAGAAGACTGAGGACATGCCATGTTCTCGTCACTAGTCTCTGTTCATTCCATCAGTTGTTCCTTGCATTGTTTTTCTCATCTCCTTTCTTCATGGCAGCTACAGTTATTAAAGTGCATATTATGAACAGTTCCTGTCCATGGCCCAATCCTTTTTTAGTGTACCAGAGGCATTTGGGGCTTTAAACAAGCCTGTAAGATGTTTAGCACTTATGCTTGTAACTTTTATGACTTGCTAATTGGAGAGGAATGATGCCTACAGTTCAACGGCTGGAATCAGCCCCCAAAGTTTGAGCATCAGTCCAAGTGCCATTGCTTGTACAGCTTTAGACTTGGCTTCACCAGTGCAGTAATGCTGTCCTTAGCCCTTTGAGCTGCTTTATACACAGTTGCGTGTATTCCTTGTGAACTTGCAGCTTTTTCTGTGCTCTAGCTAGTACTAATTTCTTGGTTTCAGGCAAATTGAACATCCTTCACCTTGTAAATATTTTTTTTTTTTTTATGCCAACTAGCGAACGCGGCATAGAGTACTTCACAAGGGGGATAAGTAGCATATCTAATGCCATATTCTTGCTGACAGATCTTTTTACCAGTACTAATATTTTTTCGTTATTTCATGCTTCGTGTGTTTTTTGAAACAAAATTATTCAACAATCCTTCGGGTGTTGCTCTGGTAAATCCTGGTGTTAAAAAGACAGAACACTGAATTTTAAGCAACCACACTTTTTCGCTGCAACAGAGAGCTTGCTAAGGTGCTCGAGTCCGCACTGGTTTTGTTAAAAACAGTATAAACGATTTTTAGCAATAATTTGTCATTGGTGCGTGTGCCCATTTTTGTGTAGGCTGATGCTGGAAGCCATGATCAGCGAAAGTGTACCAATTACATGTTGGTAGAAATGATGTACCAAAAACTAATATAAATCTCACTCCTCAGATATTTATTAGACATTTCTGATATAGAGTAGCATCCATTTCAGTTTCCACACCAAAAGCTGTTGCAGCACATTGACGTGCACTTCGCTGAAGAAAGTCTTTGTAGTTGCTGTCTCAAGAAATGCAAAACATAGTGGCACCATCTATCGACTGGAGTAAAAGCACATCTTCGTCGCTTGGAAGGGTGTGTTGCTTTTTATTGAAGAGCACGCCAGAGAGAGCGTAAACTTTAATAACCTGAGGAACGCTCCTAAGAGAAAAAAACCTTTGTGCATTTAAAGCAAAGTGATATTTTACCGACTTGGACCCGTGGTGCACTACACTGATAATGGCAGGGTTCCACTGCAAGATGGCACTTCAGTTTGTTTTATGCGATTTTCACTGCAAAGGTAAAATGATGAATCCTCGTTGTATAACTTCAATTTTGCATTGAAAATTGCATAAAACTGTGTAGGGAGTGAGATTTAGGTTAGTCTTTGGTGCATCACTTCTGTCAACGTGCAATCGGCATTGCTTTCGCTGATCATGGTTTCCAGCATTGTACTACATAAAAACAGGTGCACACCCAGACTGAGAAATTATTGGCACAAATCGTCTACAGCATTTCTAACAAAACTGTTGAAGAATTGGGCACCTTAGACAGCAAGCTTTTCGTTATGGTGAAAAAAATTGGATGCTTAACATTCAGTATTCTGTACCTATAGTCTAACTAAAATGTTTCACAGTAACAAATTTTAAAAAATCTCCGTTGGTGCCATTCGTTGAAAAAGCAAAGGAATTTATTTATTGCCCATAGTGGGGGGGGGGGGGGGGGGGGGGGGGGGTAGGCTGTACAAAGCAAAAAAGAATTATTACAAGAGCAGTCACAATGACAGTGCAAACACCTCATTGTCTGTATTATTAACAAGAAATGAAGACAAAGCATTCCATTCTCGAACAGTGTGAGGAAAAAACATCTTGAACAAATTGGTTCTTGATCTGAATTCATGTACTTTATGGTTATGATCTACCCGCTCAGATCTGCAGTGTGGATAAAAAATGTACTACTATCTAGGAATAGCAATCCTGTTGTAATATATATTACGAAAAAAATCTAAGCCTTAGCTTTCTCCTTATTTCAAGGGGTTCCCATTCTAATTCCTGTTTTATGCCAGACACACTAATGTATTTACTATAATTCCCAGAAACATAGCGGGCCGCTAAGTTCTGGACTCTTTCTAATTTTTGTCTGTCGGTCTTTGTCGCCGGATCCCATACAGTACAAGCATATTCTAGGGCGGACCTAATATACGTTTTAAATAGTAAATCCCTAGAGTCTTGCGGAAACATTCGCATGTTACGGCGCAAAAAGAACATTTTGCAAGCTTTATCAGCAACATACTCAACATGTCAATGCCAACATAGTTTTGAGGTGATGTACACACCTAAATACTTGTATTTGAGAACAGTTTCCAATAAGTGGCTGTTTATGTTATAGACATAATTAGGTACATTCTTGAGGCCGGTATATGTTAATTAGGCCCAAAAACACTTGATTTGGATCGAAATAATAAAATGGCATATGAAAGCATTAAGCGTAGTTAATCCACTTATGTTTTATTTCCAGTAAGTGCCTGTCAGCTCTGCAGAGATTAGGTTTTATCTTCTCCCAACAGTGTTTACTACTTTTTTACATAAAATTTGATTGTTTGGTTTTTTGTTGTACTTATTATGTTTGCTGGCAGCAAACGACATATTCTTTGCTGAGAAATTTGGAGTTGAAGATGGAATATTAATGTGGTTTCATTAAAAGCCTCATCAGGAAAAAAAAATTATGGCAACACTGAAGTCACCTTAAGAGTGGCATGTGTGAGCATTGGAAGCAATTTTGCTGCTACATGTTTCTGTGTCAATTCTTTTGCCACATACTCAATGTGGCCACTGTCATCATAATCATGCGCTGAGAATATCTTCGTCTTGTTCCAGTTCATACATCTCTTCCATGTCGGTGGCCCAGGTTGCGTCAACACCTTCCACCCAACCGTTACCAACCTGCTTTTCTCGGCCTTTCTTGGTTGTGGGAGAAAGGGCAGGATCAGCACCGTGGTCACATGACCTTGTGGCACCATTTCCCTCTCGACCAATTGGCGACTCTTCTAATGCATGCGAAATCGCATGATGCGAAGTCTAATGCTACTGTATTAAAACCCAGAGTCGTCTGTCGTAAAATTCGCTGGTTGGTCGACAGGGTGTGTGACATCATAGGACCACATGACCTGACCGAGCACTGATTGGTCGACAGAGTGTGTGGTGCCATGAGACTGTCCCGTGGCTAAGTTGGCAGGTGCTCTGGTCACATGACGTGGCCAAGCGTGGTGGCGGCCTCGGCATCAGTTGGCAGGTGCACTTTATCGCTGACAAACTTTGTCTAGACAGCTCCTTATATCAGGTTGGAATGGGGCGAAAATCGACGCCATGTGTGTCTACTATAGAGGAATTCCTCACAACCGGAGAGGGCAACCATGGAAGTATGTAGCTGAAGATGGAATATCGGCCGCTGCGCAGGCTTAGCGTGTGCAGCAAGCAGCAACAATGGAGGAGAAGAAGCAGGACGAGCGGACGTCAGATTTTAACACGTTCACTCCAGCAGCGATTTTGGGAACCCTAATCCCTGTGCGTCGTGGCCCACCGGTGGGCCACCCTTCGATTTTTTTGGGTGCAGCATGACCCACTAGTGACCATCCGGTGAAGTTAGCTTGCTGGAAATGACAACAGATGGCAATAGCAACCTGGCATGTATGTTTTACGCAAGCTCCCTGAAAAGTGAGCAGCCCCACCGCTTCATTGTGCCCCTTAGTATCCGTGCCGCAGTGCAGGAATACGTGGCAAATTGAGAATGCTTAACATATAATTAATTAGATGTTCTCTAAATATGTTTGCCATCACTTGATTCAAACATGGGATGTTCGTTGACGTCGAGAGAAATGTGGACCCTGTGATCACCGGCTGGAAGTGGATAGCATTGTGGTCTAGCCTCAGAGACCTGCAAACAGAAAAGCACTTCACGTCATCACGGCTTGCTTGTGAAAAGGGTGTGTGGCAGTCATACTCAACTTTCATTTTTTTTTGTCCTAGCTTAGATACTCCATTTTCAGTGATACAGCCCATTTTCATTAGAGCGCGGTAATGAATTGATATGTGCCAACTTCAATTTGTCCTCATTCTGTCTTTAAAATGAATGTATAGTGTTTGAGTGGCTGTGTGTTTGGAATTATGGATAGAGAAATTGTTTAACCAAAATATTTAGATTTTTTTTACTGAAAAATGCTAGAAAGCTTACAGTTTCACTCAGCTAAACATATCACTGAAGATTCGTGTAATGCATCATAAAATGTAGATTGTTTTTGGAGAGAGAGAAAACTTTATTGCCAAGATGGTGATATTCTTGGGTCACTTCAGCCACTCTGAGGTGGCCCGCAGTTTAAGTCTGTTGGCGACCTCCTGCGTTCTTGCCGTGGCTCGAGACTGAACGTCCGGGTCCGGGCAGGTGAGAACAGCTTCCCATTTTTCAAGCGTGGGAGATGTGATTAGATCTGCCGGAGGATCCGCCTTCGTGCAGTCCCAGATTATGTGTTCTAAGGTGGCAGACTCGCCACACAGCTGACAATAGGGACTTACCAAATCAGGAAAGATATTCGAATACGTCCACGGGTTTGACTGTGACTGCATTTGCAGCCGCCTCCACATGGTAGCCTGTTCGCGGAGGAGCGAAACGTGTGGAGGAGGCACCTAGGCTCGCTCTAAGCTCCCTGTAATAATTGGTTATGGCCTGATATGGAATTACCCACAAAGCACGTAACTTCTATAAAACGTTTTCAAACAACTCCAAACATCTAGCAACGTCTAACTCTGGATCGAAACGTTTAAAAAACATATCAGCAATGGAGGTTTATCCACAAACGTTTTAAGGACCTACTGAAAAAAGAGGTTTATGCACAAACGTTTTAAAAACTCTAAATATATGTTTTCCATGCAACGTTTTATGTTTTCCACACAATGTTCAAAAAAATTTCTCTGATTAGAAGTTTACTCGGAAACGTTTTAGCGAGGTTTTTTAATAGCAATTTGTTCCAAACGGGAGCAACCGGCACCTGGCGCCATCTATCTGAGAAATTATGATGCACGTCTACCCATTGTCGAGCTACACCTCCTCAGGATACGTCTCAAACGGAATTTGCTTCGTTTTGGGGGTCAAGGTGGGCCTAGAATTCAGCTTGCGGTGCGATATGGTAACGCTTCAATTAGTAATTGCATGTATACAATGTTTACCTATTATTTAATTGTGGTTTTATTTCTATACCAACACACATAAGGTTCAGTGCAAGATATGTTGTTTTCTGGTTGCTGCTACAGATGGCGCTTTGATCTCAGGGTGATAAAGCATCTCACGAAATCTTGTAATATGATGAGTATAGTTGCTGCCACAGATGGCGGTGTGATCTCAGGGTGGTAGCAGACCCCACGAAATCTCTCAATGTGATGAGCAAGAGCTAACGCTTTATATAGCATGAGCACTAAATCTAATGAAATCCCACAGGTTGTTTTATAAGGTTCTAAATATTTTGCATACTGATCTTATATAAGCAGCCATTTCCAAAAAATAAAAATGTTTAAATATGTACTTAACCAGTTCTTGCGAAGAAGTTTCCTAGATCTTTTTTGGCAGAGCATTAGCAGGCACATATAACACCTCTTTTTGCCTCATTGTCTGCAGAACATGTGAAAATAGATTTCTTCTAGACCGCATTACCGTATATATACTTTTGTAGACGTTCGTTACATGTTGCGTAGCCCTTATTGTGTTTCGTGGGTAGCGTCTTGCCCCTGGGGACATCCGGGTCCAAGATCCCCTCACCGGCTCGGCTGACAAAACCTCGAGCATACTGGTGAGCGGCCTCGTTCCTTGGAACGCCCGCGTGGGCCGGGGCCCACACCAGATCCACTTTCTTTCTATTTTTTGGCATCGTACGAATAATTTTGTATGCAGTGGCGGAGATATGTCCCCTCGCAAAGTTGCGAAGGGCCGTTTTGGAATCACTGAGAATTGTGCTGGTGCCTTCCTGAACAATCCTTAGTGCTATTGCAGCCTCTTCGGCCTCTTCCACTTGGTCCCTGACCACCGTAGCCGCTACCCTGCGGGAGATGCTCACCGCGCTCACTGCGAAAGCGTCTTTG
Organism: Amblyomma americanum; assembly: GCF_052857255.1. Classification (NCBI taxonomy): domain Eukaryota; kingdom Metazoa; phylum Arthropoda; class Arachnida; order Ixodida; family Ixodidae; genus Amblyomma; species Amblyomma americanum. The sequence continues at coordinate 209,057,364 of NC_135499.1, forward strand.
CCTGTCATGTGATAATGTGCCGCAGCAACATACACGGCACTATCATCCCCTCGATACTGTTTGCTTACGTCCTGTCCCTCCTCCGGTTTTCGTGACGGCCTGCTTGCATGATCTTGGGGATAGGTTTGACCCGAATGCATTCGCACATCTCTGTACATATAATCGCCTGGCCTGAAGGGTCCTTGCTCTGTATGCCTAAGCATGCCTAAGCTTCGCAAAATGTAGAGCCCCGTGCCTGCCTGCCTGAGCCGCTGCTCTTGCGATGTCAGTTGCGCCTCAGTGAGCTCTTCAAAGGTGTTGTGGACCCCAAGAGACAGAAGTCTCGCGGTGGACGTGTTTCTGGGGAGGCCGAGAGCCGCCTTGTATGCCTGCCTTGTCAGGCAGTTCAGCTTTTCACTCTCTGCTCTCTTGAGATCCAGGCAAGGGGTAGCGTACACGAGCCGACTGAGGACGAAAGCCTGAACGAGCCGACATGTGTTGCGCTCTCTCATGCCCTGTAGCCGAGTCGCCATGCGCTTAATGACCCTTAATGACCGCGGTGTATGCTGGGGCGGAGAATGAGGCACTATAGACGCGGACATCACTGGCACGGAACTGATGGCTGCAATGGGGAGGACATTGGAACACCCGACGGCAGAGCATAATTAATTTGAAAGCAACTCTTGAAAACCTGCTTGCACACATGCCAGCTAGGTGCGTTCTGGACAGATTTGCTCTGTACAATTTGATGCAAACCCAAACTCCACCTATTGGGCTACCCACCTATTGGGCTATCCATAAGAAAAGATTATAGTCTTTAATTTTTGCTTAAGACATTGGGAAAACTATCGCTATATGCTTGTTCTTACTACACTGAACTAGTTGCAACAACCTTTCACCTGGAAAGGACTGTCACTGATATTGATGACCTGATTTTTTTTCTTTTTAATTTAGCAAGGCACTTCTTCATGGTGAAAGTTGGCTATATGAATTCTTAAAACAATACAGAATCCAAGCATAGCTTATTATGAGGCATAGCGTCTGGTGTAAGCCCTTGCAGAGCTTTATAGCACCCTATTTTGCTTTAGCCAGTGATTCTTTGATTATTGGTCAAACACTTGAAGTACAGGTTGAAATTAATCCAGAGCCTTTCACTACAGCGTCCCTCGTAGCCCCTGTGTCGCTTTGGTATAATGAACCCCACATATGTACCATGCTATGATTTCAGCTGGCCTTGAGTATACGTGTCTCTCGACATTGCAACAAAGCCACTGCTCTGAAGACTGTACAGTTAGGCTAGGAACCTATGAAATTAACTTTTTCAGCTCATATTGTGGGGCTAGTTGGTTTGACACAACTGGTAACGGTGGCAGGCATGACACATGAACAGTGTAAGAAGATTAAATGCAATATATGTGCTGACTACTAAGGTTTCATTTCTACTTGCTGCATGTTTGAGTGTGCTACAGTAATAAAGTAAACAATCCGAAAACAATGAAAATACCAAAACCAACAACAAGTGCCACGACTATTACCGTCCATGTTACGCTATCAGTTGAGTATCAGGCTGGGTGTGCTCAGTAGGAGTTACGGTCCCACGGTTTCAGCCCTGCATTTGACAAGACTGCCATTTTGTGTAGGTGCAGGGATAAGATTGCACAAGAGAGAACAAAAGCTAGCAGGATTTTGCAGTTTGCAGTTAACTTTTTTAGTATGGCTTCTATTCTTTTGGCCTCAGGAATTTTGTGTTTTGTGGTATTTGAGGCCGCTTGTTCAACCAGTGGAACTGACAGTCATGCTGTGGGCTGCTGGTTTTGATATTTTCAACATTTCTTAATTGTTTATTTCCTCACTGTCATGTACATGAAGGCACTGTACATGTCAATAAGAATTTGGTGGTTTGTCGTGCTTGTGCTGCATCCAATCATTTGTCATTTACATGTGTTTAGGTGTGCTGCTGTTAACAGTCATGTGATGGGCATCTGTTGTTTGTTCTGGAAAAGCAACAGCCCATACCCAAATAGGTGTTGGCCAAGAATAGTGTAAATATGATGCAAAAAGGACCTTGGTGTATTGAAAATAATCATTTTCTGAGATGGGCAAAAAATTGCACAAGGTCACTGTACTTCCAGGAAGGTGGAAGAAAAAATTAGATTGTATAGGGGACCTAACCCATAACATAGGAGAAAATAAGGAATGAGTAATCTTTCAGCAAGGTAGCCACTTTGGTTCTAGATAAAAATTTTGCTTGGCAAACCTGGTGTTCCTGCAGCTGTACCCAAATTTAGGGGCGCCAATGGCAAGAACCTAAGTAGTCAGTGTTAGGCCCAGTCACTGAATTTAAAATTTCAAGGAACTTCCTCCTCATGATGAAAGGCGGCAACAGGAGAGCAAAACAAAATGTCTTGTAGACAACTGGTTCAGCATAGAATGCACAATGAGGGTTTAGCAACAGACCATATCGGTGCACATAAAGGTTTAATTTTGCGTTTTGCATTTATGGGTTCAAGTGTAACTAAGCAGAAAAGGCTTCAAGCTACCATGATTGATAAATATTACTTTTCCAGGGAGCAAAACATAAGCTTCTTATACTCTGTAGGGGGTGTCAACATGGTTTTGCCAAGTTTTGTACACACACACACACACACTCAAAACCTAGCTTCTATGATATGAGCAGAGGTAGGTAGCATCAGGACCACAGGACCACTGGCAGCTGCTTTAGCCAGTTTCAGCAACATCATGCAAATGTAAGCCTCAGTGACACGGTCCCATAACTAAATGAACTAGGCATGTTCATGCAGGAGCCAAGAACCTGAGCATGTGCGATATCTGCGAGTCAGCAAATATACAAAGAAATGACCACAATGGTAAAGAACTGATTACTATTGTTTAAGAGAGAGAGCAGTTAATTACATATACAGGCCTAGGAGAACTTCTAAGAATTCATTTATATGGGAATGAAATCTGCTGGCAGGAGCAAAAAGGTGCAGTAATGGAACACGCTTTTTCATAGTGCTGCGAGATGTCGGCTGCAACTACCTCATTTGCTGCAAGCTTCAAGTAATCTTACAACAAATTATCGAGAAAGGTGAAGGACTGTTTGGTGCTCTGAGTTTTTCAGCATGCATAGTGTTTCAACTATTTCGTGCAGTTAAATGATTGATCATCATGCAGTGAATACTTATACATGTGCAATAACATTCATGCCAGAGCACTAGCAGCCATAATCTTGTGTTTCCATCATATAATATAAGGTCAAATAATCCTGAAGCATGTAGTTACGTGTTACTACTGTTTAATGATGGTGTTCCAAGCAGCTGCCTTCATTGAAAAGCTGAAGAGACTCTTATAGATCTCATAAATACTAAACCATTTTGAGCCCCGAATTTGAATTTTGTCAAAACAATTTTTTTCACCTTGTCTATTTTGGTATAGCCATGCCCACCTGATCATAAGCCTTCAGCAACCATTTGAACAACCATGTTTAGCTCTGTCAAGTCCCATCATAAAAAGGCACATCTTTAAAAAAGCTTTTGTTGAAGTAAGAAGGCTTCTTGTTTAACCTCTAACAGAAAAGACTAAAAACTGAAGACTGCAATAAAAGAGCAAGAAAAACAATTGACAGTCAAATTTCATTTCATTTTATTACCTTAAAGACACCGGTGAAGGGTACTACATAAGGGGTGGGAACAAATATTATAAACTGAAGCATTATAAGACGAAGCTTATATGAGAAAACAATACTATGTACCACCTGCAGTCAAAAAAAGATGCACCAGTACAGCAGAGCATAAAAAACCAAAACATTCTTTCATACGGTGAAAGGCATTTGTCTTATTTATGTTTGATCTCAGCAGAACATTCAAGATAGCAAAAGGTGAGTGATAAACCCATGAATAGGTTTCAAGCAAAGTCTGCTGTATTGGTGAATGGCAGACTTCGTGTGATCTATCACCACAGACACTAGGAAACTGGATGAGTTCAATGCCACATATGTTTGGGCACTACTATTAGTTCATGCATATAACCCCTAAATCACAATACTGTTTAGAAGCAGTCCTATGTACATATAGCTGCTAATAGTACTGTGCATGTCAGCAATCAGAATGCAATGATCATTTGAAGAGAAAGGTTAAAAGGTGCTAAGTTCGTGATCAACCCTGTGCATAAAAACAGATGGTTCTCTGTACTGCTGTAACATATAGTTTCATAGCAACAATTTTGTTGAAGCAATTGACTGCACTAAGAACTTTAGCCAGCCACTTGAGCCCATAAAGTGAGTCAAGCACACACTGTACTAGGACCTCTGGACCAGCAAAAACCTGACACTGGTGTGACTGCCCGCAGATGTTTAGTGACAAATAGAGCCTGTTAATAACACAATTGACTGAGCCCAAGTAAAAATGCACTGTGAATGCTAGGAAACAAAACAGCTGATACTGTCATATGTGAAGATTCATAGTGCAAAAAAATTCAGTACATGAGCAGTGTAGTGCTCATGCCCTGCATACTATTTCTATCCTTCATCCATGTGATTTTTATGCTATGAATGTTCACATGGATCACCCACTGGCCCAAACCTTCACACTGCCATGTTGTCACAATTTGCCAAGACAAACTTAACAGGCTTGACATGTATTTGAAATTAGTGGCACAAAAAGGTGTTCAAAGCCAACTGCGTAACAATCAGACATCAGCAGCAATGGTGTCTCTGTTGTCATAGGTCCAGAACTCATTGACGTCGATGAGTATGCTGACAACTGTACTTCCTTTGCCACAACGTATGAGGTCCTTCAGAGTAATTTTGCAAGGATCTTCTGGCTTTACCATGTCAAAAATTTCATCCTTCACATCTTCAAACCTTACAGGGTCCTGTTTAAACTTTGTCATCTGCTTCTGGATGTCTCGAAAGAAGTAGTTCAGTGAAAAGACATCGAGGTAACCATGGCCATTGACATCTAGGATGCGAAAGAAAAACTGCAGTGCCTGTGGTTCCTTGCGATTTTCAAGGGCTAGGACAAGGTCAAGGTACGTTTTGTAGTCAATGTCCCCATCGTATGTTTGACACTCCTGAAAAACCCTGTCAATAAACGCTTGTGTCAGTGTCCCTTTACCATACCTAGCAAGCTCCTCCTTGCTTAACATTCCATTACGGGTTGTGTCCAAGTTGAGATAGTCACCATAGACCTTGAGAGCTGACCTAGCTGAAAACCAATTCGTGTCCAAATCTGTGCTGTTCAGCTTGTCGCAGCGCAGCTCTGTGAGGTCATCAAGGAACGGGCAGCACAAGATATCCTGGATCTTTATCCTTCCAGTTCTCAAGGGATCGAGAAAAAAGCAGAACTTCCGGAGGGCTGTGCACACATAAAAAGAGTGAAATGATTGTTCGATGGTGTTGATCGTAGGCAGACTGGGGATAAGGTCCTTTATATAAGCTTCCAGGTCGGGCTCCCTCAGATAGCCTTGGCCAGATGCATCGTAAAAGGAAAGGCTAACACGAGACTGCTGCATCCACACCTTCTTCATGACGTAACTAAAGAAGTCGTCCGCCGATATACGGCCGTAAGGGTCTTTCTGCAGCAATTTGGCGAATACTTTGGCAGTAAAGAATGACTGATACTTTTCACCACAACGTTTTGAGACTTTCTTGAAATCAGCGTAGTTGAGCATCGCCTTTTCGGGTGCAAGCGGTGGAGAGGACACGTTGGACAGTTCATTCATGAGCGTCTTCAGCTCGTCATGGTCCAACAGTTCGGCGTTTCGACGCTCTAAGAATCGCGCGCGTGACTCTTCCCTTAGTTTCTGCGACAAAGCGTTGTCATCGGTGGGCAGTTTGTAGTGAAAACGCGGGACTGAAGTTCCTGCAGCAGCCTGCTCGCTGGGGGAGACGTAAAGTTCGGCAAACAGCTCGTCTTCAGTTTTAGTGGGTAAACTGTTTCCATCACCTGAAGCAGTTGCACAAACAGCGCGCAAAACCTCTCCTAAGGCTGGTTTTACTTGCGCGCCATGAGCTTGCGCGATGCGCTTCATTTCTGTTTCTGTAAGCACGCACGTCGGTCAGAGTTGCGAACAACTCTCTTCGCAGCATTTCACAGATTCTAACGATTCCAACTCGCGCCGTGCGACATAGCGATGGAAAACTGAAGAATGCACCTAGAGTTGCACAAGAAATCATGAAATGTGGTGATGCGGTTTCTGAACCGCCGAAAGCATATGAAAGTTTCTTAATTTAAAACTACGTATGTATAAGATCACAATACAACTTAGTTCTGCCTACCGAAAAGAAAAGAAAAATGTTAAAGGTATTGTTACATAATGCAAAACAATTCAAGAATGGGTGTTCTGCTTAAAAGCTTCAAAGAAACAACTTGCATCTAGCTCTCTAGACTGCATGGATTCAGTTGGCTGCTTGAGCATCCTGACGTTAAAGTTAAGCCAAGACAAGTAGTGTTTAGATATTTTGCGTCCCATCCCATCATGCGTCCGATGGTTGCGTTGGTTGTCTGTTTTGCAGCTGCCCGATCAGTCTAGAAAGAAAGTCTTGATGCATATTGATGTATTGATATATCGTCTCTCTTCTATGGCACTTTTTGACTGCAAAGACTTTTATACACTCAATTGAACACGCAGTTGAAAAGAGATCCTGTTCCTCGGTTTTTCCGCGTTTGCTCGAGCGAACTGCTGACCACTTCGACAGCGTCAATTTGCGTGGCCAAATTTACTGCGCCGAAACGTCGACGGTGCCTGCTCATCGGTACTACTTGATTTCGTGGCTTGTTCCATCGTACAGTAGAAAATGGTGAGTCATTATGCTTTTGAATTGAATTTCGTTATGTAATATGGCTTTGGAGCTATGGAATTAACCCTACCGACCTCAGCGTTCGTGTCTGGCACCCGAGCCTCATCGTACGCTCACGTTGATAGATGTTCTAACGCCATTGAAAGTAACCCGTCGTTGGAACGTGTTTCAGCGCAGGTTGATTTCTCTCGTTCATATTTTAATATTCGGCTTGCACATTTTTAAAGTTCATGTGCTTGAGACGATATAAGTGTGTTGAATATGGTGATGGCTGCTGACTTCGACGTGTCGAGGCGTCGAGACCAGCGTGGCGGCGATGCGTGGCCTTGCGGCCGTGATACAGGCCGGTGCCGTGCTCGTGTGACCGGAATTATAGATTCCTAGTCTGGACGCGTTTTTGTGCCGATGCCGTTTTGTGATCAAAGAGCGTCGCTGCTGATTCTGGGTACAGAGTATCGGAGCAAAACGCGGCTTTCTTCTGAAAGCTCATTTGCGCGATGCAGGGCCACCTCGGAATGATTTCGTGCCTATATGTTTCTCGTATTGTCTTGTTACAGATTTGCAGCGTATTATTCTAGCCTCCCTGAGCCAAAAAGAAGCCCAAAATGCTCCTTTACTTCGCATATATAATGAAAAGTTGCGGTCAGGAACGCTGTTCCTTGCTGTCGGCTGCCGTCGGGCACTACGATAAGATAGGTGGGCTCATTCATCGCACGATGTCTCGTGTGTTTGGGTCTTCTCCGCACCGCAAGTTTTTTGACCTGTGGCAATCGCAGATTTCTTAACAGTACCCGAAAGTGTGTGGGTGGGCGCAAGAGTTGTAGCACTCCACCCGCTTTCAAGTGCGGGCGTTCCTTGTCTGCCAGGAAGCCGCCGCGGCGATGCAGGCCCTCGCGTTCCTCAAGCCGTGAGGAAGTGCGACAGTAGAGAATGCTGATACTGTAGAAGCTTGGGCAAGTTGGTGTGACATGGTTTTTCAGCAGCGCAGGGGACAAAGGACGTGACAAGTGCACAGACACGGCGCGAGGCATGGTCGAGGCATGGGCCCCTCCTCGTTGCATATCCACGCAGTTTTATCAGTGGTGGCTCTCACTAGCCACAGACCTTGCTTATTGCTTGTTTCTGAACACTTCCATCTTGTATGCTTGTTTCTGAATACTTCCATCTTGTATACTTATTTCTGAATACTTCCATCTTGTATAGCAGGGCAGTGCACGTGTACAAAGGTTGACAAAGCTTCAGAAAACTGCTATGCATCAGCCTAAACTTTTGCTCTGTTTGTTGAAGTTATTGGCATCTGTTTTATGTATCCGTCTTCATTGTGTGATGTATAAGGCTTTTTTGTGTGTGTGCGTGTGTGCATGCATGCGTGCTTCTGATTAAGCAGTGACCTTTTGCCTCTTGGTTGTGCATCGAACCGCACGAACCCTGCACATATGTAGTTTGGCATCTGGTGCTACTGGGAAATGAGCGTGCGTTAAGTCGATGAGGCAACATGAGGTAGCCTCTGCTTCTGGGAGCTGTGGTAGTTTGCATTCCTGTGAGCTGTGTGTGGTGCACCATCATGGCAAGCCTGATGTCATAAGTAAGCCATCTGCATGATTCATGTAGCTGCCATCCAAGTCATCCGATACATTTTTTCTAAGTTGCAGCATGCATACTTGGGCTAGCTGGCACATAGTGACTGTCACCGAGGAAACAGTGTAGAGATTGGGACACAGCTTGGCTAAAGACAAGCACTGCTCTGTTAAGAAACTTGTATGGACTTCACAGAATTCATGGGTGAAAAAGCTCGTAACATAAAATATTTTTTAAAAATGCCTGAAGGCATTGGAATGGAAGTTAGTGTGGACTGTTGCCAGTCATTAAATGCAGTTATGAAACTGGAATTATAAATTACATTTAACGAGGAAACGGATTCAAGCACTTTTTTCTCTTTTCTGTGTCTTTCATTTCTGCTCAGTTTTTGTAATTTTTTTTTGGCATTTAACTTGTCTAGAATTTTAAAAATGTTCTACTTCTGGCAAATTGGTATCGCTGCCAATAACAGGAACAGAGGAGCTACCTCTTTCTTGCTTGGTTTGTGTGGGCTTGCTATAGTGCAGAAAGGCATATAACATTTCGCTTTAAAAAAAAAAAGCGGAGAAAGGTCGTTGCACTGATCTGGTGTTGCGGGAAAATTTTTTAGGCATAGAGCTGGGAATTCCCCATTGAAGTTATTGGCATTTCACGGCTAAGGAGTGTAGAACTAACTAGCCCAGCACTATGTTGTCCATAGCTTTATTTTTGTTGCAAACTTCATCAGTGGAGCCATGCAAGTCACCAGGGTGGCAGTGGTCATGGTGTTCGGCTGCTAGCCCGAAAGATGTGGGTTCGATCCTAGCCATGGCGGTCGCATTTCTGTGGAGGCGAAATACTAGAGACCTGTGTACTGTGCGATTTCAGTGCACATTCGACCCCAGGTGGTCAAAATTATCCGGAGCCCTCCACTATGGTGTCCTTCATAACCTGAGTCACTTCGAGACGTTAAACCATGTAAGTAAAACCAAACCGATGAAGCCACATGTGGGTCTTTCATGAAAAGCCGTAATTGCACTGGTGTTATCGGAAGAATACTGATCTGGATGCCGTACCATATATTATGTATGGGCATGGCACATGTACCCCTTTTGTCAAAAGTTTGCAGCCCACGGGGTTTGTTTCTTAGCCACACTGTGTGGCTTGTAACACATCCTTAGTGATGAAAATCTTCTAAAGCTAAGATTTTTGCTACTGCTGCTGTCAGTGGGTAGGACTTTTACAAATGCTACAGGAGCCCCACTACATGGCTTAGAAGACAAAGGCTATACATCACAAAAATGTTTATTCACGCCTTCCTTCTGAGTACTCTTCCTCTTCTATTTTCATTTGCTTTAAAATGCCTCAATTGTCTCAATAGTCATGGTACCAGATGTAAGCAGCAGACTATCATGCTTAGTTGATTCTGACATCATTTGTGACGTTTAGTATTTGGGTTGATACCCAGGATAATGGAATCTAGTGTTACATCACACAGGCTTCCTAACATTAAGTAGTGGTGTGTGGCCAGACACAATTTTATATTTGCTACCCATCATTGCTCACTGCCAGGCATGTTACATGATCTCATAAACAGAAAAAGAGAAATGGCCACTGTGGCTTTTCTGCACAAAATTTCTCAGTTGTCTACTGAATGGAGGGAAGCAATTGTCTATGATGTTTTTATACATATGGGTAGGAGATGTCATCTTGATGCATTTTGTTCAATGTTGTGCTGCCCATTTTGTCCACAATCACCTGGAGCAAAGAGAGAAACATAACGCTTTGATATTGTGTGGTGTACTAATATCCGTTCATGACAGGGTCTCTTGCTAAGCATTTTGCTTGCTTCTGGCTGCTTGAAAATTCAGCAGCAACGATTTTCAAAGTACTTCACCTACCTGGATAGATGCCTGCTATACTGATAAGCACAGTATAGGCTATTTTTATATGCCTTAAACGTTGTGCAACATCATTTTTATCAATAATGCATGAGAAGACGGGCCTAGGCTATTCTTTCTCTTGCCATCTTTACAGTTATGCCATTTATCTTATTCTGTTTGCTGGTAGCCATCTATTTTTTTTTACACGGTATCACCATTGGATTTATGCTTTCCTTTATATTTTGAAGAATATTGATTTCTGGCGTATGTCCTTTGGCTGTTATGGTAAACCATACTTTCATGTATTTATTGGGGGTACTTGCAGGCCAAAACTAGCAGTATCCATGTTCTCTTGATATCATTTTCTACACTGTTTTTTTGCATAGTGTCTTGTAACCACACATATATTCACCATAACTATGCACTATTTCATGAAGGTTGCATTGTCATCTTCTCAGGAGGTCTGTGGTTTACAAAGCAGCAACATTACATTTGTGTTCTCTGTGAGTTAGCAACTGTTGTGGTTTATTACAAGATTATGTTGTTTGGGGATTTTAAAGCTTTGAGGTATACTGTTCGGTTTTGACCTTCACTGGTCCTGATGATTTGAGTTGCTTGTATAAAATTTCAGTGGAGTACGTTCTATTACTGGACCTCTAATGGAAGGATGAGTCATCAACCTTTGTAGCTTGTCCTGCTAATGTATTATGTCAGCTGGCCTAATTGAGGTTTTCTTGATGTCACTAAAGGTACTACAAATTCTGTGTAGAAAATATGCGAAAGTAAGCGACACTAGGCTACTACTTTAGGGCACCTCTCTTGCGTCATTTTAAACTAATTCCACCTTATTTTTCTATTGCAGCTTAATCTAATTTCGGCTGATTTCTTACTTTTCTGGTCATGCTAAGTGATGGACAGTTTACTGTGACATGAATGTTATTGGCCAATTTGCTACTGTATTCCCATGCCACCCATTGAATTCAGAATGTCAAACTTGTTCGAAAGAACTTCTGATTATCCTAGACAAAACCAGAAAAATTCAACATCGCAAGCTCAGGCTTAGATCATCCATTTCTGGCCTGTGTTCCCATGCTTTGGATACCATGAATATGCGCTTGCATATGAGCACAGCTTTTGTCCCACATGCGAGCCATGACAAAAGCTAAATTGAACCACATACATGTGTAACAATACCCTTTTGATACATGGCAGTAAGCATATTCAGCAACAAGCAGCCTGGCTAGGGCAAAACACGGTATGAATAAGTGTGATTCTATCCAAACTCTTCAAGGAAGTGGGTCTTGTCATTTTGAGACTGGCTCAGTCTCTTCTTCATTGTGGAGTTGGGGCAGTTGGTGACCGTCACCTTTAAGTGCGGCTGTCCATTTTGTCATTTGGTCATGTGGGATAAGCTGTGGGTGTGTGGCGGTGCCCTTAGTGACCTGTTGATGGTTTAACATGTAGTCTGAATATACTAAGCTTCTAAGGACTGCCTTTACTGGTTATTAGTTCCGGTTAAAATGTTAAAATTGTTAAAATGTGCTTGGCTTTGTTTCTTGAAGTGTTCAGCTTCTTAACTTATCATTTCCAGATGTCATTTCCAGGAAGTTTTTTAGTCTTGCTGGGTCAGTTTTAAACCCGCTATCTTGAACTGATAGCTGAGAGCAGCTAGGTTTTTATCTAGTCCTAATATTTCTGCTTTGTACTTATTTTTCTCTGGGAAAAAATGCTTGTCAGAAATGATAAATATATCAGTGATGTGTGAGTTTGCTTGTCAAATAGTTTGTTCTGCAAGCAATTGCTTTATTGCAGTGACTTTGCACCAGTTGTAATCTGCTGCTGGGCTTGGGGTTACTGGCTTGATGCCTGGCCACTGCAGTTGCATTTTAGGTTTTGGTTTATGGGGGTTTAACGTCCCAAAGCGACTCAGGCTATGGACGCCGTAGTGAAGGGCTCCGGAAATTTTGACCACCTGGGTTTCTTTGACGTTCACTGTCATCGCACAGTACACAGGCCTCTGGAATTTTGCCTCCATCGAAATTCGACCGCCACGGTCGGGATCGAACCCACGTCTTTTGGGTCAGCAGCCGAGCGCCATGACCACTGAGCGTATAAGTCATCCACCACAGTGTCCTTTTGGGAAGATGGAAGGGGGCATTAACGTATTATATTTTGAGGGCATGAAAATATTTTCAAATTTCTGGTTTATTCAAATCTTACCAATACTACAGTGCATATATGAAGCTTTAGTGCTTTGCACCTGTTTGTTGATATTGCTTCTATTAATAAGGATGGAGCGAGCATGCCTCATAGCCTTTGTAGTATTTACAAAAAGGTTTTCCCTTTGTTTTCTTTTTGCTGTTGCATTAGAAACTATTAAAAACCGAATTTGGAAGGACAGTGGTAAAGATGGCCTGTTAGTTAAAAAACAAAGAAAATTGTTAATTGCTGGGTTTAGCATCCCAAAGCAACGTATAGGCTGCAAAGGTTACTGTAGTGGAGGACACTGGATTAGCTTAGATTGACTGTGCGCTGACATTGTGCAGCATGTGGTCGCCTTTTGCATTTCGCCTCCATCAAAACTCTGCTGCCGCGGGACTGAACCGAGGTCCTCCAGCTCAGTAGCCAAGCGTCGTAACCACTGGACCATCGTGACGGATAAATTGTTGTTGTGGTTTGGCAGGATTCAGGCAATTCTTACATCCTAATTGCACAGTTTACTTTTCGGCATGGCATTTGATTACTTATTGTGTGCAAGAGAGGAGGAGAATTAATATATTCTTTGTTACATGACATTCTGTTTTAAAACAAAAGAATAGTTTTATGTTCTGCTACCTGATCATTGCAGGAGTCTACTGTGGGCATGCATTGAAATGCGACAGGTGAAACTAGGTAACATTACCTGCAATGCATTGTTACTCATGTCTGTGGTACATCAGTTTTTGGCGGCCAATTGTTTATTGGACATTAGGCATGTCGTCTGGCGTCAGAACAGTCACCTCAGTTGCTTGCATGGGTAAAACCGTACATAGTATGTGTTCAGTTACTATAAGTTGTTCACGTTTCAGTCGTCATTCATTGTGCATTCTTATATATCGGTACATCGCTGCGAGCAATGGAGAGGAAAATGATGGCTGTAACGTTAGCATGACAGGAAGAGACAGAATGGGTCAGGGAACAAATGCAAGTCAATAATATCCTATTCAAAATCAAAAAGAAATAATTATGGGCAGGGTATGTAAATGCGAATGGAAGATAACCGGTGGACCCATAATGCAATGGAGTGGATTCCTAGAGAGGGCAAGTGTAGCAGGGGGCGTCAAGTGTCGGAATGAGATTAGCAAGTTTGCGAGGATAAGGTGGCTGCTGCTGATACAGGACAGGGTTAATTGGAGGGTTATGGGACAGGCCTTTGTCCTCCGGTGGACGTGGTTGGGTGATGATGGTGGCGATGTATCCATACACCCACAGAACTAGAATTATGGGTAATGTAGCATTGTTATCTTGTGACTATGTGGGGAAATTGGTCACAGTCATGTTTATGTGGATATGACAGAAACGCACTGCAACTACTTTTTAGTAGCCCACAGTTGGATAAACAGCAAGTTGCACAGCAGTCGCCATGCCAGACTAAGAAGATCAAGGTGCCACTGTGTTTCCTTAGGATACATTTAAATACGAGTTGCATAACATCAAGGTAGAGTAATAAATTCCTGGGTGGTCAGTGCGATACATTTAAATACGAGTTGCATAACAGCAAGGTAGAGTAATAAATTCCTGGGTGGTCAGTGCGGTTCCTGTCATCCATGTCATTTGGGTCGGCCCTCATGATATTGAGACTGATCATCCTGGAAGTGAGGCTGTGGGTAGCTATTTTTCACATGCAAGACCTTGGAGAGCCACTGTTGTCGCTGTCATGATGCACACCTCTGGGAAGGTGACTCATTGTGGTGGTTTCTATGGTGTATGTATGTGACGTGTGTCTGACATAGCTGTGTCAGTGCATCATAGGATGATGCATATTTTTTATTCTGTCACTTCACTTGTGTTGGGGGGGCTCATGGTTCAGATGAAAAATAAGGGGGGGGGGGGGAGGGGGGGGGGGTGCGGTAATATACTTCCCAAGTAATGACTGCTTGGTGTTTGATGGTGAGCTTTGAGAATGCCATGTGGACTGTTCATGTATAATTGATAGCTGCATACTAGAGCCCTATAAAACCTAAGGCTGCTGCACTGATTTTATAGCCTAAGTGTTGCCTTGTTTGCTTGTTACAGACCACAGCAGAGTTCTTGAAGGGCCTGCCTTCTTACAACGAGAACAACTTCACACGGTTCCAGGCAGACTCATCTTGCCGAACAACAGTAAGCCTAGACAGTATTTTATGGAGGTTTTTATTTTATGAATTCGTGGGTGGTACCAGTGGAAGTGATGAGTACACTTTGCCATCGTTCTTTCAGTGCATGATCGCACTTGTCAGTGAAATCAAGCAAGAGAAGAATGGAATTGTTTAGCTTGTTGATTCTCTGCTTTTCTTTCAGCTTTTAGCAATTGTTCAATTAAATGCAGCTGAGCACATTGTGAATTTCTGGCATTAATGCTTGCTGGCCTAGAGCTATTATTAGTGCATAATTTTCTCCATGCCAGAATTTAGAACTGTCTTATGTCAGAAATAGTTCCTCTAGCAAAAACATGTAAATAGGACTGATGAAGGGAGGTGTAGGGGAGCTAGGTTTCTTCTTTGGCTTTGCATATTGAAAGCTGTGCATCAGCTTTTCAGTCACTGATTTTGCACCCTTTTATTACTTAGTATATGTGAACAGATTTCCAGCTGCTTTTATTGAAAAGGTGACCTCTTCCCTCTGAAAGTTTTAACTTGCGGGTAACACAAGGTGCTTTCAACAGAATACGACATTGACCGAAGCGAAGTATGCTTGCTTTAGCATGCTGACAAGTTTGCCTCCACTTTTGGAGGTCGGATGCAAGTTTCTGCATATTATAGTCATTCTCTGAGTACGAGTTTGTATGGATGACGGTTCTGGTCGGCGGCGCATCCTTGCTGCTAGAAAATTATGCTCAAATGTAGCTGCAGTGGCTGTTGTTGCATTTAAAGCATTGTACTTACTAGAATGGTGTAATTTGCTCACAATAGCTTTCATGTATTTAATGTGCTGTGTATTGCGGAGGCACTCGTTTAAGCTCTCGCACTGTTCTTCAGGTGCGGAGGCCATCTGTGTACCTTCCCACACGGGACCACCCTTCTGACCAGGGTAAGCAACTACAGATATTACCTTGCTTTTAGAGCAGAACACCCAAGACAAGCAAAAACAACGAGCTATCAGGCTGGAATGGAGTGTAAATACTGTTTTTGAACAAAGCGCTATGTTTTGCCTTTTTACATGCATCATCTGCGTTACTTGCATCATCTGCGTTATTAATATATTAGCTTTGCTGCTCTCACTGCTACTTTTTTGAAAAACAGTGCAACGCTCTTTTGACATACTCTTTTTTTTCCTTACAGTGTGTAACATTAAAGAAAAATATGTACCGTATTTGCACAAATATGAATTATTTTGATGTCATCAGTTCCGCAATGCATCTCACATTATATTCAATAGCCAACTTTTTGTGGACCTTGGGGCCACGCAGTGGGCCAGTGTGTGCTTAGGTGCAAAAGGAGAGGTTGGCTACGAGTGTGGAAAGAAGGCGGCTTGGGCAGTTGGGAAAGGGAAGCCACTGGAAGAGTTGAGCAGAGTGGGGAAAGGTAAGAAGAGCTGCAAACGGCCACAGGACTGTGCAGACGATGCCGGCCACTTATTCTTGAGAGTCTGCATGCATCAACGCGCCTAGGGCTTTGCTGTGGTCGATAACATCACGCACATTTCATGAATTGTTGCCTGTTGGGTTATATCAACATATCCTTGCTTCGGTATTTGCAGTCTCCGTTCATTGGCTCCAACAAACTGTGATCGTGTTATAATCGTAATATATTTTTTTCATTTTCGCTGTAAGCACTCTCATCAGTGGAAACACTTGACCACTTCTTACCCAAGTTGGGAATGCTCCAGGGTGCAGTTAATAAGAAATGTACTTGGGACAGACGGGCCAAACATCACTGGACTGTCCAGTTCTGACCAAGTGCACACATGGCAGCTCTTATGAGCACGTGCAGTGCTACGAAATAACCAGTCAGAGATGCCATAACTCCTGCTCCAAAAGTGGTTGAGTTCTGGGAATCAGTGTCATGAACTGGTGCAGGGCATGGGTTCTTATGGTGATCACTTGTGTTGAACTGTCATTTCAGTGATCACAACCGAGAAGACGAACATACTGCTGCGATACCTGCATCAGCAGTGGGATAAAAAGGTAACTCATGCCACTGAAAGGCACTTGTGATCTGATAACCAGAGTATCTACATGTGCTGCAGTGGCGTTAGAGCTGCAGATTCTACCCTTGTGAAACAGTCTATTTTGAATGCATACCAATTTGCTCAAGATCAGGTTTTAAAGAGAAGTTAGTTTGCAAAAGCAGCAGAGGTATATCATAATAGAACACATAAACTGTGCAAGACTCATGTTGTTCCTTTTGCGGCATTCATTTAACACTGCTGTGTTACTGGTTTATTTTTTTTAAATTTCATTCACAGTGTCGGTGAATGCCTAGACAGGAGTTGTGGTTCCATTTAAATCTTCGTGTAACGAACTCCAATATAACTAAATTCTTGATGTAATGAAGTATTCCAGTTTTCATAACTTCGTGTCCATAGAACACTACGTATCTTTAGCTTCACTATAACGAAGTGTATTTTGCCGCACTCTCAATACAATGAAATTTCATTGCTGGCTGGAAGTTAACCCGAGGAAAACTTGTTCAACACGCTGTGGAATTAAAGTCAGAATTTACGGGCGAGGCTAGCACAAACGTCTGCACAGCCTTGGCAGCCTACCAGGCCAGCCCGCGGCTTTCACTATCTCGCCCAAAATCTGCGCCGAATGGGACGTGCTGCCTGTGCTCAAAGGCAGGGTGCCGCGTTTATCATGTTTACAGATGCCAAAAGCTTGGTAAATGGACTGTAAAAGTCAGTGCCTTTGGCATACCCATTAGCTGTGAAGGCCCTCGCACGCTTCACACTTGACAACCTTGCTTCACACTCGGACGATGCTCATGTGTGCAGCAAAAAAACACATACTGGCTGCTTTCGGCATAAAACACAAGGAGCAGGGTGGGCCTATTTTCATTTCACTGGTTGGTGATTGCAGGACATGAAGAAAGAAAGTGGAGTAAGGGAAGGGGGAAGGGGGTTGGGGGGGAGGCAGACGACATGGCCCGCTGCAAGGTCGCAGCGATGATAGTGGCAGAATGTGTCGTCGTGTTAGTGGTGTGCTCGGAGGCACTTACAAGAGGATGATGACAGCAAAAACCAAAACTAAAGATGACAGCGTCATTACCGTCACTCACGAGGTGGTTGGCATGATAGACTTAATGAGACGGCTCGCGAGCTCGATCGCATGATAAGCAAGAAGCGCGTAGCGCCGCTGCTGCTGGTGAAGAAACTCCAAAGTAAAGGACCATTTTAATCACAAATAAAGTTTTTTCCTGTGAGTTATTTGCAGCACGTTTTTGGCATATTCTTATGCTAAGAGACAAATTTCGATGTACTAAAATCTCAGTATTACTAGGTAAACTGGCGATTTTAAAGGCATGGTTAAATCGAGGTTTAAGTGTATGTAAAAATAATACAAAGCAGCAATGCAAAGGTGCAAAACAACATTGTAGCTGTGCACAGAACTTTCCACATTGTTAAAGAATACAATACACACAATTAAGAATAAAAAGGCACAGTGTATCAAAATTTGAAAAACATAATTCACCTCAGTAAATATAGCAAGTTGGAGAACATCACCATATTGCTCAAATTACTTGTTGAAGTAATTTAAAACAAATATAACGCATGCAGTAACAACAACCAACAAAGAGAAAACCAAAAGAGCAATAAATGAGAAATGATGGAAAGAAAAATTTCATTTAATTACAAATTCAATTATAACAGTCTTTTCAATAGCTTGTGTATCAGAACACCGTACACAATATATTTTGCTAAGGTATTTCGCTCATCTATGCCTCGAGCCAAAAACGAGTGTTTGAAAGATTCTGTTGTAAAATGGAGTGGTGTGGAGTGGTGTTATTTGTTTCGAGTGTTTTCTGTTGGTAGTTGGATTTGGAAATGTGAAGAATGTTACTAGATCAGCCTTATAATCACCATTCAAAACATGAAAAAAGAATTTGAGCCTGTTAGTTGGATTTTCCGCTTCACCGTAATGAATCCAGCTCTACTTCTAAGTTCACTCACTGATTGGGTTCTTGCATACGAGTTAAAAATAAACCTCAGGGCCTTATTTTGTATCCGCTCACATTTCAGTATGTTTTGTTTTGATTTATGGCTTTCAAATATGACTTGCATAGGTGAGTGCTGGAAGTGCAATCGTTCTGGAAGTCATTATTTTTACCTCCAGGGTGGCATCGTGTAGTTTTTGTCGCAGTGACCAAAGCTTGTGCATGGCCGTATTGCGGATGTCGACATGCACTGACTAGTCATAACACTGATCATATTGTGGGAATTTTTCACCATTCAGCCAAACATCAGAGCTTTTATGTGCCATTTTTGACACTTAAACAAGTAAAAGGCTTTAGTTATTAGTATATTCCTGTAGACAAATACTTTAGAAGAATAGTTTTCATGTACTATTTGTTGCTTTTTAATTGCAATCGTAGATCAGTCTTGTTTATATTTTTTGGGTGTTTGCATGTCATCCCTTTAACACTGTTGCCTTAAGTTAACTCAAAAGGAAACAATAAAGGTAGCAACAGGCTACCCAAGGCTGACGTAGATTACGCTTTGGGGACTCTAGCTGGGTTTTTCTTGCGAGGAAGAATGACTCTGTTGCTGAGGAGACTGCAAATGAAGTTACTGATCTCATCCGTTTCTTTTACGTTCACATACAACAGAAAGGATAGTACATGTCATAATTGTGATGTAAAATCGCCTTGGTTCGCCTTAAATGAGAGTAAAATTTACTGGCTCAAGTGAAACGAAACCACTTGACCCATTAACCAGATGAGCTCCCATGTTACGAAATATATTTCAATAGATAGCGCCACTGTACTGTGTCGTAACCTTTTAGAGTATTACTGGAGTGTTCTACTGTCTTTATTTGACTAAACGACAGCCACACCATTCAGCAAGAGCGCTAATGTTGTCCTGAAAGCTAGAGCTTGGCTTGTGCTTCTGAACAGGATGGCTTGTTTTATTGTAGAAGCTGGAAACTGAAACCAATCAACATATTAATCCAGCGCGAAGGAACAAGGACACGAAAAAGAACACACAACACAGGATGAGTGCTGACTTCTGTTGTGTGTTCACTATCCTGTGTCCTGTGTTGTGTTTTTGCTTTCCTGTGTTGTGTGGTCTCTGTCATATCCTTGTTCCTTTGCACTGGATTAATTTGTTGATAGCAATTAACTAGCTCATACCAAAATCTTGAGAAACCAAGCTGGGAGCAGAACACTGTATTGCTTGTCTGTGTTTTATAGGTAGTGCAAGAGCTGAATGACACTTTTTTTTATTTCTTTGAGCAGCAGAGCAGCTCAAAGAAGCGTGATGCCGGACGTAGCGGTCTCCCTCTGGATGATGAGACAACTTCCAGGAAAAGGGCACGCACCGACACTTCCAACACCGACGCTGACTCTCCATGAGATTGCCAAGCAGTGTTGCCAACAGTGGCCAGGCAGGACAGGGGGATGGTGTCCAGTTGTGTCTGCGCCATGGGAGGCCTGGAGTGTGCTTGCCACCACTGTCTATTGTGCATTGTGGTCTTATTAAAAGATGGAAGAGTGAGAATGCAAGTGGGCACATGGTTAATGTATGGCACTGAGATATGGGAAGAAGGGCTTTTTTTTTTTTCTATTTCCACCTGAGCTGTATTCTTTCTTGGTTGCCTCACAGGCGTTCTCTTGGGATGTCGACATCTGTGGCAGGCTCTTAAAGCATGGAGGCATCTACCAAAGAGAACAAAACCCATAGAGAAAACACGTGAAAATATGGTGCCTATAAAAGTTTGGTTGCATTGTAAACGTGTTTGCCCTTTTATGTGGTACCTATATGTTATGTGTGTTTACACAATGGGAGTTGGAACCTTTTGCTGTTGTACCCTTCTGCTGCAGTGCATTGCAGTAGTAGAGTGCTTTAGCATGAATGTGGAAGTAGTATGTTTGATCACTTGCTACTTACGGCATGCAAAGTGTACAGCCCTAATGTTTCATCTGTCCAGCCAGCCAAAGGTACTGAGTCTGACTGACTGTCTGGGTAGTGCAACATAATTGTTAAGTGTGTGAATTCTTGTTCACACACATACCTCTTTGTTTTTTTTTTTCTTTCTGTGGTACAAGCATTTCTTGAAAATAAGTGAAAAGGTAACCAGGCTTAGTGTCATGATGGCAACTGGTGCGTGCGTGCCGGAGATATTTGTGTGTTCATCATACAACAAGTAGCCTATTCCTAAGTGCAAGCATTAGTGTCTATGCAGTAAGTTTGCTTGACATTGTAATGTTCTGACTGCATGCAATGTAGTCATGGCATCAGTCATGATTGCGCTCAATGCGGTATGCGGTATTGGCCATTTGTGCAGATGCTGTCAGCGGTGCGCTTCTGCTGTGGAAGCAAATGTTGAAAATTAGGTCAGGTCACTGTCAGGATTCACACTCAGAGAGGCATGAGTGCAACTTTTTTGTTGGTATCAGAGCATGCAACAGTGTCTTTAAGTTCTTAACTGCCATTGCTATTTGTATCTTAACCATGCTTCAACAGCAAATGCAGAGTTCGTCTTCAAGTTTCGAACTTGACAGTTCATGTTGGAATTTATCCACATTTAAACATGGGAGGGCAGTTACTATTTTGGCTGCATGTGGAAAACGTGTGATTAGGTTCTAGAGGGAACCTACTGCTTGTATTGTGCATCTCATTTTGAAAACTTAGCTTACACATTAATATCCACTGGTGCTTTCACGGTGACGTTGCACACGTGTGCTGTTACCAGAATTGCAAAGCCCAGCACATTTTGCGCTTGCATTCAAGGCTGACTTGTTGTCGGTGTCATAGCAAATTTACTCTGCATGCACCTGTCGCACTCAATTTTCTTTTTATAGCTGCACTAGCATGCCATTCTTGCCATCAAACATTAGCCAAAGTTTTGAACTGTTAAGATCATGATTTATGGGCATTTTATTGCATATTTGTCCAGTGTAATCAGGTAAGAAGTTTATGACCAGTTTTTGATGTCTACCGGACAGAATGTAGGCACTGGTGTTGCCCAGTTTCCACTGTGCAGTGCACACTGCAACATTGTTATTGCTCATTTGCTGGTCACCTGACAAAAGTGCAGTAGGTAGTGAGATGGGAGCTGCTGCTGTGACTGCATCGTGTGGTGAGTTGGCTATTATGATTGCGCACTTGGCTTGTGACATGGCAGCATGGCATGTTAGTAATAAACAGCTAATGTCTAAAAACCAGCGTTGCTGAACGAAACATTTAGGCTTGGCTAAAAGAGTCTTGATGTCTGGACATACTTCTGCCCAGCCTGTGGGGCTGGATTGCCCCCACTAAATATCGCTGGAGCTTGCTTAACATTGGCTGTGGCGTGAGTAGCATCAGCGCCCCTGTCTGTCATATGTCATGCGCAGTGAAGTGTAGTTGCCATAGGGACCTTTTTCTGTTTTCTTTTTTCTTTTTGCGCCCCTCTTCGCGAGAAGCCGCGCATCTGACCAGAGTTGCGTGTTGGGCTTGTTGTGTTCGGAGTGTGTGAATTAGACTAGCTTTTGTTGCGTGTATGGGAGGGTGCATGTGACTGTGCTGCTGTGTGTTAGTCATGCCTGTGTTGCTTCGTTGGGCAGGATGCGAGTCGCCAAGAGCAGCTCCTCGCTATGTGCTGTTACGTCAGTTGCGTCGACGCGGGGAAAAAAAAATGGGTCCGCGCTTTCCACGTGTGTGTGTGTGTGTGTGCGTGCGTGTTTTGAGCCTCAGGCGAGAGAGGCTGCTATCTCTTGTGCACTTATTTCTAGCGTTTTTTTTTTTTTTTGTCGGAATTTTTACGCATGTCACAAATCTGCGGCCGCACTGTCCTCGTGGGCTGGCTATAGGAGCGAGATTTGCAATGACAAACTATGCATATTCTTGCAGGTAGCGACAAAGTGCGGCCTTCTTGTCCCTTCTTTGTCCCCATGCCTGTCATATTCTCGGGTGTGCTTGGTTTTTTGTTCTCTTGAGCACTGTTGCCGCCTTGCGCACGGTGGAAGGAAACGCGCGTCATCGATGTTTCCCATCGTCGCCTTTGATTCATTTGTTTATTTTCGCATAGCTGTGCACATGCGCTTTTTGTGCTGTCTTCAGTGTAGTTCCTTTTTTTTCTGCTTTTTATGGCGGTCACGCGTGTGTTGCAAAAATTTGCAGTTAACCTTTTTAGCCTCTCAATAAAAGTTGACAGTATGCGCGTTTGGCTCCGTTGTAAGTGGCCGGGTTTTTTTTTTGTGGTTTCTGTGTTTTTGAAACCGTGGTTGGCGAACTGGGTTCTTTTTAATGAGACTCGTATCCGGTAGAACACTGCACGGCACTCCTCCTGATCCTCGAAGCGTAGGCTCGGCCCATAAGCTCGACGTGAGGCCTGGCCGCAGCAGAAGAGTTAACCTATGAACTGCACGCAAGCAGACATATACTCCAAAAATAAAAAAAAAGCAGCTGCAAAGGTGCAAAAATTGCTGCAATGCTTGGAAGAAATTGTGTACGCAAAAACTTTTTGTCTTTTCACTTTCTTGCAGAATCTTTGAAGATCTCTACTTTCCGTGGCCTGTTATGGGTTGCACCTGTGATTAGATTGTGCTACCTGTGTATTTTAAGTTTGCTTTATTTAAAGGCTGCAATGTCTAAACATTTCTCAACCCAGTAGCAGTGGAATTAGTTTCAAACAATTTTTCGGGTTGTATTCATGGCTGCGCTGGCCGCATCTCAACGGGGACGAAAAATGAGCATGCTCAATGTGTATGTTTTAAAGACCCGAAGGAATCAAAACCAATCTGGTCTTCCTATGTGGCATGTCGTAGCGTTTAGGTGTGATCTTGGAGTGGCAGACGCAACCATTATAAATAGGTGAGCTGTGCTGAAGAAATCTAGAGACACTAAAGACCAAATTGTCGGTGTCCCTACATTAGCAAAAATATAAATGGCTCATCAGAAAGAAGCCACTTGGAATCCGTATCCCTGCTCACGCTGTATGGAGATTCTCTATGCTGTGAAGAATGGACCAAATAGTTAAAATAATTGACGTCACCCTTGACTCCAAGTGATAACAGTGTAGTCCATCAGTATAGAGCAAAAATGAGAAATAGTGCTCTATTTACTCCACTAAATGAAGGACTATCAACTCTACGGGCAGGCGTTCGAAAGATGTACAAAGGACTTCCGCTACTCGACGTTTGGACGTCCGATAGACACTGAGTTAGATTCCAAATGGGAACTGCGGACACCTCTGGGACCGTCCCGTGCAAAAAAAAGGCAGCTAAATGAATGTCCCACGTATGTCCTGCGGACTAATATCAAATGCAAGTTTTCCAGAGTTGTCCAATTAGAAGAGCTCATTAGATCTTGGGTAACAAATGTGCCGCTGCGCAGTAACGGGTGCAAGAATTTGGCATGTCCCGCTTTGTGTCGGGCTACGTGATCAGTCAGCTGGGTTTAGCTATGGAGTGAAGATGAGGTTTTCACCATATAGTCCCTGGTGACGCTTGTAACATATTCAATCATTCGTAGTGACTTTCACAGCTAGCGCATAGATTTAATTAGTGTGCAGGTTGCACTTTCTAAAATCGACAATGCATTTTTGCTGTTGCTTCAGATGTAAGTTGAAAAGTCCCAGTTATGGTGTCCGGATATATCGGACAGCTGTTTGCAGACTTCCATAGAACGCCTCTTGCTTCGAAAATGGACGTTGATTATGGACGAAGAGACTTGTCTGGCCAACCCCTTTTAGATCTTTGGCGTCCGGATCTACATCGAATGGCTGCCGGATATATGTGGTTTGGGAAGAAGGTTGCTTATCTTTTAAAGCTATTATTTTGAAAGAGTTCCTTGACCTCAAGAGAGGGTTTATTGACAGGAAAGGCAGAGAGGTTGGCCAGAAAAATATCTGGCCTGCTACTCTGCACTGGGGAACGGGAAGAGAAAAAAAAAATGGTCACGGTGAGGGGGGGGGGGGGGGGGGGGAGGGTGCAGGTGAGAAAAGACAAAAAAAAACTTTCTAACATCGCAAACGTGAGTCAAGGCCCGTGTCGCTTAAAAAGCGTGAGAGCGCTCGCGTTGCCTGTACAGTTTTCGAACTATCTGGCCAAACGCAGAGGATCAAATCCTCCGAGAGGGACCTGGTGTCAAAAGACTTCAAAGCAGATACTAGCATGAGTCTCTGTCCTTTTCGTCTATATGCTGGGCACGGCACTAAAACATGTTTGACAGTCTCTAGTATGCCACATGGGTAGAGTCCAGGAAGTCCACTTGTCCAATTAAGTGCAAGTACTTGCGCGTGAAGGCGATGTTTAAATGTAACCTATGGAATATGCATGCAATAAGGCATGGTATTCCGCGAGGAACAGAAAAGGTCATCACCGGATCTAGCCGTTTAAGGCGGATGTGTCGAGTGTCTGGCAGTGCCCAGTATCTAGTCGTCGCACTCCTCATAGATCCCGAAAGGAGTCAAGTGTTGTCCAGTCTAGAGAACCGCACAGCTGTGCGCAGGCCACTGCTGAAGGCGCTCCTTGCTTCAACGTCTGCGGTCTCATTTCCATCGTGTCCTCAGTGTCCAGGGATTTTTTCTGAGCAGATGACAGGAGTCTAACGATATCAAGAGCCAGAGCATGGTAGAGGCAGTGTCTCATCCCATGAAGTCTTGACCTCAACCTTTCCACGAAACACAAAACGTATTGAAACGGCTCCAAATTGCTACAGACTTCTTGCACTAATTTGAAATCGCGCATAGTCTCTGGCAGCAAGAAGTTTTCACGGATTGTTCTTTAAAACGTCCGCAGTGAAGCATTTCCTCAGAAATTAGTATAAAATCGCTGCAGTAAGACGTTTCCTCGGAACGTTTCTAAGACGTACTAACTCAACCTCATGAAAAGGCACCTAAGTTGCCGCTGGGGACTAAAGGTGTAGATCACGGCAAGCATTTCTAGGCTTTACATGTTTTATTTCAGTCAGTGGATAAAATGTACAAGTGCGGCACATAAACTATTGCATGGCTCTGCGCTGCCCCGATGTTTGCACTTTTTAAAGAGCAGGCGCACTTTTGCAAAAATGGTCTCTGTGCTCAAACTGAAAGCACGTATTATCCTACGCAGCCTGAAATCACATCATCACGGTCCGTGAGTACAGCTAACCCACCGCTTGTGATATTTGAAGCCAACAGTCACTGAAACCTAGGAGCATTAGGGGGTTATTATTATTCTAAATTTTCGGTTGATAAAATAGAAATTAATGGTGGTGGAAATTGATGAGAAGGTAGAAAAAATCACGGCCGATTTGCTATAGCTAATCAAATGCGAAGTAGGTGCGCCAGCACTGCTTGAGGGAGCGCCAGCGACACATCCGCTGCGTCCAGAGTACCCTACGAGAAACCCACACAGCCTGCAGAACGCGCGCTACATAGCCGCAGCTGTGATACAGCCGCGCTCATCGGCTGCAGCTGTGCGACCGCGCCGCCTCTTCATTGGATAAGCCTCGTGACGCACGCGTCGCCACCTGCTTATCCGGATACTCACGCTTCCAAGGTCACGGCGCGGCTTCGGACCGACCTCGGCGAAATCCGTGATTGCGGGCAGTAGCACTGACGCACCAAAACAACCACTTGCCGCCGGTTGGATCCGAACCCATGACCTCCGAATTTCGCATCCGGTGTTGGCAGTAAGAGGGTTCTCGGCCAGCTTCCGCCCTCACCATTCGATCACGTTCCTCATGGCACTCGACGTACGCCGCTGTGGATGAATTAAGGTGTTGCTGGCAAACACTCAAGGTTAGGTTACACGCAACACAAATACCCCCGAAAGTAGATTGGACAGCCGCCGCCGTAGCTGAGTCGGTTGAGCACCGGACGTGAAATTCGGCTGTCGTGGGTTCGGATCCCACCGGAGGCAAGCGCTCGTTTTTCTTCTTTCTGACAAGTTGTCTTTCAGTGATAAAATAAATACACTATTAATTTTCTATTGATTAACACCACAAATTATAAAGGAAAATAGAAATGTCATTCCCCTTAGACCAACAACGTGCTTACAAAGTGAGGGGTTCAAAGCAGGCGGATCCGACTGGGGGCGAAAAGTAGGCTTAACGCCCTTAGGAATACATGGAAGCAAAAGTTTTCAAAGCAGTATTCTGATTTCACAGTGCACCTGTGATGTCCCTACGTGACGAACAACCAAATTTATCCTGGAACAGGCTCTGATTGAGTCATTTCGGAGGCGGTGTATTCTTAAAACACCTATGCATGGGAATGACTGCGGGCCGAGCGCCAGCTCTATCCTTAGACCACCCCTCCCTGGTTAATTACCACCAGATCCTTTGGGGACGCCTTCATACCCGCACCCCACCCATCATCCATATCCTTTTCCAATGCCCGGCGGGTTCTCCCACGTGGGGCCTGGAGCACCTGAACGGCTGGGAGGAATGGGAGACCCTGTTGTGCTCCGCGGACCCGGACACGCAGACTATCGCGACGGACCGAACCGTCGATGTCATAGAACATCATGGAGTCGTGGACGTTTGACTCGTTGAAGCGAAGGAGTAAGTGGTGATAAATGTTAACGCGTTTGCGTTTGTGTTCTACAGTAACCATTTTAGGTACCCATCATACGGGAGGGGTGCAAAACTATCGAAAACCTTTTTCTTAGAAGGAACACACAAGAACCAATTGCATTGAAAAAGGAGTAAGCTACGGAATGTGCATGCTCTACACCTAGCTATCTTTGTGTAAATAAATTGTATAATGAAAAGCATAATTTTTTACTTACCCTCGTACATTGTTCTGTTGCACATTGCATTTTATACTTTCCCTGTAACTCCTCAATCGAGGGTTAACAGTATGAATAAATTGTTCCTAGTTTTTTCTAACATTTCTGAAATGTTGCAAATGAACGTTTAAATACCTTTGTCCTTAACCTAACCTAAATTAAACATGTAAACAACATATGCAACTTTCTCTAAAATGGTATGGTAACCTTGCAAATGCATGAAAGCTCATCATTTGTGGAGGTACACACAGCTTCAACGCTTTCAATGACCGTCAACGCGAGCGACGCTTGAGTTACACGACACAACGAAAAACGTAGAGGACGGACTCCTAATTACCATTAGCTGTGACAACGCGTTAGCATAAGAACGTCGTCGTGAGCGGCTATGCACAGTGATACACACCATACAAAGCACATATACTATGGTTACCACAAAAATAAGCTACGATTGCTGATACAATGCGTCACCCCAAGCATCCCACCACACATCACCCACGAATGCGACATCACGTGTGAGACATATGTCTTACGTGCTCCTATGACACCACCCATCTTAATTTACCCTCAATCTTACAGTGCGTTACTATTTGGTCTTCTCCTTGCTTGAAGAGCTGAGGTTGCTGGCTCAGTGCATTAATCAGCGAAATTTCAAGGGAATTGGCTCATTTGCCCCCCACATTCCAAGGTAACCAACCGCCCACCGTGACGTTCCCGTGCCAACCACCGGTCAGGTACCGCGTTCCTTTTCCGCCATCATCAGAGCCTCCTTCCACGGTAGCCA
Source organism: Amblyomma americanum (assembly GCF_052857255.1). Taxonomy (NCBI): domain Eukaryota; kingdom Metazoa; phylum Arthropoda; class Arachnida; order Ixodida; family Ixodidae; genus Amblyomma; species Amblyomma americanum. The sequence goes on from NC_135499.1 coordinate 209,085,459, forward strand.
TCCTCTTCCTGTTCTTCTTGTGACAGCCACCTTCCGGTCTCTCCCCCCTCTCCCTTAGTAGAGGAGAGGGGGATTTGCCTCGCTCAACTTTACCACCTGCCAACAGCTGGCTCTCTCGTGTACGCCGGGCGTGTGTGCAAGCGGGGAGGCGGGGAGCATGGGGTTCTTATGCTCTCGCATAAAACATGAAACTCACTCACCTCCGAGCAGACGCCATGCAGACAAGCTTACATAGCCATTACTGAAGGGTGTCCCGTAAGTGATTGTGGAAGATAGGCATTGAGCAAGGTTTTCTAGCAAAATAATGGAGCTGTGAATGCACTCTATGACAGGCACAATTTAGAGACTTGTTGCAAAGTGCTGCTATTTGAAAGCCATCGTTACTGTAAGAACAATGGAAAAGTTCTGGGACGCAATGATTAAAATATATTTTTTATGTTGTTTAATAGCTATGGTTTAAATGTTGTAAAACTTACACCGCAATATTAAAACAATTTTAGTTTCAACTTTACTGGAATACTTAGAGTACGGCATACACAATTATTTGTAAACTTTTAATGTTATAACATTTAGAACACACCATTACCACGTTTACCTCCAGAGATAATCTAATGTTTATGATTCAACATATAACCTTATTTCTTAATTTTTTAACATTAAAATAACATTCCAGTGTAACATGCAGCGTTACTAAAACATATATCTATAAAATTTTTATTTAAAGTGCACGGTGCTCCCTGGCTTATAATGGCGGTCAGTGACTTTCCCGTTGTTATTATCGCTGCTGATTCGCCACTCGCTTCTCCTTGTTCGGGGCCGCATACCGTGATACAAGAGGCCCTATTGTCACTCCTTTACGCAACAGCAAGCTCCTACCTTCTAAAAACGAAGAGATAATAAGCAGATTTTATTAACGTCTCTTGTAATGAACTCTCGCACGTTTTATGACGTCTGCAAATGCATTCACTATGACCACGAAGTCGGAAGATTTTATCACAGAAAGGCTATTTTTGAAAATTACCCGCCGTGGTGGCTCAGTGGTTAGGCGCTCGGCAACTATCTGGAGTTCCCGGGTTCGAACCCGACCGCGGCGGCTGCATTTTTATGGAGGCAAAACGCTAAGGCGCCCGTGTGCTGTGCGATGTCAGTGCACGTTAAAGATCCCCAGGTGGTCGAAATTATTCCGGAGCCCTCCACTACTGCACACACCTCTCCCTTTCTTCTTTCACTCCCTCCTTTATCCCTTCCCTTATGGCGCTGTTCAGGTGTCCAACAATATATGAGACAGATACTGCGCCATTTCCTTTCTTCAAAAACCAATTATTATTATTATTATTATTATTATTGAAAATTGCTGAAAATATTCTCGCGAACACCCTGTATAGAGCAATTGAGATGACGTAACGGCTTTTAAGCTCTTTTCCAGACCATTTTCTGGAACCTACGGGACAATTAATGCCTTAAAATTGTTTCAAAACGGCTATACGCGTCTATAGACGACTTGCACTAGACCGAAACGTTTCGGAGACGTTTGCGCCAAGTTTACCTAGAAACTTTCCAATACGTCTGACTCGCGGTTATGTAAAGAAAGCCCAAATGTTGAAGCTACTGAGAAAAAAAAAATTGCTAGGAATTGCAGCTGTACTGAACGCCTAGTATTAAGGAGGAGAGACGTGGTGCTTTGCAACAGGTGGTGTTATTAGCCTTATGGGTGAGCACCAACCGGTTCAAGGCCAAATTTTGCGGGTGAATACGAGAGGCTGCGGACGGGCTGTAAATTCGTTATTCTCGGTCGATTCTACTTGAAACGCGCTCGTGGAATTGCTGTCATATGTATGGGGTGACACACACTACACGCAAACTACCTTCTGTTGAGCTGATGGGATTCGAGGAGCAATGCCGAAAGTGCCGGGCTGACTTGGTTTTTAGTGCTCAACGTCACTGACGCCGCAACAATCTCTTAGGGAACGTACCAGAACGCTTTATGTCCAGACGAAGGGCACGACATTATTGGTACTCCTGCCATTGCGGAAATATTAGGTGTCCTGCACTTTTAAGGCGGAAGCAGTTGCCAACGCCATCTTATCTTTATGCACTTCACCTATATCAACACTGGATGTACTGTTTCCAGCGTCTTCTCCTTCATATATTGTACTGTCTTAATAGTGCACGTTCAGTTCAGTTCGTTGAAAAGAGGAATCGAGCACCACTTGGGAGGTCAAATAAGCACGACTGGGGAGGGTTAGTCCGACTGCCTGCTGACAGGGCCTCGTGGTCCACTCTCGTCTGGTCATGGCGCCCTCTTGAAACAATATTTCTTCCATGTCTAGAGAGGGCGGGGGATCCTGTTGGGCGAATCTCCCCAGAAAATCAAAATGCAAGTTTATCGTCAACAACAACACCAGACTCGGAACTACTCGTATGTTTGCTGTCTGTACAAGGTGTTTGGTATATGCTTGAAATTGCACCTTGTCTGCCGGTACTGCTGGATAGGGCAGGAGACCCTGTCAAGCTACGCTTTCAGCTCCTGCTTTATTGTGCGTTTGTTACCTGTTTAAGAATGAATAAGTTTCAAACTTCAAAAAATATATATATTTGTGCTGGTGCACTGCCATGGAGTTAAGCTTTTGACTTAAAGCTTGTGTGAATCCTCTAGTATACTTTTTTTTTTCAATGCACAGCGCTTTCACGGGAAGGAAATGACTGGCTCGACATTTTAATTCCTTCTCGTGAGCACAATGTTTTGCTTCATGGGAACAAGAAAGAGGCTCGAGCCCCCGCCGTTTAAGTTCACATCCGAGGGCTTCCCGGGTGCGCTACAGCTGAGCCTCTGCATGAGTCGCACGAGAATGTAGAACATGTCCACTTGCGCCAGCTTTTCCCCGGGACAGGTGCGTGGGCCCAAGCCGAAGGTGAGCTGGGGCCCCACATCCTGGCGCAGCTTTCCTGTGGAGGGGTCCAAGAAGCGTTCGGGCCGAAAGTCTTCTGGGGCGACCCAGAACTTGGCGTCATGGCTCACATCGTAGATATTGTACAATACTCCGGTGTCTTTCGGTACGACCAGCTCTCCTGTGCAAAAATTTTATGGGAGTGCCGATTAGACGTGGGAAGGCACGAATTTTAGGGCACACGTCTGCAGGCTTATTTGAAACTTTCTGCACCAGCTGGTACCAGAAATGAAGAGTTTTTTAAATGTTTCGTCAAGTGACGGTACTATAATCAGCAGATAGTGAATGTACTCGTAAGGACTAAAGCCGATGATACGAGTATGGCAAGCCTGTGAATGTTGATATTCTATCCTACAGTTTTAACCACCAACTAGTCCAAGTTTATTCATTAACGTATATAATATTAGTGAATACAACAAAATAAGTACAGAAGGAGGTCCCATAGTAACGACTTTTTGGAGGACCTCCTAGATGAAAAAATCGCGTACAATGGAAAGCAGTGTATCAAATAATTAGTATAAAAAAGAGCTTAAATGAAAGGAACGGTAAAAATAACATGTGTCAATAAAAAGAGAACAAAAAGTGTATACAGCGTCAACTAAGGCGAATAATACAGACAAAATGTTGATGGATCAGCATTTATGCCATTCATGCTGTGTCATCGTGCTTGTGTTCACTGCGCACATCGCTAAAACAGTGCCGGGTTTTTTACCTTCAGCTGGGCACAGTTGTTCCTGTCCTTGCTTTTGGCTAGCATTACAACATTGGACATAATAAACCAGCACTACAGGCTTACCAACTTTGGTGTCCGCAGACGTGTTGTGAGGGAAGCCAAGTGGTGTTATAGGACGGAAGCGAAGCGTTTCGAGCAGGCAGGCCACGGTGAAAGGAAGCTTGGCACGGTCTTTGTAAACGGGTGGTGCGCTTCCTAGAGAAGACGTGTGACTTTATTATCTCCTGAACGTTCTAAGTTCCCAACATGAGACGGAGCAGGAATTAGGACGTCGCTGGCATTACTTATAACACGAGTAAGTTATTGGACTGCATCTCCTTTCAAAGTTCACATTGTATGCATCCAACTGTGTTTCTCATCTCATGGTGTCTTCACGCCTTGACACGGTAGATATTTAATAAAAATGTTTTTTAGGAAAAAAAATGGCGCAGTGACCATCTCACTTTTCCGTGGACACCTCAACTGCATCTTGTCAGAAGGAAGGAACGAAAAAAGAGCATGAAAGAAAAAAAGAGTTGCCGTAGTGGAGGGCACCGGAATAATTTCAACCACCTGGGGATCTTTAACATGTAGTGACATGGCACAGCACTCGGGCGCCTTTTACAGTTGATGTTGAAGTTGCTGAAGTTGAAATTGACTTATTTATCACAAGGTAAAAAGAAATTTCTACTTGCGACGTACTTGGGAAAGTGGGAAAAAGCCACATGCATGTTGCTTGACTGGCCCACCTCCCAGCACCCAGCAGCGGGCACTTTGGCAGAGACAAGCAATACATACATGCATAAAGATATCACAACTACGATTCTAGCTTGCTAAACAATAAGGTGTATACACTACCTCATCATGTAACAAAACGAAGTAAAAAAAAGATTATTGAAATTTTCGAATACGAATATGAAGAAAAAATGGCTTCAAATATTGAATATCTGTTCAGTACAAAAAAAAATCAGAAAATGATAAACAAGCAAATGTTGCCGTTTTTTTTTCATTTTTCAATATAGTGTATGGTCTTTGCAACTAAAGTAAACAAAACTAGACTGCCTCAGTACCGTATAAAAAAAAAACCGATGTGCACAGAAATGTACACTACTTGGTTAGACAGTATAACAGTATCCAAACTGTAATGAGGTCATGCAAAGCAGAATTCATAATATGACAAGACTGGCAACAAAAAATAACATGATGACTAGTAAAATCTCGTTCATTCGGAGTTCAAGGGACCGAAAGAAATGCCCGGCTCATCCGAAGGCCTCGACTTATGAAATTCTCTGTCCCCCCCTCCCCACATTGAAAAAAAAAAAACCGCTGAAAATGCGAAGATACAGTAAGGCCTTATGAGGCGGCTTCATCGCGCTAACACCTGTAAGCCCGTGACGAGCTGCCCGTTTTGTAGTGCTGGAAGAACAACACAAATGCAAGTAAGGGGCCGGGCTCCCCACACTGGCGTCAGAACGGCGGAATGGTTTCTAAAAAGGAAAAAGAAATCACCTGCGACGCGCCGGTCGGCGTCCGAAAGCCGCGCGGAGCTGGGATTGGACTACCGGCGAATGCGCGGTCCGACAGTTGCAGTTGGCGCGGGGCAGCGGCGAAGCTCAGAAACAGAGACTACGCGACCAGGCTTTTTTTTTTTTTTACCTAGCGACAGGGGCCTTCCGATCGTTGTCACGCCTGCCGGTACGCCCACTAATGAGTTGCGCGGGTTACAATGCACCATGCAATAGGCGGGATTTTTACAGGATCGCTTGCCCTATGCGACAACTCCACGCGCGCCTTCAGGAGGCTCCCGCAAAATTCCGCAAGTAGGCTTTCCCGCATAGCGTAGCTTACAAAACGGGACGGCGGAGGTCACGCTCAGAGAGTTATGGAAGCGACAGGATGCATTCTTCGAATGTGGGCATTAAATATGTAACGTATTACGGGAGGATTAAAAGAAGCACGATTTCGCGTTGTGATTGTTCGAAGCGGACCGTCGGCCATCTTGTTCGCAGCACGTGTGACATGTGGGAAAGCCAACTTGCGGAATTTTGCACGAGGTCAAGTTTAGCGGCGTCGGAATGCGATCGGTCAGCGTGATAAACGACGGACAAGGAAGGGAATAGGACCTCTGTATTGTTTTCCAGCAATTTTTAACTCGATTCTCGGCGAATTTGCCCATATAATTGTGCTATTGCCACGGTCGCATTTATGAAAGTCTGCCCAGTATACGATCGCAGGCGAGTATTCGGGAATTTTCGAATGTCAATTTCTCGAATACGAATCGAATATCTAAAATATTCGATTCGTATTCGAAATTTCGAATATTTGCACACCCTTAACAAAAAAAAAACGAATGATCACAAGCTTTAGGTGCTTTAGAGATGCGCCAGATGTTCTTTGACGCATGTCAAAGTGCGTTACATATCCCACATATTACTAAAATTTGTGAGCCGACGTTGTACTTGCCGATATTTTCCTCGATTTCTTTCTGAATCTTCTCTTGGATTCTCGGCTCTTTGGCTAGCATTAAAAAGAGCCACTGGAGCTCTCCGGCCGAACTGTCGGTAGCAGCTGTAATGTAACAAAATGTAGAAACATTAAATCAGTCATAACTGTCAGAACTTCGAGGGACAGTGCACAAAATTACATCTTTCCGCCCGCTTTCTTTCACGGGAAATACTCAAGCTCGAACTCTAGATTTTACTCATATGAGCGTCACCGTATATACATGTTGATAGGCGCGTGGAGTGAATCTGTCGAGCGCTTTAAGTCAATAATTACTGCTAACGACTTTCATAAAGTATTCCGGCCTTTGTCACTGAATATGTTACGTCGAACAGCAAGACTCTGTAGGTTATGATAAAGTGAGTGGGGGTTACAAAACAGTCTGCGCTATCCATACTCGGTATTCTAATTGAAGCGTTTAAGTGATGTCAAGTTTTTGTGCTCCCTTGTTAGAAATCTTGCTGAAAAAGTGGGCACAATGTTATTTCTTTTGCAACAGTTTCGTGAAGCACTTTCCGAGTCTACAAGCTCCTGTGATATTCCGTGGAACAAGCTAATTTTATAAGAGGATAAAATTCTGGCAGTGGACCACAGAAAAGAGTCGACGGCGCACTTACCACCGAAGATGTTCTGAATGACTTGTATCATGTTGCCTTTGGTCAGGTACTGGGCGTCGTCTTTCTCCTCCTGGATGGCTTCTTCTCTAGCGGCAAGCATGGCGTGCGTGAAGTTCTGCGTCTTGCCTGAACGAAAAGGGGAGTCGGGCAACACTGCGTATACTGCAGGCAAAAAGCTTGTAAACCCTTTAAAGTAACCATTGAAACTAGTTTCAAACTATTAATGCGGCGAGTTGGGCGTGTTGGTACATAGTTTTCTGGAAGAGCAGCGCTGAACAGACGAGGACAGAGACGAGGCGACAAGGACGGGCGCTGAACTGACAACAAATTTTATTGAAGGGATTCACATTTATAAACGTAGTGCAGCTACCGTTCGCGCATGCTCAGGAAAGTCAGCTCTTTTGGTGAAAGGGCGATAGAGGCTGTGCTGACGCAGCCCTCTCCCAGGCTATATATCTGATTTGATTCAGCTATTTCTCTAGTCATACGTACACTGCTCTTTCTGATTATTTTGAAGGCTTCCTCGCAAGTCACTGTATCACTTGCCTAGATTGTACTCCTGCACTCGGTGACACCTCCATAATCAGAAAGAGCAGTGTACGTATGACTAGAGAAATAGCTGAATCAAATCAGATATATAGCCTGGGAGAGGGCTGCGTCAGCACAGCCTCTATCGCCCTTTCACCAAAAGAGCTGACTTTCCTGAGCATGCGCGAACGGTAGCTGCACTACGTTTATAAATGTGAATCCCTTCAATAAAATTTGTTGTCAGTTCAGCGCCCGTCCTTGTCGCCTCGTCTCTGTCCTCGTCTGTTCAGCGCTGCTTTTCCAGAAAAATTCAAACTATTACTCTGCAGATATACAAATATCCTGCGTTGCTCTTGGGGTCAGCAACTACAAGCTGCTTTCAGAGCCTGCACGCACTACCTACTTACACGGCCTGGCAACATACACATTGTTAATTTTTAGATATTTGCTCTTCTTTCATTACGGATTACCAGTGCACAAAATGTGGCAGTTTGTTTGTTTTGATGGGGTTAAGCAGTATACAAAGATGCAAACAACAGAAGTTGTTTTGGCAGTTTGCATCTGCGCAGCCGTGCTGCTTGTCGAAATATCGATACTAACTTATTACTGCTGGCAATTATATCTTCATGACCTGCTTGTTTGAGAGCCATAAATCCAGTTAGTTCTTTTCCATCGCTAAACGGCGACAGTTCTCAGTCTGTTTTCTGCAATTAGAGCTTCGTGATTTCCCGAAATCGCCCGCTGGCTTCCTGTCCTGCCGTGGGAAAAAGATTGGGGCACGTCGTCGTTTTCAGATTATGTCCACCTAAGTCTGCTCGAGAATTCCAGGGCAACATGCATGCTACCTTATCATATGCTCTGCATCGTTCAACAATACGTAATCGCTCACACACAGCCATATCTAATGAGATATGTTACATCTAGCGGATAGCACAGTGCACATGAAAAGGGAGCGCGCGGTCTTGGAACTGTCGCACTCCGTTGTTCAGCAGTACCTATACTCCGTTTCAAACATCATGTGCAACGCTGTCAAAGCTAGGGCTCTTGTTTACGCTGCCTGCATTCACGACCAAAAAGTAGTCCGTTATTTGTGGTGAGCGAAACATAGTAAATACTTTGCCTGTAGGCATACCACATGACACATTTGTCATGACCTTGATTAAATGCACTGTTATTGCTGATAACACGTTGTCGCTTTCTTGCGTCATAGACCATTCGGGCACAGAACAAGCGCGGAGTAACACGGCTCCCTTTATTTTCCCGTTCGGACTACTTACATACCTTTCACAGCGTTGCACCTGATGTATGAAACGGAGTATAGTAGGGGGCTGCATGTGGCACACTACATACCGCTTCACCACTTCCCATTTTCCCAGCAAACCTACGTACTGTGTAGGAATGATCTAGTCGAAGCCGTTTATACTTACAGCCTTTATAAAAATGT